>NC_142169.1:24196590-24520909 GCF_029865625.1 Vigna umbellata
TTCTGGTGCAGATACATAACAAATCATGAAGGTATTAGAATATCGATGACAATTGATTTTCTCGGACTGAAACTAATTACTTTACTTTCTATAGATGAGTCATATCCATTTTTGTTCACGTCTTACTTGTCATGGTTCTTTAGTTAGTTTTTCAAAAATATGATGAATAGAATTCTTTATGTGCAGCAATTCCTTCATTACGAGCTCGAGATTGCTCAAAGAATGAGAAAGAAGCTCTCAACTATCTTTTTCTCCTCGTCCCATTGATCAATGTTGTAATCCCATTCTTTTGGAAGTCATTTGCTATTGTTTGGTCGGCTGATGTAGTTGCCTTCCTTGGAATGTATTCATGGAAGGTACATTTACTTTCCAGTTATCCATATTTGTTGTTACTTGTTTTCTTTAGTTTCTTGTAACTTGTTATCTAAAACGTGTCTCTTGCAGGTTGGATGGTTTCAGAGAACGGATTAGGGAACTCAAACTTGGTTATCATCAAAAGCGTGCCTTCAAGGCTTGTTGGATCTTGACATCATGGATCTTAATTCTACATGCCACACAGCAACGAATTGTCACAGATGCATTCTTCTTATAGGTTCTTTAAAAAATTTTGCATTTTGTATGTGTTGCGCGTCTCACATTTCAGAGAACTGAAATTCCCATGTCATAACAGTAATCTCCCAAAGATGAAATATAATGTAGCCATTATACACGGATTTTATATCAGATTTTCTATGGCTTTAACGTTTTTCTTAACTGCACGAAAATCAAAATTTAGAAAACAGTTGTATTCTGGTCTGTATCTGCTGAATGAAGCGTAGGGCGAAATTATATGTTCTTAACATTAATTTATTATGCTTTAATAATTAAACAGATAAATTGTCTCTGGAATACAACTCATGTATTGGTAAAGTATAAGAAAACCCACCATACATTGATTTCGAGCTTATTCAGCAAATACCGCATTCTGAAAACCAATATCTTTCGCTCATTTTATCTTGTCACAAATGCACCGGCAATCTGATACAAGTGCGGTATTTTGCATATCATAATCAGTGAGATTTGAGAAGCAACATCCACCAGCAACTATTGCTTTAAAATATAATACCTGATTTATCAATTTGCAGAGAATAAAATATCTGTCTGCAGATTCATTCTGCACGATGACTGATATCATCGCTTTCCACACAACTATCTGAATTATTTTGTCTGAACTCTCCTTATTGACGCGTTATAGATGCATTGTCGATGTCCTTACATTATATATGCATTACTACCGATGTTCCACCTGTTAATCTAAACCAATCCCAGCTCTTCAATTCTAGTCATCTTCTAATCTTCCTAAATTCAACTAACCCCACGGTGCAGTCACGGATAACTACACAATTTCAGATAGATCCCTCTAGACAGATTCGTGATATAAAAAGGAAATCCATGAAACTAGATCCCTTTGATCAATGTAATCTGGCAATTTCCTTTAGTTCTCAATGTCACCATATTCCCCACGTACATTCAGTGTAGAATTAGACAAACTCATCAGACATACACAAGAAAAATTGTCCAGTCAAGCAAACGCTGTAATGACCAAGCACCAAAATGAAAAACAGCAAGTTCAACATGGCAATGCTACCGGATTGATTCTCTCGCCAATGCATTTCAACTAAGAGTGGGCCGGATTTGACAAGCTCATATCAGAGATATACCAATACATATTTATTTCAAGGTCATGCAAACACTGCTCATGATCCAGCTTTGAAACTCCAAAGGGTCGAATTTTATACATTCTACGATAAAAATATCAAGTCCTGTTTTCCAAATCATACTTGATACTAAATTCAAAATATATGAAAACTGTATTTGGTAGATTACAACTCCCTTTCGTCTTTTATATTATTAGAAGTTAGCTACCTAAAAAAATATTTTAAAAAGAAAAGAAAGGCCACAACCATGGACAATTCATTTTAAACATTCACTTCATAATTCATAATATGAATTCACTTTTACACTATGCTAATCTCAAACGTGCATTACACTATTTGGGAAAATTTTTCTTTTACAATTAAACCAATTTTGTAAACTGAATTAATTCTCCCCGGTCAAAAAGCCGCCATTTCACAATCTACCGCTTCTTTTTATTTGAGCTCCTCCTTTCTGCCTCTTTTTCAGCAACCAGAATACAGAATTCAGAACCAAGCATCTCATGTATATCAAGATTCATAGATAGGCTTAGATCAATAATTCCCTTGATTATTTCCAATGTAACATTGAAGCCTAAGATTGATAGAACTCTAACAGCATTAGCTGCTCTGCAAATATATTTTCTGATCTCCAATATCGTATAATTTTTTTCTTGTTCTTCAAGACTTGCACTGTTATGCAGTAAAACTGGTGGATCGGATTGGCTCACCTGATCTTCTACCATGTCATCTTTGGCTTCAATATGTTCCCCAACCCATATGAATCCGTTACAGCCAAGTATCAAATCGACGCCAAACTCCTCCAGATGATGGAAATGTTGTTTCTGTCTCTTCACTAGATAAGGTGGGACTGTAAGCAGCTGACCTCTATTAAGCTGTTGCACAACCAAGAGACATTAATACCAGTACAAGACTGAAGAAACAACTAGAATCTATTTCAAGCCATCTATAAACACCTTCTAAGAACACAGAAAACTATTTAACCTCAGTTCAAAATGTTGTCCTCGTATCTCAATCAGAAAACCATAGTCGGGACATGGAAGCAGACTACCTATGTACTTCTATATCTGTCAGCAACAATGCCCATATCATAGAGAATTTTCATTTTCTACTGTCTCCCTACTTTATACAATGTGCTACAAGCCTAATACATTTCGAGATGAAAAGAGAAGCGAGATAAAACGAAGTAAATGATTTATGAGCATTTTCCAGGCAACACACCTTTCCATATTTCCGACTCCTTGCTTGAAGGTGTAAGCCGTCATGCTGGAAACCCCGAACTTCAGCCTGGGGTCACAAACATAGTATAGGAAAACTAATCAACCATCATTTGCTTCAACCAATGAAATTAATTTTCAGTAAAAACACAGAACGGGACTTACACAGACAACATCATTCTCCTCAAAAATGCAACGCATGTTTAGCTCATCCAGCGCTGTCCTCCGCCTCTAGCACGGATAAGAATAATTCTAAATGAGAGGGTTTCCAGCTTCATTTATAAAATTAAACACATTTTCGCTTAACTAAAAACATCCTTTTATTTTAAAAAGGCACAAGTTAAATTTTCTGAAGAGAGTTATATGAGCTATACAAAATACAGATGCTTTTCACATAAACTATATCAATATATATCCCCGAAAAAAGCGTTATGAATACCTGGACCCCATCAGGCATATTCATGGAAGAAAGCATCAAAACTGCATCCTGATTGAAATTTATATCCAGTCTCCAGCGCTTCTGAGCAACCTACATAACAGCCATTAAAATCAAAATAGTGAGAGAACAGCAACAAGCACAAAATACAAATTTCCAAGAAAATCTTTTTTATATGTACCTCAGCAACACGTCCTATAACAATGTCACCAACCTCTGGCTTATACCTACGAGTTATCACCTCACTCCGTTAACAAAGATATCAACAGAAAAATGTTGACAAGTTAAGAAGAAATATTATACCTGGAGCGTAAAGCGCGGACGTAGACAAGTTTGTTCACGCGCTCAACGACGCCGCAGACGGTGGCAACGACTTCGCCGTTGAGGTCGGCGGTTCCGTGTCCCTTGAGGACTCCGTCTTCGTGGTTGACGGGAATGGAATCAGCGATGATGACGGAAGCATCGGAATTGACCTTCGACGAGAGAGATTCTAACCGTTCAAGAGTCTTCTGAAGACGAACCTTCTGAGTTTGGCTTAACGGTAACTGTATTCCTCTCATTACGATATCTCGCTCTGCAAGCACTGAACAATGCAAGAAGAAACCCTAAGCTCGAACCTCACTCTTCCACCATCATTCCCTCTTTCAAACTTTGAAATTTGGACCTCTGAGCCCATCCATTCAATGGGCCTTCTGTAAACAGGCTTTCAATTTTGTTTTTTCATTAGTATTACAAATTTAGGGTAATTATTATTAACACCTCTCACTATTACTAACATGCTTCTCTTTTATATTTTTTTATCAAAAATATCTCTTCTCCAGAAGATTCCTCGAAACATTTAATTTAACATATTGTAGAAAGTGCTTTTCAAAAATTAATTTTGAATAGAGAAGTTTAACAATTATTACTTAGGACAATATTACATTTAAATGAAGTCTATTTAAATCAATTTATTTAATTGCCAGTTTTAATACGTGAAATGACAATGACAATGTGAAATTACGAAAAGAAATTTATGTTCACACCAAGTACAATTTGAAGGAAGACATTCTTCTCTCAAGCAAGGACAAACAAAAATAGAAGGCATTCGTTGTTTTGTATTTCAAATATGATATTTTAACACATAATATTTTTCTTTTTTTTTAAATGTATAAAAAATTATTTTATTTTTATAATGTGTATAATTAAATATAAATAAATGTGACCCTATACAGAGCGACTACCGTTAATCTCGTTGTCGTGTGTCTGGTTTTCAACCATAATTTCATTCCCATTCTGCCTTAAATTGTGATAAAAATTACACATGCATGCAACCGAAATCACAATATTAAAAAACAAAATTTAACCTTTTTAGAGTTTGCATCAGTTATAAATATATTAAGCACACTTCAAAATTAGTTGAATAATTTGGTGCTATTGGGCGTTATCCTGAACCTTCGATTACGGTGTGTTAGTTACTGGTTAACCCACACGCACTCTACCTCATTCCCATTTCATATATATACACATTCACAAAACATTCAAATCTTCCACACTGCGTTACGTAACCAAATCCAATTTCTTATTGTGTCCGCGTTCCTCATGAATTTCTTCGCATCCGTTTTCTCCGATTCCGACAATGCGCACCAAAACGAATCGCAAGAGGAAGCGAATAGCGATTCCTCGTCGCCGGAGCGCCGTTCCGATTCCACCGGCGCCGGTGCATGGGAAATCGGCGATCTGTGGAAAAGGCTGAGCGCGAAATCGGAATTGATCATTGAGACCTACCGTCGCGACTTGCAGGAATTCGGTACCGGCTTGAAGAAGGAGATTGAGGTGGCTCAGGGTTCTCTCGAGACGGTGGGCCACGTCATCGACCAGTTCGGGAACACCGTCGCGAAAGGTACCGCTCACTTTATATCTCACGGCAAGGACGCCATCCCCGTCGATTCCGGGTCCGATAGTAATGTTAATACCAAAAACAAGACGGAAAAAAAGAGCTTCAATTCGACGCGCTACAGTAGGTTTGAGGCTCAGGTTCGGACCATTCAGGGTGACGTTAGTACTTACACGGAAGTGCCTGAGGATTTAGATGGGTATGAGAAGTGGAAATCGGGGTTTTCCTTGGAAGGGAAGAGCGAGGAAATGGAAGAGTTGCTGAGAGAGAATGAGGGTATGGAGAGTGTTTACAAGAGGATTGTGCCTAATGTTGTTGACCGTGAAACGTTTTGGTTTAGGTATTATTATAGAGTTTATAGGTTTAACAAAGCTGAGGATATGAGGGCCAGGCTCGTGAGGAGAATGTCGAGGGAGGAGGAGGAGTTGAGCTGGGATGTTGAAGATGATGATGAGGAAGAGGTGGACGAAAATAATAAGCGGAAAGAAGGAAATTCTAATGGAACAGGACGATCGAACGTGGAGCAGATGTATAAGTCTTATGAGGAGGGGTCTAAGGAAGGAAAGAGAGGTGATTTATTGGATAGGAGGGGAACGGGTGATAAGAAGGATGAGTCTGTTGAAGAATCAAAGGTTGACAGTAGTAGAAAGGAAATGGGTGATGGGAGAAAGAAAAAAGAGGACGCAGTGGATGACACTGGTAACATGAATGATTCTGGTGTAGATTCTGATAAGAAAGTGGTCATGGAACAGAAAATTGATAATGGAAAAGATTCATCGGTGGCAAATACGCACCCTGGGAATGAGAATGAGGAGAAGAAGGAGGAGGAACTTGAGTGGGATGAGATTGAGGATCTTAGTGGAATTGATGAAGAGAAGGCAATTCAAACAGGGAGCCCAACCAAAGTTGATTTGCGGAAGCGCCTCGGTACTGCACAACAACAACAAGAAGACTTGAGTTGGGATATTGAAGATGATGATAATGATAAGCCTGCTAATGCTAAGGTTTGAGAAATGTGTATCACTCTCACGACATTTATACATGTAAGTGTGGTTTTGATTACACGAAGTAACACTCTTTTCTTACTTTATATTTGTATAGATTTCTTAGGATTATCACTTTCACATTATAGATATATGAAAAACAGCTATTTTTATTGATTTGTCAGCTCTCGTTAATTTTCATCATATGTTTTATACACATATTGGGTTTTGTTCCTTTATCTGATAACCCGCAAATCAATAATAGTCTGAAGTTCTCTCTGTTCCTTGTAGTACCTAATTTGGTTCAAGGTTTGGCTAACCATGTCACGTTTACACAATTTTTTTTAACAATTTTTTTGACAATTAATTACGTATCATTATTTTATTGATAATCAGTATATTTAAAATAGACCAATTAAAACACTCATAGACAAGAAATCAAAAGCTAAAAGGCTGACATTGAGAAGTACAACGTTTATCAGTGCGGCCATAGTGTGATTTATAATATATAAAATTACATTTATTGATTTATTAGCAATTCTAATTAGCACATCTATTTTTTCTGTTGAATTTTTTTATTTTTTATTTTTACAGTGATATGAAGCTAACCACAATAGGTTATAAATATTTGCATACTTTACAAAATAATATATTAATTCTGGGTAAGAAAGCATAGAAAGATGGTAAATGATTTGAAATGTCGAGGATCAGAGTACTGCATAGTAAAAAACCTTCACCGGAAGCATCGAGTGCAATCCTTTATATTTCAGTAGAAACTGTTACCAACAGTTAGTTGTCAAAGGTCACTTGCCTTGTCTAAAGTGAGCATATGAATGAAGAAAAACTGTACAGATATGGCTACAGTTGAACTTAGTTAAAATTATTGCTTCTTATTAAAATTTACGGTAAATACATTAAAGTGTGTACTTCTATACAAGTTCAGGAAAAATAATTACAAGGACGAAAGTAAAACAGAATCCATGAAGTGGAAATCGTGCAGACACAAGAGAGGAATGGGTACTACTTTCCCCTCCCATTATCTGTTAATAATGCTTTCGATGTCCTGAACCACTTTTAATACTCACGTGTCCTGAGGCAGCCAGTATACAGTCAGGCTCTAAACCTTTAAATGAAAATATAAATGAGCATTCTTAAAAAATTCTATCGGCACGGTAAGTATAATTCACATTCTTCAAATTTGGAAGCTATACTTGTCCAAATCCCTTAAGCTGATTGGAACCCACAATAAACTATTGTGAATACTAGATTCTATGCTATCTATCTAGAAAAGCAAGTAAAAGGGAAAATGTGAGGAAAAAATGAATTAAAAAAACTCTTCTAGCACCCCTGGGCTCGTTTGTACAACAAAATTAATACTCCACAGTCCAGATTAAATAACCTAGGCACGAAATCCATTCACATCTCATTAAAACCCAAAGGCAGCTTCAAGGCTCAACTCATGCCTACCCTTCAACAGCTATGCTGGGCTCAGAGGTAGACTCTCCCAAGTGTGATTCAACTGGAGAGGGTAATTCCATAAGTCGTCCTTTTTGGGCACGAGGTGGCAGATGCCTTGTGTGTTTTCTGGATGTTCCCTTCCAAGGCAAGAAAACCCCAGTCCCACCTCGAGGAAGTTTGCGAGAGTTCACTGCCACAGGACGCATAGGTGGTAGCATAACAATTGGAGCACCAAATATTCCCCAGTTAGGCATCATATCCATTGCTTCATAGCCGCTTAGAGCTCCATTTGACAAAGTATATGGACTAGTAATGCCAGGTTGCCAAAGAGTCATCGCAGTTGTCATGGTAGGAACTGGTGATAGGCATTGATTGGAATCTGGCCTCACTCTAAAAAAGCTGATGCTCACCCTTCTGTTGGGGGATGGACACATTACGTGTCTTGCCATGTCTGCACTGTTTCCCCTCATCACTATAAGAGACCTGCATTATGTTTATCATCTCATCATGTAATACTGTCATGTGTCATGTTATAGATCAAAAGAAAACCATGCAACATATTTATACTAATAAATAATAAATAATAATTATTATTATTATTATTTTAATAATTATTGTTAGTGAAACGCATGTAAGGCGTAACATCTACAGCCCCTGAAATAGCAGAAGCCACTTGTCCAGTCACTGTATGCATATCTTAAGAGCATCTCAGAAAAAAGCTTTCAGACCTTTAATGTAGAAGTTAATACTTATTCAACTAGAGAACTTAACCACTTCAAAGCTCAAACACAAAATGATATGCGTGGAAAAATGTCCTTCTCCGGCTATCAGAATGGAAACCGATAAAGGACCTTGTGCAAATGCTGAAAATTGGAGACTAGGTGTCACTTCTGCAATCTGGCAATTGATATTTCCAGGATCAAAAAAGAAAAATAAACTATCCCCCAAAGTACCTATTACTCAATAAAAAAGAGGAAAAGGGAGCAATCTAACCAAAGAATAATGTGAATTTATATTCATCCTCTAAAAGGTAATTTAGTTGCGTGGCCTATTATTCATTTACATGCTGTCCAATAAAATGTTGACTGTATTCTGTCTCTGTATCTAGAAATGAATAGAATATTAAAATAAATGGAAGTTAGAACCACTTAGAATGTAATTTGTTTAATTTATACCCCTCCTTCAATGACAGCATGAGTGGTCCTTTGTAGTTCCCATCATTTTCACTGACAAGGATACGTCCAAAAGCCATTGTTGATTCAGAAAGAAGAAGTGTGGATAGAGGCTGGTCCAGATGGGGTGGTTTCAGGAATGGTTGAGAAAATTCCCCCTATAATGCAAACATTGCTAGTTGGTTACTCGTCTGCAGAAATGAATGTTTCTAGTGCCTTTCTGGGACCAAAAATTGATAGGAAAAACTCAAAATCTTTACCTCTTCAAAAAAGTTGATGATACAACCATTTGGCCTTTTGTACTCTGGAATTAATTTCCATTGAATAAGGTGATCAATGACATCATGGAGAAGTGCTGGGATAGGCTCGATATTGCCTGTAAACAAAATACGCAAAAACACTTTGAATTTCATAATTCGTTCTATCCTTATAATATAGATATTTTTATATGGAATTGGATTAGAACAACCAAATTACAGTTTTATTAAAGTGGACATAGATCAAATTATGAGGTTTTTCTTCTTACTTTTGGTATCATCCTTTATCTGTCCAAATATCGGAACACCCAACTGAATCAGCTCTCTCTTGTTTCCCTTCATCTGTTTGTTGAATAGTATAAACGTTTCACCTACATTTATTCAAAAAGATTACTTAGAAAGTAAAATACAATAGACAACAGGACAACTTGCCTTAAATCATCTACCTGTGCCTAAACCTGTCTTGTGATTGGTGACAAAAGTGGAAAAAAAAAATATTCAATGAAAGCATACAATCTCGGCTGAAAGTCCAAAAACACTTGACTTATTATTACATAGATCCTGATATTGATTATATTGCATGTACTATTTTGATTTATTAAATGATTTGAAGGAAGAAACTGCTGTACATTTTACAAGTCCCTAGTCCCAAAATTAAACCTACAAACAGATGCCATTGGTGATTGAAGATGACCAATAACATTAAAAACTTAAAAATCAGCTATATGAAGTACAACTTTAATAATCCTTTCACAAAATTAGGAAATAACAGGTTAATGGTGATTTACCTGAGAGTTCCCCGTTCTGGCCAGCAGCATGAATATCATTTACAAAATCAGTCAGCTTGCAGATTTCTGATTCAGAAAACACGTCCTCGTACAACTTCAATCCTTTCACAACATTCACCTGCAAATAGCAATATTATCTGTCATTCAGCAATATCCAGTTGCTTCTTAATACTAAAACTTGTTATACCAGCTCTATGAATCCGTGTTTCTTTATTGAAAAGAATATATTGGCTATTGAGGTTGTAAAAGAAAGAACTTGCCATATGCCCCTTCACGGACTCCTTTGCTGAGAAACCTTTTGTCAGCTTTATCTGTGAAGAGCGTCCTTCACATCCTTCATGATTGGAACATATATTATTGTTCAGTGCACTGGAATGCATTTCCTGAGATCCTGCACATCAGACCATAGAAAATCCAAGTAACATTTAGCACACAACGAAAGACTAGGAATGGATTGACTTCACCCATTAGAGTGCAATAAATTTTTTTCCAAAACATTCTGGTATAGTCTATACCCATGATTTATTACACGCATTTTCATGGTTAAATCTTACCAGCCCTTTAGTGATAGTTGAATAAAGAATTTCATGGTTAAATTTCAAGAATGGTTAGCAATAAAGAAGACCGATTGTTCCAAACACCGCCTTGCAAGAAAGAAGTCTTGCTTTACTCCGTTTCCGGCTGTTCCAAACACAGAGTACAGTTAACAGTGACAAAATGGGCGGGCCTTTATTGTAACAAACAAAAGTATCATGATAACACATGTCCGTGTAAGGGTAGGACTCAGACATGTTTTTTTAGAACCAAAACATTAATTAATAACAATACACATTAAATCAAATTTGTACACATTTTTTATAATTTATTTTTTCTTTTAATATATTTATGTATCACTTTACTCTTTTTACTTCCCTCTTTTTATTTCACATTTTTTCTTTCTCTCTTATATTTTCTTTGAATGAAGAATGACACAAAAGAACAATATACAAAAAATATAAATAACATTCAAAAGAACTATTTATTTCTTCACATGAATTTATTTATTATTTATTATTAAATAATTTATTTATCATAAAGAAAGTGTTAATCAACTTCTCTCCCATCTCACAGTAGTTGAGAAGTATTTTCATCCCTCTTTTTTTATTTATTTTCTTAAAAGACATAATTAAGTTTAATACATTTTTATCTTAGTTCTCTTTCTCCTTTTTCATCCAACTATTTGCACTCAACAAAATAAATTTAAAGTATAATGCATTTGTTTATTTTTTTAACTGAAAATGTGTTTTTAGTGCACATTCTATACTAAACTAATATGGACCCTCACTAGTTTCTTCAATCAGTCTTTCTAAACAACAAAAATTGGACCATTAAATAATTGTGTTATGATTAACCTTAGAACTAAATATTAAAAGGAAACTTTGACTGCAAGGATCCAGGTCCATAAGCAATGATGCACTTGGAATTATTGCAGAGGTAGTACTAGAGAGTACCTGTTTCGTGTTCCTTTTTTGTAATTCTAACGTTTATAAATTATGTATACTCTGTTTTCCTACCCGTAATTAAAGTTCATTCATCGGATCTTCACTTATGGACCGAATTGACCCGCCAACTTAGACCCATTAAAGAAACTCAACACTTTAACAAGTTGTTTCATAGGGAATAGGGCGTTATATGTCAAAGCTCAACTACCCAACCATTCGTACCCGAACCCGCACGTGGTACAATGTCAGAAGATGGAACAATTCACGTGACGTCAACAACGACAATCATAATGCAACCGGCTGATAGTTCAGCCGACTGTAATTAGCAACATTGCACACATCTTTAGAAGTCTCTCTAACTAACATTGTGGTGTTCGCCCCTGCCCCGAGGCACCAACTAACCGTAACACCAAAGCTACTTACAAAACCTATTCAAAATTCAGAAATAAGGACAATGTTTTTATCATAAAATATTCTAAGCATATAGAAACTAAAAAAAAATGTAATTAAGTTTTGAAATATGATAAAACAAATTATGCAGATTTCAATTTTTTATATCAATTTAAATTCCCTCTGATTATTTTCTCCATTTTCTCTCATTATAATAAATGATAAAGAATATAATCAAAAATAAATTTATTATTTAACTATTAATATTGTTAAATAGCAACCAAAATGAAAATTTCTTTTTTGTCAGCATGCCAAACAAAATAAGAGAAAGATAATAATAAAAATCTAAATCTAACAAAAAAAAATATAATGTTACTTTAATTATTATTTTTTATATTGGATGAATTTTTTATTTGAATAATGCATTAAATAATTTATTTAACTTTTTTCAAAATAAAGAATTAAAGTAGAAGACTCAACCTAAAATATATAATAAAGATCATTTAATAAATTTGTTCACCCGTAAAATTATTCATTATTTTCTTTTTTTTTTGAAAAATCATATATATCACTTTTTTTATAGATGGAGTAATTGGAAATTTATTTGATGAAAAGTATTAAAAAGCAGTTTGATGTTAAATGTAAATTAAGATATAAACGTATTATAATTTTTTAATATTTAGGCAGTCAACAACAGTTTCAAAAGACAAAAAAAAAGTATATTGACAAACTATTTTAATTAAATTATAAGAGAAAAGCATATAAAGACTAATATGAAATAATAAGAATTCAAAATCATAATATAATTTAATGAAAATAAATTATCAAACATATTCCATGCGTGCCATTAATTTAATAGAAGAGAAAAAAAAGCAACAATCCTATTGGTCATAATTATGTTTCCCTAAAAATAATTAATTATAAAATATGGATCAAAACTTTGAACGACGTCTGCGGTCTACCGTTGCGCAACCGAAATTTGACTTCAAAGCAATAAAAATGTGAAAAACTAACTTTCCTGTGCTTCTATTTCTTAGCCACACAGAAGGGAATGAAAATAACATTTTCCGTATAAAAGTGATGGAAAAAAATAATAAAGCAGAAACACAAAAGTTTACTGGTATGAAGAGACACTAAAAATTTTCACCCTTGTCAATCACAAAAAAATATCTCCAATATATAAAAACACCAGTAAAAATAAAAGTAATTATTGAATAATCAGAAAAACGACTACTCAATTCTCCGGCAAAAGGAGGAAGGTCGTGAATCTAAAAGAGTATATCACATAATATGAAAAATCAAGATTGAAGGTGAATAGTGAATCATTCAAATATTACAGAGAAAAATTAAAACAGAAATTATATGATCACTGTGAAATTGATTATTATTACCTGAATCAGTTATTTCACTGTCTGGCGAATCATATTCCGGCGCAGCTTCGTCACCTTCATTTCCACCAGTTTCCACTTTTTCCTTCTTCAATTTCTGTTCCTCGCCGAAGCTGCTGTTGCTCTTTTTGAGGCCTTCAGCCTCAGTTTTACTGTCCACAACTTTGCGGAGCTCGAGAGCGACATCAGCAATGGAATGATACTTCTGCATCTGGATGATAGGGATCCAGTTGATTCGGCGGTGGTGGATGGCTGTGAAGGTGGCTTCGTAGTCGGAGGAGGCAGTAGCGATGCTGGCTAGGTGGCCGCAGAGCGCGTCGATGATCGCGTTGGCTGCAGCGAATTCCCCGCGAAACCAGGCGAGAATGGCGTCCTTGGCGAAGGAGTCGGAAACGATGAGCGACGGCGGCACCATTGCCGGTGGATCGGTCCGCGATACTGGGACAGCCGCCATAGGCAGAGGGATATGGTTGAATGTGAAATAAAACAAAACAGAGACAAATAAGAGAAGTCAGAGAGAGAAAGGAAGAATAATGGAAAAGGGTTTTAGTTAGAGCGAATGGAGTGAGTCACATGAGATGTGATGCAATGGAAGAGAGGAGAAGGGGTTTAGCTATAAAGAGGAGTCGGATTTATTGTCCCTCTCATTCTTTTTTTTTTTTTTTTCATGTGTGTCTGCTCCGTACAATTCACACCCCCCTTCTATGTAACGTGGCACCATCACCACTCTTCATGACTGCCCAAAAATCTTACGTAAACCTCAAATCTATCAAAAAATTCATTTTATGCTATACTTAACCCTCTTTACTTTTAATTCTATATTTTCCCTCATTCTCCTTTTTCAAAATACTATACACTTTTTAATGCCTTCAAAATTAATTAATTATTTACTTTCACTTTATTAAATCTTATTTTTCTACTTTTAACCGTTTTATTTCCATATTACATATTAATTTTTAGATCTTAATGCCAAGTCATTGTTAACTTAAAAACTTGCGCTCCTGAGTTTAAATCAATTTTCAAGACTATGAATTAATTAAATATTAATTATATATATAAAGAGAGAGAGAAGAAATAGGTAAAAATAGGATAAAATAGGAATTGTTTAATGGAAATTAAATAGATAGCATAATAAATTAATTCCTTAATTGTTTTTACTTAATGTAATAATTGTCAAGATATATCATTAGTACATGTAATAATATTTAATAAGTACTATTCTTAATATATTGTTATTTAATCATATATATTGAAAAATAATATATAAATAGATTAACAATGCATTATTTGGTTTGAATACTACTAAACTGAATTTAAAGGAAAATATTAGATAATCATGTTCATATTTAAAAAAAAGTAATACTATTAATAATTTAAAAATAATCATATTAGAAAAAAAAGTAAACCTATTAAAAAAACTTATTAGAGGATAAAAAATACTATATTAAACGTAACTAACAAAAAAATGTTAAACGTAACTTGAAAAAAAAGCATAAAATCCACAATAACGTGACATAATTAATAAAGGTATAATACATTGGAGTTATAGTAAATTAACAACTCATTGTTCCATACTGTTTTTATTACTTTTTATTACATAATTTAATTAAATATATTAGTTTAATAATTTGTTTTTGAAAACCATCTCTCATTTAATTATTTAGAGAGACCTGATTGAGTACATTTTTAATTAACTATAGACTTTCTACTGTTATCTTAATGTGGCAGAATTACTTTGAACTTTAATTTTGTAAATTAAAAAAATATGAATATTTTTTAAAATCGTTTTGTTAGATTTTAAAAGTTATTAATTTTCGATAGGGTAACATTTTTATATTGAGAGTGATGATCCAAAAAAAAAATTGAAATGATTTTGAAATGTATATTTTAAAAAATATATAAAAGATTAATTATGTTTTAGTTATCTAATAAATTTAATATTTTAATTGAATCTTTATTAAAAATTAGTTTTTCTTAATATTTAAAGTTTTTTTTTATTTTCATGTAAGTATTTAATATTTACTTTTATAGATGATATATAGTTGTTATTTCCATTTTTTTTTATTTCTGTGGATTAACTCGCTTTTTTATCTTTAATTTCTCGCAATTCACCCTTTGAAAGAAAACGAACAAATAGACTGAACAATTGTAAGATATTAAAAACCGTAGTGAACGGAGAATGAAAAATATAACTGAAAACAAGATAATTAAACGAAAATAACAAATATTTTAAATATTCAATAGAAATATTTTTTTAATATTCTTAATAAAATCTTATTTAAAATTATAGAAATGTATAATATAGTAAACATTATATCAAAGTAACTGTAGTAGTGATAATGTTTCTCATTCGTCATAATTTTCAGTGTAAATTTATGTGAGTCACCCTTCGCTCCAATCCTTGAATTCCGAATTCTGTGACGTTTTTCTCAGTTTTCAGTGAAAGAAAAGAAACAAGAGAGCAATAAATAAGATATTGACTCAAACTCTTTCTCCTCGAATAGTAAATATTAGTTAGTTACGTTTTCGTTTTAAATATCTAATTCGTTGATTACAATTTATAAAATGCATTAAAATTGTATTTTAAAATATAAATATAGTAAGAATTAAACAATTAATTTAACAGGCATACAAAACTGATAAAAGAATTGTATGATTTGTCATGTGACTATTATAAAAGTTAATAAAATTGAAATATATAAAATGTTTTGTGATAATGTATGTCTGATATGTGAAAAATGGTACTACACTTTTTATTTATTTATTTATTTAATGTGTTTTGTTCTAGAATAAAAGTGTTGATGATTCTATTATCACTTTATTCTCCGTGATGAACAGAACATCGTTGGGGTCCAAACGTTTGTGTATGATGAGAGAGTGAGAAGCAATTGGAACCGTTAAATTGGATTTTTCATCGTCAAACACGGTGGTTTGTTACTAGTTTTGGTCCCCAAAACTTAGGCAAAGAGATAGAGCTTTAATTTCGATTAAGATGTGTGTGCCAAAGTTTATTCATTATTTTATTTTGAATAATTTAATGGCTCGAATAGTCGCATAAATGTTTTTGAGGAATTTATATAAATTATATAAATGAGTGGAATAAGTAAAAGGGTTAAAGGCATTGCTGTGGGACCCTTCCCTTAGGAATTAGGAGCATCGGGTCCATTGAACTCCACCGAGGAAGGAGGAAGGAGCAATGGTAGGTACTGTTGCTGGGGCCCACGCAGAGCCTCTATTGTTGGTTGGCACTTCGCGGACCTCAATTGGGCCCCACAACCTTAAGGTCGTAACTCACAAGGAAACGCTTTCAATTATTGTTCCAATGACTCTCTCCCAAACAAACCACTACTAACGTTTCTCTCCCACTCTGCAATCTAGTAGTTGAATTTTGTTCTGTTCCTCGTACAAAACGACGTCGCTCTGAATCACCGTACTTTTACAATCGGCTCGGCTCCGCTCGGCTTATGTGGGAAAAGGTTATTCCCCTTCGTCTTCATGTTATGCGATCGCGACAGAAAGTTGTTTGCATAGTTTCTCTTCTTATCGAATTTTCCGCTGTCATAACATAATTTAAGTTTACTTTTATTAAATTTAAACAAACTTTATTTTTAGTTTCTTAAATTTAACGTTTATTTTAAAAAATATATATTTAGTCTAAACTTTACACACCACTAATGGTTTCATGTCCACTGTAATTAAATTAGAAGCGTCATAATTTATGTTATTTACATTTGTAATAAAAATATGTCAAGTTTCATAACATTAATAGTCAGACATTTAGGAATTAAAATAAAGTTCTCTCAAATCGCGGAAATAAATTCATATTTAAGTCAGAGCTTTTATAATTAAAAACATTATTAATTAGTGTTTATATTTTTAAACTTTAGAAAAAATTTATATGAACACAAATTAAAATTTAAAGATGTAAAGAGTCAAGCATAAATTTGGATGAAAATATCTACACTCTTTAATTATAAAATGGATTACACTTTCTATTGTAATTGTCAAAGAGAAAAAAGAAATTGAATTGCGTTGAAAGCAAGCTATTACTTCTACTGTGATTTAAATATTTAAAAACGCTAAATATACTTACAGGGAAAAATACCCGAAATATATTGCTTTCCATAGGCAATTTGAAGTAGAACTTTATGAGATTCTTTCTTTTTTGAGAAATTATTAGATTCTTGAATAACAATTAGTAAGAAAATGAATATTTAAAATTAAAATTACGAAATCATGCACTATAGCTTAATTTCTTATAATTATATAATAGAATATTTTGAATGAAACAGTCATTTAGCAACTAAGAAAAATGTATAAAAAAAAACACTACAATGCGTTTTTGAGATGGCAGCTAAGCTAAGCTGATTAAATAAGACATAAAATTAAGAAGTGGGACCAATGTGTAGAGCTTCAATCCTATTTTCCACTAGCCCAAAAGCTAAAGATGACACACGATAATACTGTTAAAGGTTAAAAAAAATATTTTTTTAAAACACATATTTATTCTTATTATTAAAACATAATTTCATGTCAAGTTCAATAATAGTTAAAACAATTTAAAAAACCTATACAAAAGGAATATTCTTTAACTAATAAAATTAAGACTTAATTGTATCTTTTATCCTTGCAAAAAAATTAAAAGATTTTAATTTTGATCACTATTTTTTGTTAGATTTTAAAAAAATTACTTTTGTGTAAAATGTGTGAATTTTTTTTTAATCTCTATAAAAAAATTTCTTTCTAAAAAATTAATTAATTAATTTTAATTTTTAATATTCATTTTAAAATAGATTAATAATATTTATTTCAAGGATCTCAAGAGAATTTGAGATGATGTATCTTAAATAACTATTTAATCTTTTGTTCCTCTGATAAAAATAATAATTAATTTTATAATACTAAATAATGAGAGTAACAATTTCCATTTTTTTTAAAATATAAGGAAATATTTTTACAGAATAAAACGAAGCTAAATTTAAGACCTGAAATACGTATCATCGTATAACGGCAACGAAAAACAGCATAAAAAATAAGAATAAATAAAAATGTGATAATATAAAAATAACGTAAAAAATAAAAATTTGTACGTACCGAAGGGCAATTTCTCTTTGTGTACGTTCACATCATAATAAACATTCGTGACATAAGTCTGCGTCAAAGTAAAGCATATACTTTAACGGATCCGTGATGCTATTGACGTATGTGTTGAAATTTAGTAACATTATTTGGACATAAATAACATTTTAATTACAAATGTTTTTCATTTTTAATATTTTATTTTATTTCTTCATATTGATTTTTCTTTTTATTTTAATTCCTATAGTCTCATTCTTTTAATGATGAATTATTGGTTAAACATGATGGATTATTGGTTGAATAATACGAACTTAAGTATCCCTTACACGTATATATTTTTTTGGTCCAATAAAATTGTAGATTTTTCTTTTGTATTTAATATTTTAATTATTTTGATACTTCAAAAAACAAAATCTATATATTATTGAGATTATAAAGTGATGAATTGTTTATAAATGATGGTATCTATGACCTATGAATTTCTTAAAAGTTATTTTATTTAGATTGGAAACAATTAATGTGATGGAAAGTCTTTCTTTTCCACTTGAGTTAGAGTCTACATCTCTAATTAATGATAGAACATAAGAGGATGAGAAATCTAACAAGGAAAAACTCTATGCTTATTAATATCTATTATATTTGAGTTTCGCCATCTCATATGAAAAAAATAAAAGAAATAATAGATACAAGGTGTACTTAAAGATTGATAACGTTGTTTCCATTTTATTGATTATTATTTTTTAAAATAAATAATTACAAATATGTATGTTAATATTAAATTATTAACATAATCACTTACCATATAATTTATCACTTAAAACTGGTACTAAATAATAAAGATCAACAAAAGAATAATTTTAGTAGGACAAAAATGGAAAAATCAAATTGACATGGTAAACCAAATATAAAATTATATTGAAAAAATTACATGGAGAAAAATAATTTTTTATTTATGATAATTAAAACTATTTTTTTTTCTTGAATTATTTTTCTTTTAAGATTGTGAAATATAAATTTAATGTAATCTTATAAAGTTAACTTAGAAAATAATTTATTAGAATTCTTCATTATATTTTTTGTGTTAAGAATGAGACATTTTCTCACTAAGAGATAATTTGACAAGTAATATGAGTTCGAATAATTATTAAGATAAATTATTATTGATTTTATTATTATTTTAAAAAGATTTTAAATTTAATTTGATTTTATAAAATTAACTTATATAATTTTTTTTTCATATAATACAATTTGACCTGATTTTATTTTAACTGAGTCAAATATATAACAACCTTAATTTTTGGAACAAATATTGAATTGGTCTTAGGTCCTATTTTTTTTTTAAAATTATAAAGCACTAAAATGATATTAAACAAATAATGAAGAAAATTACATCATAATTTTAGAGTGATCTTTCCTAATTTGGAATGATCCTTTGTTGTTGGAATTTCAATTCTTGTTTTTTCCCTTTTCCAAATTTGAGTTTGCAAGCTGAATGACATTTACTTATTACGAGAGGTGTTTGAAATTTTAGGATTAGGTCACGGGTGTTGCTCCCTCCACCATCACACCTTTCTCTCTCTTTTATTATTTTATCTCTTACTAAAATTTTACTTTAGGGTTATTATTTTTTACTTTTATCCATTCACAACCTATTTCACTAATAACTTATTTTAGTCCCATACATGACTGAAATTTTTTTTTTCATTTTAACATTATATTTCTTCATCTCTTTCTTTCGTGGTTGTGAGATACTACAAGTTGTAAAGGTTGGTGATGGTGGAAAGAATTATCAAGCAGTCTCCCTTTCATGGTGTAGTGTCGCTCTCGTGGTGCAGTGCGTGGAGTGGTGCAGTGCGTGTCGTGCTTCCTCGTATTGGAATAAACCTTGAAATAAAACCCTAAAATAAAAAACGTAAACGGAGGTGACATCCTTCAACGGATGTCAACATCTGTTTAAGGAAAAACGGATGTCGACATCCGTTTTACCTTAAACGGATGTTGACATCCGTTGAAGATGTCACCTTCATTTAAAGGTTACGTTTTTTATGTTAGAGTTTGTTTTATTAGGGGACATCCGTTGAAGACTCACGCTGGTTGATGCTCTGGACGCTCCTCGATGTTCCTCCACACCACGGGGGCAATGGAAACTTTCAAACCAAAAAAAAACTGAAAAGAAAAAGGAATGGAAGTGCGAGAGGTGGGGAGGTGAAACGAAAATGGGGAAAGGAGAAGAGAGTTCCGTGGGTGGGTGTTGGGAAAATAAAATTAGGGTTTCAAATTATTAAAAATAGGATAAAAGTAAAAATCTTTTTAACTTAAGGATATAATTGTATTTAAAATAATATGAGGAGGTGGAGAAAGTATAGGGTGGTGATGGGAAAAGCAACACCCTTAGTTTACTTATTAGGAGTAGCTCTTTAAACTTCATAACTTAGCTCCCACTCACCCTCACATTACAATTATGTTTGTTTACATAATTTTTTCTAATTCAAATATTCATTTTTAATTTTAGTTTATTAAAAATAAAAAGCTTAATAATTTATTTAATCGCTTTCAAATAAATATTAATGCTATCGCATTATTTTAATAGATTTCAATTAGGTCTTATTTCTCAAAAACATTAATTTACTAGTTTTCATTAAATTAATGAAAATGTTACCGAGAAAGTGACGTATCATTGCGTTACACAAGCCAACAAAACACTTTCAACTTCGTCAAACATATTAACAAAATTTCCTCAATTTAATATAATAGACTAAATTGGTACAATTATTTTGAAAAAAATTGAACTAACTTAAAGCGTAATAAAAATATATTAAAAATAATTTAAAAATGATAAGATAAAACAAACAATTAAAATAATACAACGCGTTTATTTAACAATAGAAAATAGGAAAGTCACATCAAATTTCATTAAAATTTAATGATTTTTTTTATAAAATGTACTTTTAATTAATTCAATTCTATAAGATGAAACGGTAAGATTAAGTTTATATATATATATATATATATATATATATATATATATATATATAGAGAGAGAGAGAGAGAGAGAGAGAGAGAGAGAGAGAGAGAGAGAGAGAGAGAAGAGAGAGAGAGAGAGAGAGAGAGAGAGAGAGAGACCAAAATTATACTTTTGGTCTGTATAATTTTTTCTTAATAAGCATACCAAAATTTCTTTTAACCATATCATTAATAATATATATTTATAAGTTGTGTTTGACTTAATTAAAATTTATTTTTTTACTAAATTTGATACATTTTTTATTTTAAACTCTAAAATTGAATTAAATTGATATTGACTCAATAAAAGAGACTCTGTTACTCACAAATATATTTGACTACTTCCCAACTTAAAAAACTTTAATACAATTGATTAAGATGATTCAAAATTATAAATTAAATTATATTAAACTTTGAAATACATACAAATTTTAAGTTCGAGTTAAAATATAAAAATTAAAAATATATTTAGACACTAAAAATATCTTTAAGTATTTTTATTAACTTATCACGTCAAAATATCAATAAAAATGAGTTTGGAAATATCACCTTGTCATGTATAACAACGTAAGTGGTAATACAAAACCTTTATTTTACATAAAATTTTGAAATCCGTGAGTATATTGAAAAGAATGAGAGTTTAGATTAACTATCACTTTATTGTTTTCCATTTTTCTATATTTTATTATTTCAGTTTACTATTTTTTTTTCTGAAATTACTATAACCTAATGAATACGTTAGACGAAAATAATATTTCCAATCACAGAAATGAAACACCCAAAGAAAATGATATTATACCTTGAAACACCCAAAATAATTAGTTGCCCTTTTTTTCAATGACAAATTTACCAAACAAAAAAGTATACTTAAAGTTTTCCATAACATATACCAAATGAACATGAGCTCCATTTTCCAATTAGAATATTGTCAAAAAGAACCTCTATTCTGTCGAGATCAAACCAAAAGAAGGAATCTAGAAAACATTTACCAATTTTATAACCTTTAATTTTTAAGATTATCTCATATAGATAGATTTGTACAAACATTTGCAAAACAAAAAATATATGTAATTTTTAATATAATTTGAAGACGAAAAATATATTTAATTTTAAATTTGATTTTATATTTTCTTTAAATATGTTTATGAAGAAAGTAATGTAATAAGAGTGTTGAAAGCATGTGTTTTGTGGGAAGTAATTTGGAAAGTTGGCATTAGAGAATGAGAAAATCAAGTTGAAAAACCAAATAGAAGATGTTTGATCAAAATCCCATATGGACCATTCAAGTTAGGTGGAAAGGAAGGTAGCATTAAGTCTTTTTGGGATGAGCATTGCAAGTGTCACAAAAGATGCTTTTGTAGATAGTCACAACCATTCATGCATAAAGTCCTATACTTTCAATCATACTTTTACTCCTAAAACATTTATCCATGCCAAACAACATGGTTGCCATGAGAAAAAGAAATCATAAAAGCTTACACGCACCAAAAGGTAACAACTAATTTCATAATCCAATCATTCTTTATCTCTTTCTAATATTTCACCATTTCTTTTACTTTCCATTTTCCTAGATGGTCAAAGTTCTAATTACTTAAGATACTAATTGTTGCCAAAAAATATCTTTCGGATAGCCCTTTAATTATTTACTTTGTAATTATAGTTCTTCAAATTTGATTAAAGATTAAGTTTATAAATCATTTAGTAAAAAGTAAAGTAGTTGAGTCTCCTTTCTAGACTTTGATGTAAGAAAGAAACCCTTTTTTCCAAATCCTTCACGGGGGTCATCCGTAACCCTTCGCATTTATTGTGAAAGAAATCTCTCGACAAAGTTTAATTGAATTCGTATTATGAAAAAAAATTCATGAAAATGTTAATAATTCAGTTTAATTAATTAGGTTATATTCTAATTTTTATTCAAGTGTTTAATCCAATACTGGTCCACATTTTATTCACGTTCAATTTCAAATTAATCTATATTTTGATATTTGATATTTCAAATTATAAAATAAAAAATAAATAACTTAATAGTCTCAAAGCAACATTTTAGTGTAAATATTGTAAAGTGAAGTATAGGTTCATCTATTAACTATGTTAAACATATACAAACACAATAAACTAATAATATTATATAATATTAAGAATCAAAATTATACCGAAACTCTTTTGAGTTAATTTGAGATGATGTTATTGGGATTGGATATAATGTATCTAAACTCTTTATAGTTATTTTTATACAATAAAATATCTTTGATATTTCTTGTGTTCTATCCTTTTTATTTACTTACGTGATGGAATATCTTTACTATTTGGCAATATCTAATAATTGGAAAATGCTTTGAAACCTAGACATGGATAAAACAGCCAAGAAGCTTGGCTTTAGACATAGACCAAGGCTTTTGGTCATTTTAGACATCTTTCTTTAATGCAAATCTTGTGTTTGAATATCTAAGAGATTAGTATTTTCACATAAAAGTTTAGAACTTGTCTCTAAGCGTGTGTTCGTTTGCGTGGATGCTCATATTCACGCTGATATGTGAAGATAGATTTGTGAAGATTAAGATGTTCGTTTGCGTTGATTTAAGGGCGAGTTTTAGAGCGTGGATTTGAGGAATGGGTGAAGTTTTTGTATCTTCGCAAAATGCTCGAATTTGCGCTGATTTACGATGAAATGACGAAATCACCCTGCTATATTAAGATATTTATACTTGACAAATAATGTTGAAGTATTTACTTATCATGCACAGACCTCGAGTGCAGCTGGAATCAATTCCATAAAAGTTTATTCAATTCCAAGCCATGTGACATAATACAAAGCAATTGTATTCGATTCCACAGACAGTGTATTCGATTCTAACAAAGAACAAAGCACTTGTATTCGATTTTAGAGAGAGTATTCGACTGCATCCTCTTCAGTTTCAGAGTTACGTATTCGATTCCAAGAAGACCGTATTCGGTTCCAGCAACGAGTTAACCCATTCCTCAAGTTTGGATTGAGTTACATGGGCTTTGAAAGCTTGATGATGACCTTGTGCAGAGATGAGAGACATTGTTAATGGCAGCGAGAGTCTATTCAGCGAGTTGTTTGTGGTGGATCTGATGCAACTTTGAACATGGAGAACACTTTGTCAAGGTGGTGGACATTTATCTCAACATGAAGGAGTTATGGAGGTGGTGCGCATTGTAATGGAAGCACCGCTAGAAGCCTGCACATTTGCTGTAATGGAAGCACTACTAAAAGAAGTGTTTTCCCTTTGAAAAATGAAAGAAACACGTTCCTCTGCCCATTCTATTTCCTTGAAAAATGAAAGAAATAGGTTCTTTTTCTCTTAAACATAAACTATGCAAAAGCTCTCCTCAATTTTCTCTCTCTTTCCATCAAAGTGGGTCCCACACGTCAATAATAATAATAATAATAATAATAATAATAATAATAATAATAATAATAATAATAATAATAATAATAATAATAATAATAATAATACAAGTTATTTTCATCTTAAAAATTAATTTTTATTTTTCTTTTTTCTTATAATAATTTTTACAATTATATATAATATACAATTATCAAATACTGGATAGTAAATTATATTACAAAAAATATTAAATTTAAAAATAATTTCATTTTACTAAATTATAATTTTTTTACTTTTAAAAATTAATTTTAATAATTATTTTTAATTGTTTACTCTTTATAAACATTTTTAAATTAAATATAACATTAACAAATACCATTTTATATTATTTTAATAACTAGGGGCATTTTGGTAATCTTCAATTTATACCAATTAAACAATTTTTTTAAATCTGCCACATCAAACAAATCCTACACTAATTCTCAGAAACTTTACTTCCAAATCCACTCTCAATTACCTCCAAATCCACTCAAACAAACAACAAAAAATTTCTCCTCAAATCTATTCAATCATTCTCCTCCAAATCATCTCCCCCAAATCATATTAAGTGAACAAAACATAAGAAATTAAGACTTGTATACTTGTGATGTGAATGCTTGAAATATGTAAGAGATATATTGCATGGATGAATACTTAAAGTCTAAGTAATGAAATCCAACTTCGACGAGCATTTGCCATATATTACTTTATAATCTTTATTATAATCATAATTATGTAAGCAAATTGCATCATAGGTTTTGAAAAGAGCCTCAACTAAGTTGTTTTTGAAAAAAATTTACTAACGATGTTAACGGTATGTCACATGTCAATCTTGTTCTTTTTTTTAATTTTCTTTTCTATTTTTTAATTTTTTTTAAGTTTCTTAAATTAATTTTTTGTAAAAAAAATTATATTAACAATTGGCATACAATTGTTGATAATAATATTTTTCAAAAAGATTTAATTAAAACACTTTTTAAAAAATTTAAGACATAATTAAATTTAAAAAAAAAAAAAAATCAGGCCAACTTGACGCGTCCACCAAAATAGAAACTATTGAAGTAATTAAACCTTATATTAATTTTCAATACAAGTTAAAAAAAAAACCTAGACCCTTGTCTCGAACTAATGTTTTAAGAAAATCGTTCACTGTGACTTTCTTAATCGAGTGATTTTATCCTAAGGTTTGATATATTCATTTAAAATATAAAAGTAATAATATTTTAAAAAATTTATTTAATTAAAAATACTAATTCATTAAAGACTTAAAAATTATATTTATATTTAATACATATTATGGAGGAACAACACAAATATGATGAAGCTACCTCGTTTTCCATCCTAAATGTCAGGAACTCAGCATAAGAAATTATCATAGAAAGCATTAAACAAAAAATTATTCTCCTTATGATAGGTACCATCGTACTCTCCAATTTCAATAAGATATACAAAGTATAAGAAATTAAATATGTTTTTGCCAACGAACACATTCAACAACATAAAGTCACAAAGATTATTTCTTATCGATGAACACTGTTTGCCAATCTCCCCGCAGATTCAGCATCTCAACTCTTAGTATACCCTCTTTTCAACGAACTAGTCTTTCCAACGCTCGACGTAGTTCTCATCTTCTTAGCATGCTGAATAAAATCTGAAAGATGCTCTTTATGGCTTTCCAACCTGTTACTATTCCCACTATGCTCAACCGGTGCAGATTTACTTTGCCCCCTACCCACGTTTGACGCGCTTCTGATTCTGTACTTAGCACGTTCAATATACTCAGAGAAAGTGTCATTGATATCTAGGGTTTTCTTACCTTGTTGCTGTTCCTTCAAATGGCCTGTGGTATCTTTGCCTTCACCTTTTGATACACCATACCTTGGTTCAGGTTGAACCTTGGCAGCCACTTGTGATATTCCAACTTGAGGGGAAGATGTGGGGATTGAGTTATCAAACTTGATCGGGATTGTTCCTTCTCCTTGGGTTTTCTTAGACTTCATATTTTGAGGGAAATGAGTGGATAGTGGTAAAGATGGAGAACTTGCATGAGGGGTGACAGTTCCAGGCTCTCGGTAATAGTGTTTGATGCGATGAATGGCTCTGAAAGCAGGATTGGTTGCAAGTGCTCGACGGATTTTCCAGCATATAGAGGAGCGTGAGTTGGTGTTGTTTTCCATAGAAAGTGCAAAGAGAAGGGTATGGTATAGGTTCAAAGTAGCTTAAAGTCTAAACTAAGAATGCAACATGCAATACCTGCTGAAGGCTTATTATATATACTACTTTAGATGTGTGTGTATGACAGTGGTGTGAACATGATTTGGATATAAGCAAAAAAGTAATAAAAGATCGTTTGAATTTTGAGTTTTGTAGAGGTGGAACGAATTGAGTTTGAAGAAGCCACCTGAGTAGATTCGTGACAGCTATGATTGATTGAGTTTTCAACGAGATACCAATTCCTTCTAGTCCCTTACTACACTCAAAACTAGAGAGTCACGTTATGGAATTGTTGCTACATTTTACTGATTGAAGAGAAGAGAAAAAGAAGCACGAGGGTTTAGAAAGTGGCACTTGGTATCAGATTCAAGAGAGACTTGTAGAATTGGATAAAATAAACAAAAGCACGGTAGCAATAGCAATGCAATAATCAGATATATGCACTGTTTTTGAAAAGGAAATATTATTGGCTTTCTCGTGGAAAACAACTCACACTTGTTGAAACTAATCCCAGAGAATGATACTGTCCTGCACAACAAAATATCAGGACAAAGAATCTTTGATATTATATTGCTTCATGTTTCTTTTTCTCTTCAATTTTTGTGCATAAAAGAACAACCCAAGTCATGTTTGTATGCATAATTTTACTTTACATTAACTTCATGAAACGCGTGATTTATTTAAGCTATATATCCTTCGATGGTTTGGTGTGACATTACTAAAAGAAATGGTGGCAACAGTAACAACTTTATGAAGTGAGCATCTTTTATTGATTCGACAAAACATAAGTTATGTGGTTATGCATGCATTTTATTAAAATTAATGATATATAAATCTCAATTCCTAATTACACAGTAAGATATATTTTCAAATTGCATGTAATTTTAAATAAATGTATATTAATAAGAATATTTCAAGTTTTAAATTAAAAGATATATTTAAATTCTTTATGATAGATATTGAAACAAAAAAGGATTTGTGCCACCAAATGGAATATGCTGTAGCTCTTAATATGATCATAAATATACTTTTGGGCTGGGTCATGGAATTACTTAAAGAAAACGAATATCAATGTAGTATAACTTAAAGAGCAAAATCATTTGTGTATGACCCTAAAAAAGAATGGACCATCATTAATCAATATGATTTAAATTTATTACCCTTTTACTATATATTCTCCAACTAATTTTGTTAACTTAATGAGATTTTAAAATAAAAATTATTGACCAACATAAACTTAACGTGGTTTTTTTTTTTCTACTACTTTTTATTTTATTTTAAAAGTTACCCTTTTTCTTATACGAGAGCTCGATCATACTATTCTACAGTAATGTTTCTTTCCATCTAATGTCATAATTATAAACAATTTTGTATATAATACATAGAGAATGAAAACAAATTCGAATGAAATGTTAATGTAAGGATCATATCGCTGAAATGTGAGTTAGAGTCCCGTATTAACTAGAAATAAATAAGAAAAATAATATATAAACATTTTGTTTTCTTGGATTTTGGATGGAATATGTTGTTTTAATTCTAATATAACTTTTTTTATGCTGTATTAGTATTAAAAAAATGTCAACATTTAAATTCATTATCAACCGTTCTATAAAATATGTTTTTTTTATATGATCTATAATTAAATAAGGGAGCACATCACCATAAATTTGTTTATGCATCCATATATTCATATATGCTGAATTGTACAAAATGCAAATTTTGTAAATGTATTTTTTATTCGATATTTCAGAATATAAAATTTAGAACACAATTTTTATGCAATGTAGAATTTAGAATATAAAAATTGTATTTTGAATGGGACAATTCAGGATATATTTGTATTCTGTATTATGTCATTTGAAATACATTTTTATTTCAGATTATATAATCTAAAATGTATTTTTTTATTTAGTATTAAAAATATAAAAATTTCTTTCTACTATTGTACATTACGAAATGAAAAATTTATAGGGATGCGGATGATTTTTCTTTCTCATTACTAGTCTTAAAGGTACTTGCCTTGGAGATTTTAGGGTTGATTATAGATGAAAATAGTAATAACACCACTCATAAAAGGAAAGTTTGTCAATATAAAAAGTAATTCTACATTTTTTCTAGGAATATCGAATATAAAAGAACATCACAATAAATTGTGCATAGAAAAACACACAAGAACTACATTAAAAAAACATTAATATTATGCTCAATTATTATTATTCATATTATACTTGCATCAATTGTTGTTCTAGGTACATCATTCCTAAACCATCTCACGATCATCTCATTAATCACATATTGATACAAAAATAGACTTTTTAATTCATCTCCCAAGTAGTTTTCCATATCATTGTTCTCTAAATCATCATCTATACATCAAGCAAATATTTAAAGGTGGTTTTAGTGACAACTTACCAATTATCAGTTGAATCTTCTATCTAATATGATTGCTTTACTTGAGTTTCAAACCAATACATTTAAATAACTTAAACTTAAAGATCCACAATAACCTATTCACAATTGCATAAAAAATAAAATAAAATAAACAATTTTAAAAAATTATTACTCTTTACTAACATTTAAACAAATTTTGACACTATAGATCAATTTCTTTTTATTAATTATACCATTTATTTAGAAAAATAATAGATATACCAATTATTATTTTTAACGTAGTTCATATTAATATTTTCTCAACATTGATTGACACATAAAGTGGCTGTATATATACAGTGGATGTTACTAATGAATATTGAGTGAAAATATAGTTTTCGTTTATTTCTTCTTACACCATCGGTTTCATCTTCCCTACACATAAAAAGTTTGATCAAACAAAATATTGAAAAACGAACTAAAAAAAAAGGAGTTGTGATCTTATGTTCTTGACTTTTCCTTCATTCAGTTGAATTAGCTTTTCATAATTTTTATCTTTTTCCTCTCTTATAGTCAAATTAGCAAAAACGCCAACAATTTTGAAAATGTCAATTAGAAAGAGGTACGAAGGAAAAAGAATCTGGTATCCAGCGACCAGTATCCTTTTCCTTTCATCATCAGAAGGATCTTTTCCTTTTTAACAAAATTTTTTCCTGATAAATTAAAAGAAGGTAATTCTTACTGTGTCCTTTTTTAAAGCATGTTTTAAAACCTTCCTTAAGAACTGTAGACAAAGCAAGTGATATCGAATGACGAGGTAGAACAGATATCATATGCTTTAATGTTCAATAAAGGAATTTACTATACTGCTGATTAACATACAGATGTAGCTGGTAAAAGTGGAAATATAAATCAATATTAAAACATCAATATTTGTTCTTTCAAATCTGCAATCATCCATTAAAATTATTCCCTCACCCCTAAAAAAATCATGTACCTGCTTTGAATGCATGGCTAGTGGCCTTATTTCACTTTATACTCAATAACAAATGTTGAGGCACCAGAAGCTAAGTTAGCCTATCTTGAAGGAACCATTCCTTCTCTTGCTTGATGTGTTTCTCAACTTCATCTTTGCACTCTGAATGAAATCTGAAAACTCGTTGTTTTGGTTATCCCTACCATTGCCTTCGTCATCATCTGATGGTGGTTCAGGTGCAACGTTGCTCTGCTCCCGACCGATGTGGGACAAGCTCCTCAGTTTATACTTCGCTTGTCGAATGAAAGTGTTGAAAGCTTCATCGTTATCGAGTGAGGTGTCATCTGAGTACACCCTACTACCATATTGTCCCTTCCATGTGCCTAGGGTCTCTGACTTGGTTTTGGCTATGTATTCATCTCTGAATTTAGGAGTAGACCTTCCCATCCCATAGCCAGATTCGGTAGAAACAACCCTTTTCAGCTGGCCATGAACCTTTGAATTTGATGAGGTCTTATTCCCCATGGATACGGTGCAGGTTTAGTTTTGGGATAGTGTTTGATGCAGTATATGGTTCTCAAACTTGGTTAAGCTCAGAAGATTTGAGTTGAGTGTAACTTGAAAGAAGGGCCTGGCCATATATATAAGATTGTTTTACTGTGTAAATCAGGAAACTAGAAAGAAGGAAAGAAATATAGAAACACGTTTTTAACTGTAACTCTTTGTGGGAACCAATTGTCAGAAGCTGCCAATTTAAGATTCCCAACAGCAATTAGGAACAGCTTTTTCTAATTTTCCACGGAATATAATGGTGCTAAACTCAAAAGTAAACAAAGTACTAATACTATAGCATCATGGCTTGTAACATATGCATACATTGGATGTGAATAGCTTGTTTTCTTAACGAAATGACGATACATAAAAACTCTCTCCGTATGATTTATGTTACGCTTGAGTAAGTTATTTTCTTAAGGAAAAAAACGAAGGGGCATGGGAGTTTCCGAAGGAGCTGGTAGATGGTATCAGATTCCTAAAGCAATAGTTCAGAATTGGCGAAATAAACAAAGTGCGGTTGTAGCTTGCAAGAATCACATCATGCGAGTGTTCCATGTAGGATGCGTATGTGGTTCCATTACCCTAATGGAGTTAATATTCGTGTCTTTCTAGTGCAATAAACAACTCATCGCACTTATTGAACTACAAATTACAATAAGATCAGATCCAGGAAAAAAGAATCAGCTTTGTAATATTTCTAGAGTTTTATTTTTGACCGTCGAATACTGCACTGCAAAATCTCAACCCGAATCCTGATTCTTAATTAATCTGTGTTAAAAAGGACGCGGATTTGTCTCTAGTGATTGTCAATGATTTCTCATATCAACCATGTCCTTAATCTAATAATGCAAATAAACTCTTGTTAATTTTGTTTCAATGAATGCTAGTGGTTGAGTTTTACTTGCATATTAATGGTTTGATTGATTACATTTTTCAAATGAACTTTTGTAAACTACTGGCTTACTTCCACAAATCATGAGAATTCCTGTTTGTAAACTATAGGAATCAGACTAATGAAACAAATTGTGGCATCTAGAATAAGCATAAGACAACTTCTTAGTCTGAAGATCTAAACACCGTCTTAAGATTGGACAAAATTTGGAGTTACAGACATCATTAAGAATCACACAGAACTCATCCATGGTTTTTGTTAGGTCTAACCAATCTGTCAACCAAGGAAATTGGTTAGACCTAACACTTCATTAATTATTCTGCAAATTGCTAGTCCAAAAGCTCTCACAAATCACACTGTAAGGAAGACTGCATCCCAACCTGGCCTTGTTATTCCAAGGATATCATACCACAGCACCTGTAGTGAAGCTCATATATATCAAACCTATAACATGTAGAGTTTGCTTATTCTTCTTAAATTAAAATTATTTTCAATATACTGAAATAATGCTTGTCGGTGTTAATTTTTGTTTAGAAAATGTTTATTTTAAAAAGAAACTAACTGAAAATTTAGTACAAATTTAATTATAGAAGACAATTCAAGCTGGATGAACCCTTCAAACTATATTTTTCTCTGAGAAACATACGTACCCTACGTAGTGATTTCAATTCAATCCATTGTAGCACATGAAAATTGAGTGCTTTTACCATAGTTTCACAGAAAACTGCATGGATTCAATATTATAATCTGGACAGCGACTTATCGATGTAAAAATTTAAAACAACTTGCTTTTGGAAAATGAAACCTTTGTATATTAATTACTACTTGAGATGCCAAATGCATCAATAGGCAGACAAATCATGTTTCTTTTAAAGAAATGCACGTAAGGGCAAGCCAATGAAAACAAACAAACGAGGGAGTTCGGTATAATCACTAAAATCATACATCATCATTGAAAGAGCTGGGTTAAGGTAAGATTCAAGATTCCATGTCTGCTTAATGCTTAATGATGTAATGTTCTACCTGTTCTATATGTCGCCCACAAAGAGAACAAAACGTACGTGGGCTAAATTTGAGGGCAACACTTGGCCTCAGAGTAAACTTTCGATTGTAATGAGATTGTGTGACACTGAATATATATTAATTTAACAATCCAATCTAAGGGCTACGAACATCTCAAATTAGGTAATTCCACAAATGAAATCGTTTAAGGAAAAGTTTAATGTTGAGTGTACGTACATGTATATATACCGAATTAGTTTAGGACAACCTTGTTTTGTTGTGATGTTCTAAATTTTAACTGATATTATTCTTTCAATAAAAACACTGCAGATTAATTAGAAACCTTTCATTAAAGACCAACATCAATGCATATATCTTACAAATAAACAATCAACCAATACAAATTATTCTCCCCAAATAAACATTTCACATTTATTATGCTCGAAATAGAAAAATATAACAGTATAATGCTTGCATGGCTTAGGGCCTTATTTCATGCAGTATATAACAGAATATTGGACGGACCCACATGTCAAATCATCATAAAGCCACTCTCTTTGAGGTTCCCTGGTTTATCAATGGTCACTTCCTGTTGAAGGAACCATGCTTTCTCATGCTTGATGTACTTCTCAACTTCTTCTTCGAACTCTTTATAAAATTTGAAAACTGGTCGTTTAGGTTGTCCCTAGCATTAGCCTCGTCATGATTTGGTAGTGGTGCAGGTGCAACGTTGCTCCGCTCCCGACCGATGTGGGACACGGTTCTAATTTTACCCTTGCCACGTCGAATGAAACTGTTGAAAGTTTCATCGTTATCCAGTGGGGTGTTATCTGAGTACGCCGCACTACCATGTTGTCCCTTCCAAGCGCGTGTGGTCTCTACTTCTGGATTAGCAACACGCCACCTCATCCTTGGATCATATCCAGCTTCAGTTGAAGCAACTCTTGTTGCCTTTCCATGGACCTTTGAACTTGACGAGTTCCTATTCCCCATGATGCAGGTTGGTTTGAAAAGTGTGTGATGCAGGGTATATGGTTTCTCAACAATCTTGGTTAAGCTCAAATGATTATAAGTTGATTTGAGTGTAATTTGCAAGAAGAGGCTTGTTTTATAGTGTGTTATCGGGGTGTAAATGAAAAGATTATAAACTAAAATAAGAAAGAAATATTGACACGTTTGAATAGGTATATGTATGAGGAGTAATTGTGTTTGTAGGAGCTATCCAGTTAAGATTCCGAACAGCGATTAAGAAGAGCTTTTTCTAATTTTCCACGGAATATAATGGTGTCAAACTCGAAAACAACCAAGTACTGATTTACTACTATATATTATTATCATCACATCATGGCTTATTCATGGCCAAAGTTGACGGCTTAGTCGTAATCTTCTCAAGGAAATAAGAGAAAAAGTACTTAATAATTTTATTGTTAGTATGTTGTTTTAATTATCTGTTATTATCATAATAAAAAGCAAAAAAGAAAAATGTGCATTCCTAATACATTATATATATAAGTGTTCCTTAATTGTTCTCTTTCATCACAAATCAGTATCTTCCTCTCCCACCCTCACAAATCAGACTGAAAACATGGCGACGTGAAAGATTTCTAGATGGTATCAGATTCCAAGAGGACCCTTTCTTCAGAATTGACGAAATAAACTAAAGTTCTGTTGCAGTTTGCAAGAATCACGTCATTCCCATACATATAAGATGCTTATGTGGTTATGGGTAATTATTATTCGTGTGTCTTTATGTGGAAATTAAACAACTCATCGCACTTGTTGAATTTTAAATTACAATCAGAGAGCAAGAATGTAATAGTGGCTCCTACCATACCAAACATTAAAACGAATATGTTTCTGGAATTTTATTTTTGCATTCATGGTAGTGTATCAACAGTAGTTAAATTTATCTCAATCTAACGTTGCTGGTTAAATGAAAATAGTTAGTTTAACGTAATACATTTGATAAATATGTATATGAAAACTACTTCAGTTTATAGATTTTGTTTTTTCTCTTGAATATGGCAAGAAAATTATAAGTGCAACACGAGAATAAAAACAATGATTCTCGTCTAGAATTTGCTGTGTATTATGATTTTATTACGTAAATTGGGTTTCAACTCACGCCGAAGATTTCTTCTAATACCATTTACTCTTCCCTTCCACCGCTGATTTTTGTCACTGCCACCATCTTTTAGAAACAAACTATTATGTACCAACCTTGACAATTCTAGAACCAGTTATTTGGACGCAAATTCAAAATCCTGGACCAACTTTTATGATTCCCGTAAGTGATTTTTTACGGTGGGATGGGTGTTATAAGAGAGAATTTTGACTACAGTGAGGTTCGAAACTACTTTAGACCTATCAATCACATGTAAGAACCTATATGTGCTTTTTACAGAATGGTAACATGGTTTTGAATTTGAAAAATCTTATGAAACACACAAATTTTTTATATTAATTTGATATAATTATTTTTTACTTTTTATTCTTTTATTAAAAGAAATATAATTTTTTTTAATCATTTTATTTTTATAATGTCTGTCAAATAAATATAAATGTGTATCATCGTATCATTGTTTTTAAATTTGTCATCATTAATAGTAATACCTTCTTTACAACAATAAAGTTAATAATATCCATTTAACGTGTCAAAAACTAGTACTACATCTCATGCTTTGACAGAATCAATTAACATTTTGTACTTCACTTTGATATTTTTGACAATATAGAAGTGACATAACAACTAATATGGCTCAGGAAACACATAAAATTCATCAAAGACAAGTCTTTGTCGCTAACTATGATTTGTAGATTGTCCTCAAATGTCAGAAATAAACGTCTCAGTCACCCAAGTGAAATTATTTTATCGTTCACTTTATAAGAATGCAAATGTCGCTGAGTAGGTTAACCCGGCAGATATCACACCAACAATCTCTAACAACGACAGTCCATATATTTATTTGTTTTGTAAGTTGAATCCATCAACAAAACAATATTAAATGTGTTCAATAATTTGATTGTATTAGGATGTGTCCATAAGAGGTCACTGACAATCTCAGATTCCTCCACACATATACTCAAATGAATGTAGTTGTCACGATCCAACGTTATCATCAATTGTTGCAGTTCTCGACCCTCTCAATTCGTTTATATGTATATCTTGCATTGTAAACTTATTTTATTGTAGTGACATTAATTACGATCATTATTTTCTTTACGAGTCGACAAAATATTTACAGGTGTTAGTTGGGTTTTAGTCATATCAACAAGTATTGTTGTTCAGTAGGATTTAACTTACCAGAAAAATATGATCCATTGAAATTTATGCCAAATCGTGGTTATGGTATCCACATATGACCTGCAATACCCACTCATCGCTATTAGAAGATGACTTACCCCTTAACTGAAAAAGACACTTAAATTTTCAGGTGTCGTATGTATTAGGTTGCACACCAAGTTCGTATTTTCTATACTTTTCACCTTTTTTACATCCTACCAACACCGTCTTCCTTCCAAGTTGACTAGTAACTTTATTTGATTTTATAGTAACCACAACAATTATTTATTTATACAATTAACACATCTTCGTGTTAACATATTTAATTGTTTACACAATTTAATGCATCCTCATTTTAATGTTTGTTAAAAAATACATTGTGATGACATATTTAATTGTTTCCACAATTTAACACATCTCATTTTAATGTTTGTTAAAATATACTTTTGACACAAAAATTATCATAATTGAATTAAAAAAATTATATTCATTTATTTTTAAAGTTTAAAGATTAAAACATGTCAATTTTAAATATTAATGAATTTCAATTTTTATAAAAATTCAATAATTAAAAACATATTTAATCCATACTTTTCTAAGTAATAGCTTATTAACAATTATTAATTAATATTTAAACAAACATTTACAAATACGATAATACCATTCCTTAATTAATATCAATTTATAGCACGAAATTACTTCATTTAATTCATTGATGACCAAGGTGATAGATTAAAAGAAACTTGAATCATCGGTGAAATGAACTGAAGACCCCTGTTCTACGGAACACAGGTATTAATTCTTCAACGTACCATATTTTCCATTTAGAACATTGTCAAAACAGGGTTCCCATTTAGGACATTGTGAAAACAGAATTGCTAGTCCTCGCAATGGGTTTGAGAGTCAGCACCACATACAGACAACTGTGTTCTTGCTAATGAATTTTAACTTGCCTTCATCAACCATGACAAATAGAATTACAGTTACAGCTAATAAAAAGGCCAGCAGCCTAAGTATTTAAGGTACATAATTGATGAGCAGTCAGTAAAGCTCCATGTAGTAAAGTTCTCTCGCTTTGGCTCAACAGCTATAACAACTAAAGATTGTCCTTTGGTTTCTTGATCTCCAGGTCTCCAATTGGCTCACCATTCGGTGTCAAACCCCGAATTTTAACGTCATAATAAACTTCTTCTACTTTTCTAAGGTCATACTTCATGCCTACCATGTCAAAGGTTGAAAGATATCATCCAAACGGACGGTATGAGTTAACACAACTCCTCTATGAAAAAGTTATATATGCTAACAGTGCAAGTATCTTTGGTGCACGACATTTGAAGAGGGAGAGTGAGCCATAGCTGGTATATGTATGTTCTTTTAATTATTGCCAGTTTCTAGGTAAATTCGTTATGGTAATGCCGTTCTCATTGAAGTTAGTAGACTAATCTTGCTTTAAGATGATACATATTTGTGTCAACATTGAGAATGCAATGACAGTACTATCATTAGGTAGTGTGATGGCAATAGAAAAGAAAAGAAAGAATGCATGGACAAGGTACAAGTAATAACATACCATCAAATTTCTTTCGCAAAAAGTCATTGCGAAGATTAAGCATACGAAATGCAGCATGGAGGTCTGTCAAGAACTTTAAGACCTTCTTTGGACAATCGTAGTTCCCAGCTGTCACTTGATTCACCACATACCTTGGCTGCAACGCAAATGAATTGTAAATTAGGTTGCAGTAGTCATGATATTTTTTCCTTAAACATACAGAAGTTTGATAATCTATTGTGTATGTGTAGGTGCATACGGTTAAAAACATAGTGTATAGTGAATATCTCCACTATTTTGTGTAAGATGATACGTCGCAGTTCAGAGGAAATGAGTTCTTACCAATTCATTAGACATAAAACAGACACCTGCATGGTAAAAAATGAATCAATACACATACAACAAAACTATGAAATTATAATTGGCAAAATCTACAGCTATGGCTCAAATCTAAAGATGGAGTTGGAAGATTTTGGTTGACTAATTTAGAGCAACGACTAAATATAACACTAATACACATTTGGTTATTAAGCTCACTTGTCCCGGAAATCCCACTTATTCTAACCGTCATACCCATGTTTTTGAAAATATAACCATATTTAAATTGACCACGCTCCCTGAAGGAAGCTAGCCCAAGAAAATGCGCAATAGGATCATATTTATCCCCAGAAACGATTATTACACAATTAATGATAGCTAAGCACATATTTTAAAAGACTCACCTATTAAGTAGTCTTCAACGTCTAGACCAAAGTCTGAACCCACTGCAAAACAACAATTAGCATACAGAATTTGTAAATCTCAGTGACTAGGTATGAGTGGTAAGTAGTTAACATCATGGCAAAAAAAACAGGGAGGAAAACAAAACACAATTTGCATCCACTTATTCTGAGTGACAAAAGACGGTTGCGGTATGGTGCATATAGCAGATAAGTAGATAAATTGCCATAAACTATCAACCTCACAAGATTAGCACAATCCTATAAGTTAAATGCCTCTTAGAATTTAAAACAGCGTTGCAAAAGGTTCAGAAATTTAGCTGTCCAAAAGATGCTTAGCTCTCTGATTTAGATGTTAAAACCCTGTGCTGATGCACAAGGCAAGACACTTGGATATAAAACAAAGAACTTAATGGTATTTGAGACTATAAAACATTTGATTGAATGCAAGCATTTAGTGCTTCTAACATATGTAGGGCATACTTCAAATTTTAAAGAGTATTAAGACATACACCCAAGTTTTTCCTCAACCTCTTTGTGCTCGAGAAGGCTTCCTGTTTCTAGCCAGTGCATGAACGTAAGCATCGAAACTACAGTCTGTGTTTCAGACTTCCAATCACCATGATACCTACAGTACACAATAAAACACACAAAAAATTAAAACATAAATAAAAGATGAAAAGTTCCTCCGAATTTAATCACCTATAGTATTGCCCAGAGCTTCCTCCAAGAATTTCAGCAAGTTCCTTATACTGCTCCTTTAACACATTGACCTGAGACTTGGCCTTCTCTAAAAGCCCTGTTCGAACCCAAAAAATCAAATATCCATGAGATAATGACAGAATGCATTGCCTTGCTACAATAAACTAAACCATAAACAAAATAAACTTAACACACTTCAACCCTCAAAATTCATCTCAAACTTGCAATGGATAACAAAAAAGTCTGGTTATATCAAACCAGAAAATGCGGAATAAATGTTTAAGTCTTGACGCTTTCTATTTAACACTCGAGCCATAAAAAACAAACACATTTGCAAGTCCATGAAAGATAAACCCCTAAAGGCAAAAAGAGAGATGGGGATACTAATGTAGTTATGGTTAAGGAAAGAAGAAAAACATAAGTGTTCGGTGGTACCGGGAGTGGGGCGAGACTGATGAACGAGAAGAAGAGTGGCATATATGAGCCTAGTGGAGGACTCAATCTCCGAAACGACGCTTCGAATTCGGTCGCGGAGCGTTCCAGATTGCTCCAGATGAACCCTGAACGCGTCGAACTGCTTCTCTAGCGACGACTGAGGCTCCGCCATTGAGGAGGAGAAGCACGAAACGGGGGCCGAAAGGTGAAACGTTTCGGGTCTCCGAAACAGGGATACGAGAAGGAGAGGGTTAGGGTTTAAGGAACGAGAAAAAACGTGGCAGTACAGAGCCACATTTCGAAACGCTGGTTTCATATTTGTATTATTGTGACGGTTTCCGTTTCCCTTTTCTTTTGGTGCATGCGTAGTATGTTCACATTTGTTATTTACATTTTTTTTATCCTTTCAATTCAATTCAAAATTGTTAATTACATAAAAAAAAATTACATTAGATTTGGATTATTTAACTACAAAGTTAACATGTCCTAAGTGACATATATTATACTTTTTTATCAAAGTTGTCATAACCTTACACAAGTTTCAAGAATTTAACAAGAGAAATCACTCCAAACCAAATCAAACTAGTTTTAATAAAATATTTTTCATTTTTCTTTTAATCAAATTTTGTAAATAACTTATTTTATGTTTAACTTGTTTAATTTAGGGTCTTTTATTTTGAAAGAAAAGTATCATTTCAATGTATTAAATATTTTTTAATTTTAAAATTTTAAAAACAGTTTAGGAAAAACAACAATTAAATAAGGAAGCATTGATAAGTCAAAACTAAAAATCTAGAATAATGGTAAACTTATCATGTATCAAGTTCATGAACTAGGAAGAATGTTTGTCTTTGAAAACAAGAAGGGGATAACTCAAAATACAATGATAATTAGATAGAGTATTATTCCATTAAAGCAATTTAGGACTTAAAATACAATATCATAATCAAGCAATTCATTCAATTCTATTTTAATAGAAGAAATTATAAACATCTCGTTATATAACATGTTTTCTTTTTTATTTAAACTTAGTTATGATATATAATAAAAAGCGTGAAGATAATAATTTTTATTTGTGAATAAGAATTATCTGAAATAGACAACTCTAATTTTTTTACAAATTTTATCGTTATGTCAACCCTTTTTAAGGGTAAAGTTCTTTTAAGCAACTCTATCTTTCAATAGAAATGCTCTTATAAGAAGAGTAGACAGTCTAAAATTATTAAATTAAGTCAAAACTTACTTATGACTCTAACTTATTTAGTGATAATAAAAAACTATATTAAAGTGATCTATTACTCATAGATTGTACAATATTATATTTTGATCGATGTCATTCTAATTCTTCATAAACTTTATTTTAATAGTATTTGTTTTCCAATTCTTTGTTGTTTGTTGCTTAGGTGATATTCTCAATCTCTAATGCTTTAGCTAGAGGTTCTTAAGCCAACAATTGTTGTTGTAGATAAGTCATTTTTCCACTTTGTAACTTACAAGGAGTTTGTTTAGCTTTCAATTCTACATTAATTTTTTATGAATTTGGATTTGGTAGTGATTGTTCGGTCAACCTTTCACCATGATAAATTATTCTTTTTCATCCATTCTTGAGCCTCTACTTTTAGTAGTTGTATTGTATGATTGTCCAGTCAGTTACATCATAACTCAAATTATATAACGAGTCACATGATCTACTACCAAGCAAATCGATCGGTCATATTATAACACAATAATCTCAATGTTGATCAACTTATAAAGTATGATTACCCGCAATTAGGCCATAATTAGGTCAATGTTAATCAAAAGCTCACCATAAAACTTATAAATAGAGGTTTGTAGTAATAAAGTAGGTTATGTGTATTTAATACTGCATTAATTGCTAAATGTCAAACATTGAACTAACTTTGCCTTTTGTTCCTATCCTCCGAATGGTTTGGAAGAACGATTCAACCTAGCTCTTAGACTTTTGGACAACATTTCGACTTCAATCGATACAACATAACCCAGACCATTGACATTGACCTTATACCCAAAACAACAATGTATCTCTTGTTGGGAACCATGTAATTTTCTCTCAAACTTACATAGCTTGACTTTTAATAATAAATGTTAATGTAGTAGTATTATTACCACAAAATCATGCATATTAGGTTACATAGCTTGACTTCTAACAGTATAGCAGTATTATCACTACAAATCACTTTTCACACTAAAAGGAAAAAGGTAAATAAATTAATAATATGATAGGACTCAAAGCTCGACAGAGAATGTGTTGTATATAATGTAATCTTCTTTTAACTCGTAATGTGCCCATGAATCAAATAACATGATACATTTCGTACCTTATTATTGAACAAGTGATAAATTTGACTGTACTTGTTACTTATGGGTAGTCATCATAAGTATCTCTTTCTATCCTAAAATTTTATCCATAAATATTTGTGAGTACAAACTTTTTTATGATCCTTAAACATGAAATATATAGTGGAAAATTATTATATGAACAATAACATTCATGTAACCTTATATGCATGATAATGAAATATGCAATAAAAATCAACATCAACAACAATATCTTAAGTTATTAACCATGGAGTCTACATAAAGAACAATACAAAAATATGCGCACTTAAGTTTTATAAGGAACATGTTTAAATCTTAAAAGTACTTGGGTTTTTTTTTTCACATAATCAAACAACTTCACATCATTAGAATATTTTTTTTTCTTTCACCGTGATATTTCCATCAACCAATGGAGAGTTTAAAATAGAAATTGACTCATCCAATCAACTCTTGAGTTACCTTCCATTGAAGTTAAAGTATACTAATAAAGATTGATATGGAGTAAAAGATGCAAAGAGAACATTATCATTTTAAAGTATTTAAAAAAAACAAATATAATTAAAAATATTTTATTGCTTACATTGTCAGGAAGCTTTCATTTACATAAGGATATAAAAAAGCAACAATATCTAACTATTATATATGATTTCATCAACAAAAGAAAATCACTTAAAGCAAACAAACAAATTTTCCAAAATAAAAAATAACATGCATACCTCCAATAAATATCTTGTAAGAAATTTCTTGATGAAAGAAAGAGAAAAAGTTGATAAACATAGAACTTTGTCTAAAGTTTTGTAAAAAAAATTATATACAAGACATTTCGTTGTGGGCCAAGACATAATAGAACGTCAATGATAATGTCTCGAAAGGTGTCATTCAATGTTGTTCATTTGGTTATTGAGGATTAGATAAGTTTGTTAGTGTCAATGTTAGAAAAGATGTCACACCATGTTTTTTTGGACTTCAAACATAGCAATTATAATGATTAATGATGGTCAATGAATTTTGCTTCTCATCTTCTTCATTTTTCATTTTGTCTTTCTTTTTGTCCTTTGACTCAAATAACATGTTCTTTGTCAAACTCACCATTATGGTAAGTAAGGCTGATGATTTGTTATTGAATTTGATTAGTATGTAAAACTCATCTTTTAGACATAATCTACTTGTGTTGGAGCATGTCCTCAACATGTATAAGACACAACAATAAACTTGTCAGAAATGATGTGAATCTAGTGGTTAATGGTGAGGATAAACTTATACAACATTAAAGAAGATGACCATGTCAACATTAATTGAACAATTAGGTGAAAGACATTCAATGATTTAGAGATTTGAGACAATGATAAAGTATAAGATAATTTCAACTTGAAAAATAAAATAAACAATGGATTCATTACTACTGATAAGATAGTGACTTCATTACCAAAAAAAAACAACTTTGAAAAATAACACTTCAAAAAATTAAAAAAATAACACAAAAATATTGAAAAAAAATTAAAGAAAAAAATAAAATTTTATCCGTATTTTTTTTTAATAAAAATAGTGACTAAAATGATAAAACTCCTAATATATACACATTCGTGTGAAAATTCCAAAAAGAAAAATAGAAATTGACTCAAGTTGAATATAAAGTGTTTCAGTACAGATGTGGAGACCGAAATACAAACCAAATAAGACCAGAATGCTCCTCCTTGTGATCTCGCTGATGATGCTTCCTCTCTCTTTCTACGCTCTATCCTTGGAATACGGTGGGCTGGGTACCTGCAAAGGCACTCCGACGCTCAAGTCAACAGGGGTGTTGTTAGAATAAGAAAATCTTTTCTTTTTCTCTCTTAGGGAAAAACGTACCTTTTTTCTGGTATGCTGTGTGTATTTAAAGTAGTAAAATAAACCGTTTACCTGAGATCTCGGGTGGTTACTGGAGTTGGCTATCTATAAGTTATAACTGCTAGATATTTAGTCAAGTACTTCCGTGATTCACGGCGCTTGTTAGCCAATATGCGTAACTGTTTATCTGTAACCGCTAGACCGCGGTATCGCGTTCTGTATATCAATCATCCTGCGTGCCAACATAAGTGGACGACTTGTCGCGCGAATGCCTCATGTCGCGACATCACTTATATGGTTGTCGAGCACCAAGTGGTCGACAACACCATATGGTCAGATGTCGTTACGAGTCGGGCACCGAGTGGTCGACAACACGTGGTCGAATGTCGTTATGAATCGCCCGGGTTATTGGTCGACCGTTGGTGGATTAGGTATCCTATAGTACATGCCCCCCAAGTCCGAGTAAATGGACGACAGAATTACGAAGGACTGTTGAGTATTGTTGGGTAAAACGAGGAGGCGTGGAGGAAACGAGAAGACGTGGGGGAGACGAGAAGACGTGGTTGACCGCTGTGCGTGGCGTTACGAATTTTAGGGTTTTCCCGCGCCTTTAGGGAAATGAGGGGACGCGGATTAGTAGCCGTTAGATAAAAAAGAATCCTACGGTGCCTGATGGTTGAACTTTTTGGCTTCTTCAACACGATTCAGAAGGAGGTTATTCACTTTTGCGGAGGAACAGAGTTTGACAGTGTGCATCCTGAGCGAGATTGTTTCTCTTCTATCCTCACTGCTTACCCTGTTACGAGACGTTACCAGGTAACCCTAAAATCTCCTTCATCTTAGTTTGTTTAGTGTTGACCATGGAAGGAAAGGGGCAGAACATTGGGGGCGGGACGCCGGGGCCGTCATCTACGGCGGAAAGTCTTGAAATTACCACATTGCCTTCGTTCCACCTAGAAGGGCGAAAGGAGCCGAGACAGCGGCAATCGACTTAGACCCCCGGACCAATGCAGACGAGCGTCTTCATCCACAAGGCGAAGTCAAACTCTTATCCCTTACCACTGACGCGTCTAAATCCACCAACATTGGTGGCGACCTCACCTCAAGCGAAGAACACGATTTAAGCAATATACTACGACATAATGCAGATTTATTTGCATGGACGGCCGCCGACATGCCAGGAATCCATCCAGGGGTTATGGCGCACAAATTGTCGATCTTCCGGGAGGCTCGACCGGTCGCCCAGAAGAAACGAAGGTTCGGAGAAGAAAAACGCCGGGCTGTGCAGGTTGAGGTCGAGAAGTTGATGAACGCCCAGTTCATCAGAGAACTAACGTACACTACGTGGTTGTCGAACGTAGTTATGGTCAAAAAATCCAACGGTCAGTGGAGAATGTGTGTCGACTTCACTGATCTCAACAAAGCTTGTCCCAAAGACTCGTATCCCCTGCCCAGCATCGATCGCCTGGTCGACGGAGCCTCGGGTCATGTCGTATTGAGTTTTCTCGACGCTTACTCAGGATACAACCAGATCCCAATGTACAAGCCCGATCAAGACAAGACAGCCTTCATCACCGAACGCGCTAATTACTGCTATGAAGTAATGCCGTTTGGGTTGAAGAATGCCGGAGCCACTTACCAACGCCTCATGGACAAAGTCTTCCATCATCAGATAGGACGATGCATGGACGTATATGTCGATGACATGGTTATTCGGAGCAATTCCATGGAGCAACACCTGCAAGATTTGAAAGAAGTTTTTGGCCAACTCCGACGGTACAGCATGCGCCTCAATCCTTCCAAGTGTACTTTTGGCGTCCCCGCAGGAAAGTTCTTAGGCTTCATGCTTACACGTCGAGGTATTGAAGCTAATCCGGACAAGTGCAAAGCAGTCCTCAACATGCCTGCTCCAAAAACCTTAAGGGAGGTACAACGTCTGGTAGGTCGACTCACCGCCCTATCTCGATTCATTCCAAAGCTAGCTGAGCACATCAAGCCCATCCTGCGGAATTTGAAAAAGGGTACCACTCAACACTGGGACGACGCCTGTGACACAGCATTCAACACTGTCAAACACATCCTAACGAGTCCTCCCATTATGGCCCGACCAGACGATGGGTCCAACTTGCAGCTGTATATTGCAGCTTCACAGCATGCTGTTAGTGCCGCCTTAATACAGGAAGCGCCCTCCCTTAAATTGATATATTTCATCAGTCGTACATTACAAGGGGCTGAGGAGCGATATTCCCGAATTGAGAAACTTGCCTTAGCCCTCATCACAGCTTCTCGTCGACTTCGACCATATTTCCAGAGCCATCAAGTAGTAGTCCGCACAGATCACCCCGTAGCCAAGATCCTCCGTAAACCAGACTTGGCAGGGCGGATGGTCGCCTGGTCCGTGGAACTGTCCGAGTTCGGACTCCGTTACGAGCCCCGAGGATCCGTCAAGGGTCAACATTTGGCTGACTTCACAGCTGAGTTAATACATACATCTGAGGACTCACCTACCACGTGGCTACTCAGTGTAGATGGTTCCTCCGACAAAAGGGGAGGAGGAGCCGGGATCGTACTAGAAGGCCCGGATGGTTTGGTCATAGAGCAAGCCATCATATTCAAATTTCCAACTAGCAATAACCAGGCCGAGTATGAAGCCTTGATTGCCGGCCTATCCTTGGCCAGAGAATTCTCAATTGATCATTTAGAGTGTCGGATGGATTCAAAGTTAGTGGTCAGCCACGTGGACGGAACCTATCAAGTCAAGGATAATCAACTTCTGCGCTATTTCCACAAAGTCCAAACCTTACTTCAACAATTCGTCAAGGTTAGCGTCACTCATGTACCCAGAGAGCAAAATGCAAGAGCAGATCTTCTGTCTAAGTTAACTCACTCTAAAGAGCGAGCACAGTTGTCTTTCATCATTAGAATGACGGTCGACCGTCCTGTGGTGGAAGCTTTCGTCACCAATGTGTCGACACCCGCGGCAGACTGGCGACAGAACGTCAAAGCTCTCATGGAGAGGCAGGATAAAGGAGATAGCATTACGGTAGCAGATTCCAAACGTATTGCACGTTTTGTATGTATAGGTGACGACCTATACCGTCGCGGCCATAGCACTCCTCTGTTGAAATGCTTATCAGAGGACGAAGCAGACTATGTACTGCGCGAGTTGCACACCGGGATATGCGGATTTCACTCTGGCAAGAGAGCACTGAGAGCGCGTGTACTCCGCGCCGGATATTACTGGCCTACACTAGACCGCGATTGCGAAACATTTGTCAAGAAATGTATCTCCTGTCAGGCCCATGGTCACGACATCCGCGCGCCTCCCGAAGATTTGCACAACATTGTCTCTCCTTGGCCATTCGCGCAGTGGGGTCTCGACATACTTGGACCACTACCGATCGCTAAGGCCCAAAACAAGTTTCTACTCGTGGCAGTCGATTACTTCACGAAATGGATAGAGGCCGAGCCGTTGTCTACTATCAGTGCCCAACGAGTGCAGAAATTTATTTGGCATCTCATCTGTCGATTCGGTCTCCCTCAAAAGATCATTACTGACAACGGTCGCCAATTCATCGAGCGCAATTTAGAAGATTTCCTTAGCAATTTGGGCATCAAACATGTCACCTCATCCGTCGAGCATCCCCAAACAAACGGCCAAGCGGAGGCCGCCAACAAAGCCGTACTGACAGAACTAAAGAAACGACTCGGGGACGCCAAAGGGTTATGGGTGGAGGAACTGCCAGAAGTTCTGTGGGCGTATAGATGCACTCCTCACGGATCTACTGGTGACACGCCATTCAACCTGACTTACGGCACCGATGCCATGCTACCCGTCGAAGTTGGCGAGCCTTCCTTAAGACGCGACATCACTGATATGTCACTGAATGAGGAACAGTTGCGGCTGAATCTTGATATCCTTCCGGAACGTCGAGAGATCGCCACCATACGTGCAGAGGCACAGAAGCGAATGCTATCTCGCCGTTACAACACCAAAGTCAAACCCAGAGCCTTCAAAACTGGCGATCTGGTATGGCGAAAGCGAGGAGAGGCCAGAAAGGACCGAGCACACGGCAAGCTCGCAGCCAACTGGGAAGGACCATTCCGAATCATAGAAGACCTGTCGAACGGTGCATATCGCCTCCAGCACCTCGATGGACAACCGGTACCCAATACCTGGAATGCCACTCACCTCAAATATTACTTCAGTTAACATTCATTTTTTGTGGGTTCTTTTGAAACATTATTAAATTTTATTTCGAATAACAAGTACATTTCATTATGATGCTACTTAGTGTCATTTGTCAAATCTCCAATGTCCAGTCCCAGGGTCATCGTCTCAGACACTTCCACACACAAATACATCACTGGTAGATGTTCACCCATGAACACCCAGTCAACTTGGGATACACTCCCTCTGGTAGATGTTCACCCTTGAACACCCAGTCCACTTGGGATACACTCCCTCTGGTAGATGTTCACCCTTGAACACCCAGTCCACTTGGGATACCCAGTAATCCCCTACGCGACACTCGCTCTCGACGGCCATACACAGCGTGAACAACACATTCGACATCGATAGATATTTAACGGCCTTTGTGGCTAACAAAGCGCAAAATCAGCAAAGATAAACGCTCAATATTCACAGACATTCAACATATTCCAAGAGTCCTACATTTCAAAGAGTTCTACATTTCCAAATTCACACCCAAACATACGTAGGTATTTATATATACATTTCAATATTCATAAACACCTAATCTATTACAATGTTGGTGGGGACGCCTGTAAAATCCTTGAAAATATTTGTTAGTTACTAAAAAAAAAAAAAAAAAAAAAAATTAGTGAATAGTAAAAAGTGAATAGTAAAAAGTGAATAGTAAAAAAAAAAAAAAAATTATTTTTGGAAAGGATAAGTGTTACACGTAGCTTTGAGATCAGAATTCACCAATTTGCAAATAAAAAATTATTTTTGCAATAGTAAAATGAATAAAAAAAATGAATAGTAAAAATGAATAGTAAAAATGAATAGTAAATTTTTTTACTATAAATAGCCAAGGGGAGGAGGCTGGAAATTTACACCAAAATTCTAGAGAAATTGTGAGAGAAGAGAGTTGGAGTAAATTCTAGTTGAAGAGGGGAAATTCTAGAAGTTTCTGGAGAACGGTTTGAGAAGAGGAAACTAAGTCTGGAATAGAGGTAAGGGGAGCTAACTTTGAGTATTTCCCTTTGTATTATCTTGAGTCTTGAATATGCTATATTTTGCTTTTGTCTGATCTTAAATCTTGAATATGGAGTATTTTGTTTCTGTATGATCTTGAATTTAAATGAGAGTATGCTTTTGTGTTGATATCCAAGTGTGATAGTTGTAAAATGTGATGTTGATTATGTTATGCCCTTTGTATGTTATTAGTTGTTTATTTTTGTATTTTGGAAGGATTAGAAATTGTCTAACCGGCTCTGCCAGATTCAATTTCTTGTTTCCCCAAACATGTTAATGTTCGTGTTATTTAATTATATTGTATTTTTGGATGGATTAGAAGTTGTCTAACCGGCTCTGCCAGATTCAACTTCTTGTTTCCCCAGACATGTTAATGTTCGTGTTATCTAATTATATTGTATTTTTGGATGGATTAGAAGTTGTCTAACCGGCTCTGCCAGATTCAACTTCTTGTTTCCCCAGACATGTTAATGTTAGTGTTATTTAATTATATTGTATTTTTGGATGGATTAGAAGTTGTCTAACCGGCTCTGCCAGATTCAACTTCTTGTTTCCCCAGAAATTTTATTGTCTTATCTATTTTTTTTTTTTGCATCTTTGTGGAAGGATGAGAAGTTGTCTAACCGGCTCTGCCAGATTCAACTTCTTGTTTCCCCTGAATTTTTATATTAATATTATTTTGATGGTAAGGGCAACTAATTATTTTTGTATGAATTTATAAATATACGAATGTTGAACTGGTGTTCTCTTGCGAAACTGTTTTATGACTTTTATTATATTGGGTGTTATAACTGAAACTGTTAAATTGTACATGTTGAGATGTGATGAATTTATTGAATGAGTTTGTTGGCTGAAATTGATCTTGTTGGAAGGTCTGGAGTAAGGGTTCTGTAATTGCTTATATATGAGTATTAAATAGATATACAGATACTGTTTGAGGTTGTTGTGAGAGGAAGTAAAAATATTAAAATTAGGCATTTTAGATTTAGAGCATAAGACAACAAGGTAGATAAATTAAATAAATAAATTGATTAATTATTGAGGGCCTCCGTTTGTTGGTAGGATAGAGGAACCTTAAAAACCTGAGTTGGCACATCCCTGATCATAGAGCAGCCCTGGCCTGGTCCAGTCAGTTGTGACTAGTCATATGTGCTGGCGTCGAAGGTGAGTTTGATGCGTTCAGACATCTGTGTCCTCTCCGGTGACCAATTGGAGTAAAGAAAAATTTCTACTAGGATGAAAATAAAATAAAACAAGTTGATTGTAGATGCATAATATTATCATGGTAAAAATTTCATATATATTTTATTTATTATTACATTGAGCCCAAACTTTAATATGTAGTTCCTACGATATGTTGATATATTTTGGTTGATCCATGATCTTTGTTTGGCGAAAATATGTTGAGTCATACTCGTTATGGGCAAAATGAGTTTATAATATGAAGCATAATATATGGTAATATGTTTAATTTATTGATACCAAAACGGGTTATTATGAATTCTTGATTAAAGAATGAACATGATTGAGTTAGGTGGATAAGAGGGTATGAATTGTTGGTTTTATGAAATGTTGGAGTGGATATGAGAAATCATTACTTATGAAATGATGTTTACTACCGGGAGTAGTATGTTCGAGTTATACCATGAGAGTTTGGTATGAGCAAAGTAACACCTGAGGTTTATGAAAGCAGGCAGAAAGTAGTCTGACCATAAGGCTTTGACATAAACATATGATTCGTAAGTTATATAGAAGCAGGCAGAGAGGGGTCTGACCATAAGGCTTCAGAAAGTAAGACATAGTATATAAGTGAGGCTTAAGGAAGCAGGCAGAGAGCGGTCTGACCATAAGGCTTCATGAGTAAGCATGGTACACTTGTAAGATTTATGGAAATGGGAAAGATGACTTTGATAATGACGAATTAATGACATCAGAATAATGATATTTTATCAATTGCAGAAATACGTGATTAAAATATTTTTATTACAAGTTTAATGATTTTATGATAAGGTTGGCTTACCCTTATTTGTTTGTACTATGATCATATAACTCATGTTATATGTGATTAGATAATGCTGCAGATGCGGTTGAACAAGCTTAGAGATGAGAGAGATGCGGGGAAAAACTTTCAGGGATTTTTGTAAAAAGAATAAATTTGTATTGGGAAGATTATGTTGTGTAAAACTTATAAGTTGAAATTTCAATGGTGAAGACTATATTGTTTAAAGTTTGTAAGTTTGGCATTGTACTTTGGATTAAATGAAATAAAGTTTGATTGTTTATAAGAGATATCAAATTAATTTAGTCTCTACTATCAGTAATACCCCTTAAAATAGTAGGGTGTTACAACGCCCGCAACATCCTGAACCGTCTCGGCAGCTGCCTCATCCACAGCAGCTGTTTCCACGGGTTCCTCAGCCACAACCCCCTCTTCATCCTCTTCACCCTCCAAGATAGCGTCTTCGGGGATTTCCTTCAAGGGTTTCAGCTGACCCTCATATACATCTTTGCGGACGTCAAATTCGGTTCCCTTGGTTGATACTTGAAGCAAGTGCTCGACTTGCCTCAAGGCCTTCCTGAATCCTTTCTTATGTTCGTCCATGATTGCATCCTTCAACTCCTCGATCAACTCATTTTTTTCAAAGATTTCTACCTTCAGTGCGTTTCTCTCTCGGGCCACTAGCAACATTGAGTTCTTCGCTTGATCCAAATCCCTGCCCATCTGATCACGTTCTTGTTGAAGGGCCACACCAGCTTCTCGAGCCTTATTCAACGATATCTCGCCCTCCTTCAGCAGTTGTTCAGTATGCTTCTGCTTGGCCCCACGGTGGGCGCCAAAATGTTTCAGTACAGATGTGGAGACCGAAATACAAACCAAATAAGACCAGAATGCTCCTCCTTGTGATCTCGCTGATGATGCTTCCTCTCTCTTTCTACGCTCTATCCTTGGAATACGGTGGGCTGGGTACCTGCAAAGGCACTCCGACGCTCAAGTCAACAGGGGTGTTGTTAGAATAAGAAAATCTTTTCTTTTTCTCTCTTAGGGAAAAACGTACCTTTTTTCTGGTATGCTGTGTGTATTTAAAGTAGTAAAATAAACCGTTTACCTGAGATCTCGGGTGGTTACTGGAGTTGGCTATCTATAAGTTATAACTGCTAGATATTTAGTCAAGTACTTCCGTGATTCACGGCGCTTGTTAGCCAATATGCGTAACTGTTTATCTGTAACCGCTAGACCGCGGTATCGCGTTCTGTATATCAATCATCCTGCGTGCCAACATAAGTGGACGACTTGTCGCGCGAATGCCTCATGTCGCGACATCACTTATATGGTTGTCGAGCACCAAGTGGTCGACAACACCATATGGTCAGATGTCGTTACGAGTCGGGCACCGAGTGGTCGACAACACGTGGTCGAATGTCGTTATGAATCGCCCGGGTTATTGGTCGACCGTTGGTGGATTAGGTATCCTATAGTACATAAAGCATCTATACTAAAACCTGTATTACATTGAATATAAATAATAGTTCTTAATTACACAAATTATCTTTTAATGTATCTATTCATTTTAAAAAGAATAAAGAAAGATTTGTCAGTTTTCGAAAATCACTTTTAAAAAGTTAGTAAATGAATAACACGTATAATTAGTCCAAGGAATATGAATTAATTTTTCAACATAAGGTCTTCAATTTAACTTCTACGTAATGAAAAAATATCTTTCCTAGAATAACCTATCCTAATATATAATATTTTTTTCTACCTCCAACAGAATTATTTCTCATAAAGTATACTTAAAATTTACAACAACAAAAATACCATTTAACTAAATAAGTTAAACCAATCACGAATTGAGTCATTTATCTAAAAATTTAAATTAATTCAATTATAATCTTTAAAAGATAAAAATCACTTCAAATAATTTCTGTCGGAGCAAGAAAGTTTTTCTTAGTTATAATACTTTTGGTTGACGTGATTAGAAGCAAGAAGGAAAAAAACATTTGTAAGAGAAAAAAGACGTGGTTAGTTCAGATACTTGTTTCGGCGTTGTGTTCCGAAACATTATGAGAGTGCTCGAATTGGGCCGCACGAATATGACGGGTCGGTGTCGGGCGCCCATTCTAAAACCCTCGTTCTTCGCACTCACTGCGCTTGGCTTTTGTCTTCCCTCTCTCCTAAAACCCTCGCCTCTGCATTCCATAGTTAGGGCTTTTCTTTCTTCTCATCACTTCTTCAATGGCCACTCTTCTTCTCAGACACTCCTCTTCCACTTCTCGCCGCCTCTTCCCCTTAGCCTCTCAAATCCACTCTTCCGTATCTCGTTCTCCTCTCTCTACTCCCAATGACTCCACCACCTCCTCCTCCTATTCTTTCAATTCCCATCCATGGTGGAGATCCATGGCAACTTTCACCAGAACGTAACGCTCTCTCTTTCTCTTTTTTGTCACAAAATTTACAGTATGTAAGTAACAGTAATCGTTATTAATACGTGTTTTACTTATTTTGTTCATCTTATTGTTTGATGTTGCAGGAAGCCTCACGTTAATGTCGGAACTATTGGACACGTGGATCACGGGAAGACCACGCTAACGGCGGCAATCACCAAGGTCTTGATTCACTCTTTCTTTAAATGTGTGTTGAAGTGGATGTTTTGGTGTTTATTACTCAATTAGGTTTGATCAGGTGCTTGCGGATGAAGGGAAGGCCAAGGCTGTGGCCTTTGATGAAATTGACAAGGCTCCTGAAGAGAAGAAGAGAGGAATCACCATTGCGACGGTTTGGAATCGTACCTTTTTGTTCTTGCAATCAACTGTGTTGTTTTCTGCTGAGATGTATACTTGCTCAATATTTCGGTTTTCAGGCTCATGTGGAGTATGAGACTGCCAAACGACATTATGCGCATGTGGACTGCCCTGGACACGCGGATTATGTTAAAGTAAGCTTTCTAATTTGGTTTAATTTCTCCAAGAATGGTTTGGTTGATTGGAGTTATCAATTGCCTAACAGAAGCTGGGTGGCTAAGCTGTGGCGGACAAATTTAAGAATTTTTACCATGTATAATAGTTAATTGTGGAATTTAGCATATTTTGGTGCTGGTGTAGCCTGATCTTCTTTTCAAAACGAGATGCAAAATGTATGCTAGGAATTTGGAAGTAGATTAGTTTGTAACAAAATTCATTTTATAGTTATTTATTACACTGATTATTGGCAACAGTTGCATCTGTCAGATTTATATTTTCCATGAATGCTGGTGGGTTTAGCATTCCAGCTTGCCTTTATGTACTTACTAGATGTTTTATCTAATGGTTTTATTTAGTTTGAATAACAAAATAATTCTTGTTGCCTATATGCTTTATAATTGTCTGCTTTTCAGAATATGATTACGGGAGCTGCCCAAATGGATGGTGGTATACTTGTTGTATCTGCACCTGATGGACCAATGCCTCAAACAAAGGAGCACATTCTTCTTGCTCGCCAAGTAGGTATTCTACTGATGTGGTTTGTATATATATATACCTAGAATGTCTAGACCTTCCTCCTTACTTCTAGATTGACATTTTATCTTTAAATGTATTATGCAGGTTGGTGTGCCATCTCTTGTTTGCTTTCTAAATAAAGTTGACGCTGTTGATGATCCAGAGTTGTTAGAGCTTGTAGAGATGGAGCTACGTGGTAGGTTGTTTCTCCAAGGCTTCCCTTTTCTTTTTCATGCTCAGAAAATGAATAAGCCTGCTTAAGTTTCTGTTGTCCGTGTTTGCTAAAATGTGTTTTTATGTTAATGTGTTTGGCAGAGCTTCTGAGCTTCTACAAGTTCCCTGGGGATGAAATCCCGATCATCAGAGGTTCAGCCTTGTCTGCTTTACAAGGTACAAATGACGAGATTGGAAGACAAGCGATTCTAAAATTAATGGATGCTGTAGACGAATACATTCCTGACCCTGTTCGCCAACTTGACAAGCCTTTCTTAATGCCAATTGAAGATGTGTTCTCAATTCAGGTAAAAGGACTTGAACTTTATTTTCTGGGTTAATTTTTGGAGAAATCAGATTCATTGAAGTAAAGATCGTCTCAGTTATAAAATTCTTACAGTATGTAATGTAAGTCTTATGTTTTTATCACGTTCTATCACCTTCCATCTGTTCCAGTATAAACACCGCTTAGGTTACTATACTGTTTAAGAAGTATTATTTGTTAAAATAAAATGTGACACACAAAAATAATTGGAATCTTTAATTCACTGTGGTTATTTTCATTAAATCTTGGCATGCTTTAAATAGGTGCAAATAGGGTCTTGGGCCAAATAAAAACTAAAAATAACTCACTCAAAATAAAAATAACTACTTAATTTATTCTCTATCTTATATAAACAAAACAAAATAATACTATACTTAAATAAATAGAAAATCAAAACTACTTATCTTATTTTATCTCTATCAAAATCAAAATAAATATTACTAGATTCAAACTAATAAAATAAGACTCAAACAAAATTACCAATAAACTCCTAAAATTTAAGTTTATCCAAACACTATTTATTACTATTTTTTATATTAAAATTGTTTTAAATTCTTAATATTCTCCTTCAGTTTACTCAAACTACAGCAATTATTGATGTACTTAACATCATAAGCAGATGGGATTATGAACACTGGAGCATATGTGGAATAGTGGTTTATAATACTGGGTCATCCGTGTAACTGTGGTCACTTGAACAATTTCTTTCTTGCTCTTCTAAATCCAGTTAGGTGAAGGATAAAATTTCAAATTCTTAATAATTTTGTATAGGTTTTTCAAGAATAAAAAAGGAAAGGAGGTAGTATTTGTTACGGCCTTGCTATTTGTAATAATATGACGCAGTGGTGTAATTTAAATCTTAACATGCTGCTTTAAACACTGTTGTCTCATTTAAGTGTTTTGTTTTCCCTTGTAAGAATATCAAAATTTTTATTTTCAACACTGCTTAGTTCTCTCTATCTGCATTTGTTTCATTGCATATATTGGATTGGATGGAAATATGTATGCGGGCAATGGTTTCCATCATATCAGCTGCTTTATATTTTTCACTTGTGATGAAGGGGCGAGGAACAGTTGCCACTGGCCGTGTTGAACAAGGCGTCATTAAAGTAGGTGAAGAAGTGGAGGTGTTGGGTCTAATGCAGGTATGTATGTTCATTTAGTCATTTCCTGTATATAACTGCCCTCTGATCCTCATCGTTACTTTCTATTAATGTCCACTTGTTGCTTTCTTTTGCTGCTATATAATTTTCATTTGCCACTAATGACTGATGATTAGTGGTTTGTTCTTGATGAGCATTAGTTCATTTCTCTATCAGAGCTTTGGTTAATTCCTTTATAATGGTAGTCCTAAAACCGAGTTTTCCTTGGTAGGGGGGTCCTCTGAAAACAACAGTAACTGGAGTTGAGATGTTCAAGAAGATTTTGGATCAAGGACAAGTAAGTGACTGTTATCTTCATGCAAAAGGGCTATGGGTATTGACGTGGAGCATATGTTAAACTAAAATGGATTGTTTATGTATTATTAGGCGGGTGACAATGTTGGTCTTCTTCTCCGTGGTCTGAAGCGTGAAGATATTCAACGTGGTCAGGTTAGTTGCAGAGATCAAGTTTTTCCTTTTTTTGTTAGAAATTGTAGTTGCATGCAAGAGAACAACATATATCATCTGTGTCTGTTTTAGTAAAATTGTTGAGTTTTGAATTCAAATTTCTAAATTTTTGCTACCGCTTTCCTTGTGCTGCCTTCTATTGGAAGGTGATTGCAAAGCCAGGTTCTATAAAAACATACAAGAGGTTTGAGGCAGAGATATATGTACTCACAAAGGATGAGGGTGGCCGACACACCGCATTCTTCTCTAACTATAGACCTCAGTTTTACTTGAGGACAGCTGATATCACTGGAAAAGTAGAGTTGCCTGAAAATGTTAAGATGGTTATGCCCGGAGACAACGTTACAGCTGTGTTTGAATTGATTTCAGCAGTTCCACTTGAAGCGGGTCAGTAGTACTACATTAGTGAACTAAATATTATTTCAGTGTATATACCTAAATGTATTTATCCGTATGTTGAATATTCTTGTACACTTCATGCTGGAAACTGGAAACTTTGCTTTACTGTTTGCAATTGATTTTACAGGACAAAGATTTGCCTTGAGAGAAGGCGGCAGAACAGTTGGTGCAGGTGTGGTGTCAAAAGTACTGAGCTAGTACCGTTCTCTGTGACTCAAGTTTTAGTCTACACATTTGCTAAAAGGGATTGGAAGCCCTGAGACCTGACTATTTATCCTGAAAAATACAAACCATGTGACAAGTAATTATCATTTAGCGGTTGTGTTGGATGAAGTTCGGTAAATTGAGTAAAATTTAGAAAAATTAATCTTCAATGTTCATTTTTGTAGTGCATAATTTTCAACATGCCTTTGATCACCGCAGACTTTTTCTGCTTTATGAAAAATAATGTGTATCTTGTGTTGCAACAGTCCGAGCCATTGATATTGGATTTTACAAATCTTTTGTTTTTAATAACGATTTTCATATTGTTTGAACCTCTATCGTTGATGGCATACATTGATTTGAGAAAAATGAATAGGTTGCAATTTGATTTGTTAGCTGTAATGATACATTTTGGGAATTAGGTATATGTTTATCATCTATGTTATTTGTCTATTTCCACTTGTTATAAAAGTAACTGAGTGGCTGAAACGTAATAATTGAATAATAAATACTAGCAGTTTAAACAATGGTAATATTATATTACATTAATTTTTAATGATTAAGGTCAAATTATTCTATCTAAAACCACCTTCGTTTGGCGTACACATAGTTTATAATATAAATTCGTAGAGTTTGATTTTACTTGTTTGAGGCTAGACGAGACTTAAACTATAATAAGCTTTTTATTTAAAGTCAGACCGTAAACTTTTATTTAAGGTCAGACATTTTCACAATTAAAGACTGCTTTTTACTTTAGCTAGTTTAATGTGTTAAAACGTGATATTTTTTAATGGTTTTAATGCTGTTTAGTCTGATTTTTAGTCTTTTCTGTGAAAGGATCTACTAACTCGAAAGCTTGTTACCCTGCTGGTTATAGAATAACACAGACTGTCTAACAAAGAAACTATGACATACTATTAATAAGTCAAACTTGAGTAATGAGATTATTAGACATGTTAACTCGGACTCTGGCAAAGCATAGCTAAACTAAATCTATTTCTACCTATATGAGTGTCTTGATGTATTTGAAACGAGTTTTTAATTGAAAATGAAAAAAAAATTGTCTACAATTTTATTTACAAAATTACAATTAGATTTATATTTATTTTTTATAAAAAAAGACTTTTTCGTATAAAAAATTGTTTGGGTAGCTTGACAATACGCAAAGATGAAAACATAATTCAACTGTTTTCCTAATATATATCTTTTTTCCGCTTAAAGCTCTTCAACCTTATCCTTTGCATGCTAAAACTGTTAAAATATGTTGGATGGTGACAAAAACTGAAGATTATGACCCATAACAAATTCTCATTTCTATTTTTTTTTACTTTGACTGCTCCTTTTTCTCTTCTCATGATAACTAAAATAAGAGAAAAATAACTCAATAAAAATATGTCGACTTGTTTGTAAATAACAATCTCCATGCAGAAAAAAAGAGAGTTAATTTTTCTCTTCCACTCTTCATGCCTGCTAACAACTCTTACTGACCTAAAACCAACAGTGATATTTTGACACTCGATATTTTTACTGCCATTTAATAGTATCTTTCATTATTTTTTACTTTTTTCTTTTTCTTTTACAAATACAAAAATTTACATGACTGATACATAAGTATCAAATGGTCTGACCACCTTTTTCCTTATAGACTCTGTTTATTCATTTACAGAGTGCATAGGTACTAGTCGCAGCACCCCATTTTTATGAATGTAGATGGTGGTGAAGACCTTTCAGTGGGGGTATAAGAACAATTATTAAATTTTATTTTTAACCAAAGTATTCAGTTGAACATTATACTAATTTTAACGATGAAAATAGAGCAGTCATTTTATTGATTCCATTGCAAATTTCTATACAAGCTACAATACAAAGGAATACTTCTCGGGTTAATTGCAAGTAGGAAAATAACAGCGGTTTGTTGATCAGCATTGTACCTTGAAGATCTCATTGTAAAACTAATTGGAACATTTGTTCTTTAACAGTCTGCTTTGCTTCACCAATGCCATCACTGTAGACATCCAACCAACCAGAAATAACTGAGCATTATTCACTTCATCAAACTAGTCTTCGGAGATGCCACTCAAGCAAATCTCAGCATCACCATTGCTAGCAATGCTGCAGCAGTATAGTAAATATCTCTTATGCTCTCATCCAGCTTCTGCATCATTTTCTCTTCTTTCAAACCAAACTTTCCTGAGCTCTCGACGATGCTCGAAATTGTGACCCTGAGCTTATTTACTGCCCCAGAAAGACAAAGCAACCCCAATCCAAACCCAGTGTTGAAAAAGTTAGAAGCACAGAAGGTAGCCTTTCCACCAGCTAGGTTACGCACTACAAATAGCAGAAAAGTAACGCCGGTTCCACCAATACTGGCAGTAAACTGTATCAGAAGATCAAAAAGCTCAGAGCTAAATTTCTTCAGGGAGAGAATTGCTGTGCTGCCACGCTGCTTCTTGTCCACAATCAGGGTCAGAAGGGTCTCACATGCATGTGAATAGTTATTGTAGCGATCCCTGTCCATGCCTACTTTCTTGCTCTTTCTTGGAGATGGCTTGGGTTTCACTTTCTCAGGGCTGTAGATAAGAGAAAAGCATTAATGTTAAATACTTCTTGAGCAAGAAACTACAATAGAGGTATTGTATTATTTAGTATGCAGTCCAACAATTGAACATGATCAAATTTATCCACAACCATGTATAAAGTCAATATCAAAAGAAACTATAGATGATAACTTTTTCTCATCAGGCAGTTATTAAAAAAAATCGATCAGATGGATTGTTCTGATATTCTTAAAAGTTGAAAAATAAATAGAGAAAGCAGTGATGCATATGTTTAGTCCCTCGTTGGACGAAAAGCCATTACAAAAAGTAAGAAACAGTGATCAACAACTGAAGTTGAATATAGGAAAATGATATCACTAACGTGTGAACTTTATGGCTTTATGGGTTAAGCAGTTTCTTCAAGAGCTTAACTTCTGACATCCAGAAATGTGATAATCAAACTACTCTCCACATTGCATTAAATACAATGTTTCACTAGAAAACTAAACATATAAAAATTGATTGTTATTTTGTCCGTGAAAAGTTGTTGACAAAAAAATAAGTGTTGAGTTTGTTAGATCAAATAACCAACTTGTAGATGTGTTGACCAAGTCCTTAAGGAAACCTCAGATTGAGTTTCTCTATTTCAAGCTTGGTACATACAATTTGTATGCTCCAGCTTAAGGGGGAGTGTTGAAATAATTATTTAATCTACTTATGTTAGTGAAATCAGTAGACTAAAGTAGGGAGTAGTGTGTTGGGGTTATCTCTACTTTACCTAGTTTTGTGCCTTGCAGTCTAGGACAGTCCCTTGATCTTTCATCGTCCTATTGTATCAACTCTTCATTAATATAAATAGAAGAACATGAGAAAGATCCTTTAAGCCCTCTAAACATATATTCTCTCTGTTTGAATCTCAAGTTTACATAATTCACAATATAGAAATAGTCCAATGCTCAGCTATTTAAAAGCTAAACAAGGGTGTTGGAAGATGAATACAGGCTATTTTTACAATTAAACGTTAGAGCATATCTTATACAAACCCAGAATTGAAAAGAGAAAGAAGTGTAATATTCTTTATTGTATAAAAAGAACACAAAAATAGAACACTCTCTCCTCCAAGGGTTTCCCCTTCACAAAGAGCTAAAGCTCAATCTACAAAATTATCCAAAAGTGCCTAGTATACCAGGACCCCCAACTATATAAAGGAAACCTCACTCACCCTAACAACCTAACTAACAACTACTCTTTAATCTGTTTCCTCCTATCATACACATTATATCCTATCAATATCCCAGCAGGAAAACATGTCAACAAGATCAAGAAAAGTATATTCTGCATACCTCTTTAAAGGAGCAGTCAAGGTGGATTGTTTCTTCAATGTAGAGGGATGACTTCTCTCTAATTCATTGATACTCACCCTGTCCATATGGAATATCACCAAATATACCGTTAAATTGTGTCTTGAAATATATAGGTTCTTTCTATTACAGAAGAACTGATAACACCATAATTGAAAAATCAATTGAAGCAAGGAAACACAAGTTAAACAATTGACTTAAACTAAATCAAGTTAACTCCCATACAAGTATTCATATTTTCCGGGACCAAAGACAGTGAATTCCCTCCAGCCATTGCTGTGAGGTAAAGTGCTAGGAATTGACAGTGGGCACAACTCAACAAATTAAAGTACACGCTGGGATGGCCTACAAACAAATGCCTTCTTCAAGATTTGAACTTTGACCCTATTACATGCATTTGTATGACACTTCATAAATTTATTGCAATGATAATACATACATACACACACATATAAAGAAATAAAGTCAACATATTTGGAGTGATAAATGGAGGTTCATTGACACAATAATCAACTTTCTAGATATCACAAAAAAAGGGTAAAGGTATATGTTAGTTATACAAGACTTCTTGTCAACTTGGTCCCCATACAAAAAGGTTCTCAATTTAATATCTATATGGACAATTATTTTCAATATCGTTCCTGTTGTCTGTTATTTGTAACAGTGTGATATTGCCATGAGCATCACTGTATAGAGAGACCAAATTCAAAATGGTTGTTAATCAGGGTCAAAGATATAATATTCCCAGTCCCTTATGACACATTTTTAATTTGATGACCATACTCCACTACGTAATGAAACTTTGATCAACAGTATTATAATAGCAATAGACTGCAAGAATCAAATTAGAAATGATTGTCACATATAGGAACCAGTGATAGAATATTTTTGGTTCCTACATACAACACTTATAATTTGACACCTATACTTCAAAATGTTATTACTTCAACTAACAGCATTATAATAGCAATAGCCCGCAAAGAACAAATAAAAAAATTTTGCACACATAGGAACTAAATTGAAAACTCACGTAGAGGGGTCAAATTGAAAAGAATAACACATGTATGACGAGACAAGTGTACACTTAAATTTAATCTAGATAGTAGTGATTATGGGCAATTTTACATGTAAAATTTGCTCAATCATGAACTCAACTTTTAACTTCTTGTGATAAACATAATAATAATACAAAGGAGACACGTTGATAAGATGTGCAAAGACTCCGGTCTGGTGGGTACATAAAACCTAAACGGATAGAAAAGAGACACATTATTTGAAAACATGCTTTGCTTTGGTAAAACTGTTATTTAGATGTTGAATATCTAACTAATGCAGAGTGGTTGATGCTAATCCAAAGATCAACATAATTTACAAAGAAAGTTATATTATTACTTTTAGAAAAGTGAATTCTTAAGCAAATAAAATAGTCGTTCAGATGACTGGACAATCAGAATCTGTTTAAACAAGTCAGTATGGTCAAAATATTTATACCAATTGAAATGTGGAACAAGCATAAATTGCTTTTCACCCTTTTGTGAGCTTTTTGATAAGTATGACTCAGCAACTACAGAGACAAGATCTTTCAACTCAATTGCAGTACCCATAAATGTGATTTGACCATCTGGATTAACCGTGATCTTTGAAGAAAGGGCTGAAGCTTGAACAAAATGCAGTAAAGGCTTCTGAATGATTAATTGATTACTTGGATAGATAAGGGATGACAATGGTTGCCGAGATTCACCATTGCCTGACAACTGCAATTTCATCAACTTCGATAACAAAGATAAATTTGCTCCATCTTTCCCTGCTTCAGCAGTCTCAGACATTAGCAAATTTATAATGTTATCACGCTTAGTGCATTGTGCAACAATTCCAAAGCCAAAAAGGACTGCACTTGAGCAGTTTGCTGCAACCAAAGACAGATAACGATATTCAGAAGTCAGAATAAGCACAAAAAGATTTACTACCATAAATCATCTCAGGCATTCATCTCAAAAATAAGAAAAGATGCAACCACATATCTTAGGCAAGTTTGTACTACATACATCTTAGAGAACAAGCCAACCTTCAATGGTTACTCTAAATCGTTGGTCATCAGATTTAATATCTTGCCACCTTTTAGGATCCAATAAGGGACTTGAGTCCCTCATTAGAAGTATGGGATTCTAGTGGGGGATAATAGGGCTTTCGGCTCTACAACAACCATAGCTGGCATCTTTTGGTGTGGTTCTTCCAAGGTTCTAATCACCACTAAATTAACATGGGAAAGAAAGATGCATAATCAATAAACAAAGACAAAAAAGGTGCCATCCTCCTTACTACAATGAGACTCGATGGAATTTTGCATGAAGACACATAAAGCAATCAGAGAACATTGAAATTCAAAAGGTATTTACATCAACTAGAATTTAAGTAGAGTAGCTAGCTAAATGTTATATTTCCACATGATTAGTTTATGAGGGGAGATAGAATCACTGATGAACATGCAGTACAAGGTCGGTGGGTGTACTGTTACTTGAAGTTTTCAAACATTAAACACTACTACCAACATGCATGGGAACGATCAAACAGTAATCTAACGTCATAAATAAAGTTAACCACAAAAAGGACCTTTTTCATCAGTAAGCACGGGACGTTGAACTGAGAAGTCAACATTAATAACCTCATTGTAATCAACCCATTCATTTTGGAATTTCCTTGACTCTCCACATGGGCTTTGCTTGAGATAAGGAGACTCGTATCTAATTAGGTCGACTTTCGCTACTGGAGAAGGAAAGGATATTTGGTAGCCCTGTCTTGAAAAACAAACTAAAAAATATAAGAAACTAAATTAAGCATGCACAACACTGTCAAAATAATTTCAGTATTAGAACCCATGGAAGATGATATTATGAGTTTTGGTTATGGGGAAACTTTGTTATCATAGGGGAACAATTCACAGTTTAAGAAATTTACAAAATCAGACAAATGAAATGCGAGATTATCGTGTAACCTTCAAATCATCATAATTCATTTACTAAAATAGCTTATACTTAAATTTATAAATGAAAAACGCACCCTCCCTCCTCCACAGATAGGCCTAATGAATTACGAATACGAATGATTAAAAGGTAAGATAATCTCTTATTCTATTCCTTTCATCATGAAAATTACAGAATAATCTATAACATTTATAAATTACCTAAAACGAAAAATTTATCCCCATTGCCAAACATGGCCTTGCGTGATCATACCAAGGTCAGATAGGCACAATCCCTCATTGAAAACTTTAATCAACATACCCAATTTACAGTAAAACACCATTACACTCGTTAATACTGCGAAAAAACATAAAAACCACAACTTTTTGATGTTACCTTCATGTTGGTGCCCGCCAAACCCAGTTGTGGGTGTACGACAAGGCCAGTTGGGTAACCATGAGATGCCATCAAACAGAGACTCTGCACCATTTTTGAAAGAAACCCGGTCTTAATAAACGATTTTCTGTAGCCAAAAGCTCCCTCCTTTCGTGCACTCAGTCATGCGCTCACGCCCTAATCTCTTCCCGCACCTTAAATCCTGAATATTTTCCACAAACCTAAAAAAATAATTAGGTTTTTATTGTGATCCATCAGCTCAACAAAAAAAAAGCCAAACTTGCCGGATCCAGAAACTTCCAAAACGGAAAAACTAATGGTACGCACCGGCTTGATAGTCAACGTTTGAATTTCCATGAAAGACGGTTTGTGGTCGGCTTCATACTTACATCGATACTACGTTTATTACTTTATTAGTGAAAAATGGCTTGTAGCATAGCATTTGCTGGGACCAGAAAAATATTATTAAATAAATACTTTATTTTATAAATAAAATACTCACATTTTGTGTGTTGAAGTGGACACAACACTTGGCTGAGAAGATATCAATATCAATGTCAAAACATAAATAAATACATTAACTTTTGACAGATTCTGTGGTTAAAAATTATAACAAATATATCAGATTTTAAGAGTATAAGAAAATAGTATAGCTTAATTAGAATGTACTAGCAATAGCATTTTGAATCTAATTATGACTAATTCAAAAGTCAGAATATTAATTTTTTTTATAATATTACTTGTAAAGTTATGTATAAAATATTTTTACTTTTTAATAATACTGTAAAATATTTTAGTACATTAAAATGAATTCAATATCAAAATTCAGAATGTTTCGTATGACAATGATATTTTTTATGGTATACTACAAATGAAGGCTAATATTTAAGTTTTTCAGCTCATAAATAGTCCTAAAGCAACATAGTTTTTCTATATTAAAATTAAATGTAAGAGTTCGTTAAATATTTTTCTAAAAAATAATTATTCTTCCATCATAAAAAAAAAAGTAAAAAAAAAAGAAGAATTTGATTTTTTGAGCAACTCACAGCATTAAATTAAACTAAAGAATGAATAAAAATAGAAAATTTTCTTATATGTTAACGCATATTTATGTGTTCCCTACCAATGCTGTATCATCATTATTGTGACTTTATAATTGTCTTAATCTACATTATTGAAATACTTTCCTAAAATTTTACATTAAAGATAACATAAACATGTATTCTTTTGCATTACAACCATGTTTAAATCATTTCAAAATGTTGAACATGTTAGAAAAGTTAGTCTTTACTACCGTAATGAAAGTAAGAAAAAGTAAAACACAGTCGACAAATAAAATAGCAATTAAAGGCATTTTGACAAAGAAAAATAAAATTCAATGCCAAAAGAGAGAAAGACATTAATGAAATATGTGATAAATATATAAGTGAATTGCACCGTTTTAAAAATTATTTTGACCTTATTTCTTCTCCTTTAAAACTTTAATAACCTTTTTCCATTTATTCCTTGTGCCTTTATTTTCACCTACCAAGCATTGCTTGTATCTTTTGTTTGAATAAAAAAGAAACTAATCTATTTATTAATTAGCAAAAAAATATTATCAAGTTACTAAACACTAATAATAAATTTTTCTTCTTTAAGTAAAAATAAGTGATGAGCATTAAGAGAGTTTTGATTGATTAGTATCATGGATTAATATAATTATTTTAATATTAGAGTTTGACTCTTACCAAGGAAAATATGTAACAACTTGATCACGTTTTAAATAGTATTGTTTAGATCTTGTCTTATTGACTTTTTCCTTTAAAAAAACTTATTCAGAAAAAAAATATCATAAAAAATAATCATGATATATGCACATGATTTTTTCTATTTACTAAATTTTATCTGCCAAAAATAGTCAGTGGACTTACTCTTCTTTTCACAAACTCATTTATCCTTGAATTCTTAAAACCAGAGAAAATCTACCTCAATTAAGATGTTATATTATTTTTTTTTTCTAAGAAATCATTTTTTTACATTAAAGTCAATGTTTCTCTAAACCCCTTAATTTTGTTTTATATATAATATTTTGTATGAAAAATATTTTAATCAAATATAGTTGTTGAAGTTTAATTTAGTGAATAATGAGACATTGCAAAAATATTAGACAATTCTATAAAACAACAAATTTTATAACTTAAGAAGAATGATTAAAGTTGGTTATAGCTCACAAACGAGTTTATTGTCATAATGTTAACTTGTAAACTTGATTAGATATGTACATTTTACAAAATGATTATTTACATCTTTAAATTTGATTATATACATTTGGTTTTCATTCACTGTATCAACATTTATATCAAAGTTGAATGTGAAATCACCACAAATTACATCAATCAATCTAATTCATTCATAAAGTTTTCAAAGAAAAAAACAATTATTCCGTAAAATATAAATAAAAATTCTCATAAGAGTTTTCTAGAAAATACCTTATCCGATACTGAGATAACTAAAAAGTGACATACGATTACAGTTTCAAAAAAAATATATTTATTTCTTCAAACTCTACAAAAAAAAAATCATTCATCGATGAATAAATTATTCATTAATACATTTCTCCTGTATTTTTTCCTTAAATATAACTTTACCATATTTCTACACCAACTTATGTATAAGAACATTGGAAGCTATCTAGCATAATTCAATATATTTCATCAGTCTTTATATTTCAAAAGAACTCTGAATTGTTATATTTCTAAAGTATAATATATATTTTGACTTAAACAAACACACAATTCACCACATTTTCAAAACACACAAAAGAAACTATAAAATAACTATTTATAAAAGACTTAATGAATATTTTGATATCTTTTTTTATTGATTTTGATACTTACATTAATTTTGTACTCAATTCAGGACATAAGCTCTTCAATTAATTAATAAGAGCATGTTGTATAAAGACCTTTATAAAAAAAAATATAAAAATTACTTTTAATTGAAACGTATACGATATATAGTATGAACCAAATGATTAAACACTCAAATCCACCGTTCGATCCATCCGCTACATCAATGTTACCGAACGGTTAAACACTCAAGACCGTTCGGTACATCCGTTATATCAATGTTGGATCATAATTGGGTCATTATTTAAGTTATTATTGTTTAAATCATTATTGGGACAAAAGTCCAACATGGTAAAATAACCAAAGATATATGATTTGAACTATTGATAAGCCGTTTAGGAGTATCTAACCGAATCTCAAGGTAAGTTTATTTTTATTTGATCTATGAAACACTTATAAATACAATGGCAGGGCCAAAAGCCAAATATGTCCAACTCACACTCTACGAGATTCAAATACTCAACTGTATTAAACAGTTCATTACACCGCTCTTAACTTGAGCGTCGGAGTGCCTTTTGGAGGTAGCTCGCCGTTCGGTCAAGAGTATAACTGAGAGGAGTAAACAACGATCGAATGGAGTAGTTGACAACGAGCGGTCCAAACTGAAAACGAGCAGTTCAGCCGATCCAAACGTTCGTAAACAAGGAAAAAAATTAGTCTCTCAGTCCTGCACAAATATCTACCCAAATAAAACGTGGCCTATTTTAAAAACAATGTTAGTAATAATTTCACATAAAAGATTAAATCATCAATAATTAACAAAATTTATACTCAAATAAATCAACGATAAATATAAAAGTAAAATAAAATTAAAATACTTAAATACTTTTACCAAAAGCTAACGTGATGATCCCACGTAACAACACACTGAGCAGTAACTGGCTGAGTGTGTGTGGTAACTTTTATGTTACAGTATTAGGCACACGTGTTTGGGAAGGAACGCGAGCGGATCGAGACAGGTAGTTGCGCGACTCATCAAATAATAAATATTCCAATTTTCGTTCTCCAAAAAATTATAATTATTTAAAGCCATAGCCATTCTATTTTGCGAGCCTTTATCTGTCATTTCGTTTCGCAATCTTTTCTTTTCCTCGCTTCTCGTCTTCTCTCTCTCTCTCTCTCTCTGAATCGAAACCCTAGAAATCCATCGTCTTCCACAATCTGACACCTCTACCTGACGGAACCTATATTCTCTCATCAAACCTCACTTATCCAAATCCGATACTCAAATCCCCATCCCAATTCCCCGCATCGACCTCACTGCCCCAATTCCCCCAATTCGCACCTTCCAACGCCACAATCTTAGAATCGCCGATTCCGCTACGGTGGCTAGCGCATGGGTAAGATTCTCCGAGAAACCGCCAAGCCGTCGGCGAATTCTTCATCGGCGTCCCCCTCTTCTGCGGCGCCCGCCACCACGTCTTCCACGTCGGTGACGGAGACGGTGAGAGGCTCGCACCAGTTCAAGATCACGGGCTACTCGCTCTCGAAGGGGATCGGGATTGGAAAGTACATGGCCTCCGACGTGTTTTCCGTTGGAGGGTACGATTGGGCGATTTATTTCTACCCCGATGGGAAGAGCGTGGAGGACAATGCGACCTACGTGTCGCTCTTCATCGCTCTGGCCAGCGACGGCACCGACGTTAGGGCGCTTTTCGAGTTAACCCTTTTGGATCAGAGTGGCAAGGAGAGGCACAAGGTGCATAGCCATTTCGAGAGGACACTCGAAAGCGGGCCTTACACGTTAAAATACCGCGGTAGTATGTGGTGGGTTGAGATTTAAAAATCAATTTTGATATTGATCTTGTTTTTCATTTTCGTCCCTGCCTTGCACTTTAATTTGTGTTGTCTAAAAGACATATTTGTTAAGTTGTCTCCGAGAACCTGAATTCCAGTTTAACTAGTAGTGTCTCTTTTGAGTCCTTAAATGTTGTCGCTCATATTTGTCTTACTGAGTCGAGCAAGATCGTGTCTGAGAAGGATACCTCGGGTCTTTTACCAAAAAAAAAAACTAGTATGTTTCTTAACTTATAATACTGTTGGAAGGTGACAGGTTTACATAACGTATGCTAACATGTGCTTTCGAGTAAGCAGTTAAGAAAACAAAAATGGAAAGTATTTATTGAGAAGGGAAACATTTACATGTGTTTTTTAAAGTAATTGATTTTTTTTAATTGGTCGGGTTAGGTTTTCCTTAACGAGTACCCCCCTCCAAAATTATTTAATGGTTTAAGGTTCTACTGTTTGCATTTTCATGTCAAGTACTTGAGCTGTTGTATACCAAATTGTGTGTTCATTTTCTTTTCTGAGGTAAGTCTCGTAGGGATTTTCTTTTCAATTTGTTTGTCCTACTTGTCTAATGAAGTGGATTTTAGTTAGTGTTTTAAGTGGTGAGATCTTTCATCCCTTGGGAGTTGCTCCGCCCACAAATGCTGTGGAAAGGTGATAGAGAATTATCAATCTGGAGAAATAAAATGGGAGAAATGTCTTGTAAAAAATCACAAGTAAAGTTGCTATCTCCTGATACTATGAGTTTTCTTTTGGACGATTAGGGTCCACTTCCTAACTCGTACAGAGGTCACACTAGCTATGCGGATTGCGAGTTTCATTGTTGATATGCCTCTATCCTCTTCTCTTAGAACAAAGATGCTCTTTTCCAATCTGCAGTTCACTATTGGTCTTTGACACCATCATTGTCGGGTATTACCATTTCCAGATGTTGGCATAGGTGTACTGGTTGGAAGCATCCTTTGTTTGTTGTATGTAGGTGTTGTAGGGTTGCGTGACAGCTGATTGGTATGTGTTGGCCTATTTTGGTTCTGTTCAGTTTGGCCTATTTAGTGTGTTTGGGTCTGTTGAGTGTTGTTATGTTTGGACCTCTTATTTTCTGTTCTTAGTTATTTATGATTTATTGTTTATTTTTCTTATCTATGCTATTTTTTTTATGTAAATGCATGTATGTATAAATGTAGTTTTGCATTTTAGGAAGGAATTTATGATCCATGTAGATCTTTTTCATTTCTCAAGTTATCATTACCCCCCCTGCCCCCTTCTTATCCTTGAACTTTGTACGTGGCTTCATATCCTTTTACTGATTTTTTGTTGTATTTTGTATTTACTGATTATTTGATGTTTTGGGTGTTTCAGGGGTTACAAAAGATTTTTTAAGAGAACAGCTCTAGAAACATCGGACTACCTTAAAGATGATTGTCTCTCTGTGAATTGTAGTGTTGGTGTTGTGAGGTCACGTACGGAAGGTCCTAAAATCTATACGATTGCAATACCACCTTCTAGCATTGGCCATCAGTTTGGGCATCTACTTGAAAGTCGTAAAGGAAGTGATGTGAATTTTGAAGTGAACGGAGAAATTTTTTCTGCTCATAAATTGGTATTAGCAGCTCGGTCACCTGTTTTTAGAGCACAGCTTTTTGGTCCTATGAAAGATCAGAATACCCAGTGTATTAAAGTTGAGGACATGGAGGCTCCAGTTTTCAAGGTTTGTTAAATGCTCTTTGTGCTTCCCATATTTTATTTGTTTTTGTTTGTAATGTGGTCACCTAGTGTGGTTTTGGTTTCTATTTTGCTATCATCCTAACCGCGAGTACTTCATGATTGTGTACATTTTTCCCTTGACCTTTCTTTCATAGTTCCATTATTAGGAATTTGTATCTCTTTATACCCGCTCAGCTCTGGTACCTGTGTTAATTAGTCTTACGGTATTCCAATAGGTTTGCAAAAACTCATTTTAATGTGGTTTCAATCTGTTCTCTTTTCGTGCTTCTCCACTTTTGAAAATGCACACATTTCATTGTATTACTTTTTTCTTTATATGCATGGCTATCAGATAAGTTGAAAATTTTGTGGTATGCCCAGATGGTAGTATCATTTGCTGTTGGATGACTCAGTTGCTGGTAGCTCACAGAGAACACGCGGACCTTTCTCATTTAAATTAACCATTATGAGCTTGTAGATCCTCAGAGTTTGTTTGGCTTGAGAAAATGTTTTTGCTGTTTCCATTTTTAACTTTGAAAAATGCCATCTTGTTTTTATTTTGTTTCTTGTTTTCAAAAGTTTATATAGAAAAAGGGGAAAAACCTTTTGTTATTTTCTTTTTCATGTTTCCCTTACAAACTCCTAAATTAAAGTGGAGGCGGGAAATGTTTTCTCAAACAAAACTAAGCATCTCCTTAGTGTCTAGGTTCTCGTTTCTGAACTTGTACTGGCTGCTTATGACCATATAATAGTGATAGTTGTAAAATCACTCTTACTGAATAAGACACACTAATCCATTTTCAAGTCACTTGCATTTCTACTCATTTTTCCTCTTTCTCTTTCGGATTTTCCACTTTCTCACTTTCCATCGCTCCATCCAAACAAAGTGCATGAATGTAATTGGCTGTTGGCACAATATAACAAATAGTTTCTTTAATATTTTTATTTTGCAGAGAAAATTCCAAGCTTTTAGTTTTGTAATTGCATTATGGGTGTACATGGTGACTCTGGTTCCGTACATCTTCAAGTTGCAACTATGCAAGGCTTGGGTCTAACTCTAATGTGAATGTGTCTGTCTTTGTTTAACTTGATAAATTGCAGTGAGCAATATGCATGTAGAATGTTTTGTCAGTTGTGTCGTGTCTTTATTTTTCAGGCATTGCTTCATTTTATATACTGGGACTCACTACCAGATATGCATGAGCTTACTGGGTTGAACTCAAAGTGGGCATCAACCTTGATGGCTCAGCATCTTCTAGCAGCAGCTGATCGGTACGGCCTAGAGAGGCTTAGGCTGACGTGTGAAGCAAGTCTTTGTGAAGATGTAGCAATTAATACTGTGGCTACAACTTTAGCCTTGGCAGAGCAGCACCATTGTTTCCAACTGAAAGCTGTTTGTCTCAAGTTTATTGCTACTTCTGAAAATCTTAGAGGTTTGTTTTTCCCATCTGAATAATTACCAGAAGAAGTGTGCAGTATTTGAGGGGGTCTGTGACAGTTGTCTGCAAGTTAGAGTTGTTACTGAATATCAGTAGTGATGCTGTCAATTGTCGTCATTGTCTTCCTGTTTGTATTTGCATGAAAAAACTGTTAAGCTTTAAAGGGATCATATGGTTTTACTTTAAAGTGATGTTTTCTATGTAACTAATTATTAACCCATGCTAAAGCTTCTGGTTGTCCCAAGTTGACCTCAAAGACTTGTGTCACCATTAATTTATACCAGAACCTTTATGAATAGTTTTTCTCTTTGTAAATGTTTAAGTTTGCTTTCTGCTTCATTTTCTCATGTAATTTTTCATTGAAATAGAAGACAAAAAGGTGCCTAGATCATGGAACAATCAGTTAACTTCTTCCAGGATTTTGGTTTAATGGTTGAAATACTTGGTACTCATGTAAAACACGTTTATTATAGATGGTTATTACAAGAGTTTACTATTGTTAACACTGGCCATCTGGAATGAAATTGTTGATAACTTTCTTAATCCCGCATCCATAAAGTTCTTATTATTAACCATTGTATTTCATCTTTTGATTCTTCAGCTGTGATGCAAACTGACGGATTTGAGTACTTGAAGGAAAGTTGCCCATCTGTTCTGACTGAGCTATTGGAGTACGTGGCCAGATTTACTGAGCATTCGGACTTCATGTGCAAGCATAGGAATGAAGCACTACTTGATGGCAGTGACATAAATGGGAGGCGGGTGAAGCAAAGGCTCTAGTTTCAACACTGAACAGCTTTCTGTACAACCCTCTTCTACTCTCCGTTTTAAAAGATCGAGTGTGTAGTTGATGGGAAAATATATATAATCTTTTATAGGATCAGAGGCAAATTTTAAATTTCTTAGCTTATTCTTGTGTAAGAGATGTAAATGTAATTTGTGTTGTTGCTGTTACCGTTCTGTTTGACGTAGGTTTCTTCTGTAATATCTTAAGGATTCCTTTTTACTGGAAAACATGTCTGGAAATTGTTGATTTGATCGCTACTTCCCCGTTTGTTTTTGTATTTTTATTCAATTTAGCAGCGTGTTAGTACTCTTTAACATTTCACAGTCTTCATCTAGCATCTCTTTGTTTCTCTACCGATTATGCTAATGCACAAACTAGTTAAGCCACCGTAGCATTCGCATTATTTCTGGGTTTGCTCCTCAGAACCGTACCTTCTGGACCATGCCATTCATTATTCATTATGGCGTCAACATCTTTCAATTCTGATACTTCCTAAAAATTTGCTTTCACATTTATAGAATATTCCATTTCGTGCACAAACTATAATGTGCTTCATTATAGACGACTAAAGTATTCCAAAACATCATAGATAATATGGAGTAATTGATACATAACATCATAGCTCATGGATGTTCAAAAGAACAAACTACTTTTGTACTTCATCATCCCTACTAAACTTTCAACATTGTTCTTTTCCAAATTCTACATTCTCCTCTACTCTCGTAGAAAAACCAGTCATAGCAAAAGAACAATACAAAACACAAACATGGTAAGCTAGATATAATTTAAAATTTATAAGTTTTAAATAAGAGAAAAGTATCATAAACATTGATTTATAATAATATAGTCTAGATTGTAAGATATTCTTTATGTCGATAAGTTCTACTTTAAACAATCATACATCATCACTCAATAGACTCCACCTTTGGAGGACCGGTGTATTGGTTAATGCTATAAAATTTTGCACTTGTGTTTGTTCAATTTTTCTTGTGTTAAACAGTTATAACTATGTTGTATATAGACAACTTTTTCCAATCTATTGAGCAATACAGGGTAAATTTTGACTCTCACTACTAAAAAAGTTTGTCTAGTGACTCAAATTACTAAAAGAGTTAGAACAATCTCACCTCTGTACTTATCACAAATACATCTTACAAATAACAAGATACAATAGCATTCCACTTTAGAAACACTATCTTGAGCATCACAATTATATGTATAAGCATTTTAACATACCAAAGTTCAAGAACAACCCGTCAAAATTCATGAAACACAAAGAACACAATGCAACACATAACAAAGAAATGGCTCGAGTTAATGTCAAAAGCGAAGAAAGCAAACATAATGTTCCACAAACAACCTGTGGAATTTCCCACAACTTGTGTATTTGGCTGCAGGATGTAGACTTCACAACAGTAATACGTGGATTCTTCCATAAACTGCGAATTTGACTACGAGATGCAAAATTCAAACCAATAAGTTACACATTTCAGATTTTACAAACAAACAATAACAATTTAATTCATCCAAACTTAACCAAACAAAAGGTTACCCACTAAAATTTTCACACTTTCATATCAATTTTATCCCAAGTCAAACATATATACTTCAATTAAACCATTTAACATATTTTCAATCATTATTTAAATATAAAAAAAATCATAGTCATCTTCCCTTACCTTTAGATGTGTGTTCTGTTCAACTGTCCTTGTACCCAAAACCTCCCAAAGAAAAACGCCTAAACACGAAAGGAGCTTAGATTGATTATCTAAGCATACTCCTAAAATTCCAACAAATTAAGGAAAATAGAAATCAAACTCATAACCACATGCAACTAGAAATTTACTTGCATGTTACATCTAACCATTCCCAAAAACACTTAGGACAAAAAAAAATCGAGACTCACCCTATAAAGAAACTAATATGTGAAATATGTTGTTTTTGATGTGAATATGATATTGGTATCTTGATTCTTGAGTTAAAAGAGAAGAAAAGTCAAATTTTGTAGAGAATAAGCAAACATCTTAGAGGAAGGGTTTGTGAGAGAAAAGGAGAAGTGTTTTCGATTGTGTGCATTTTTTGTTTTAAGTTTTAAGGTTCTCATATAGTCCCTAACTAAACAAAAACTTTCGTCCTAAAATATTAACTTAGGATGAGGATATGAATTTCTCATTTCTTTCTAAGTCCCACGTGACATTATCTGACTTAATATTTCATAATACTTTAACTAGATTAACCTCCTTTCTTTTTAGTTGTCTGATTCGATGTTCCTATATTCTTACCAGATGAGTATCAACTAATAAATTCTCCTTAACTTGGACTTTATCTACTTCCAAAACATGTGTAGGATTTAATACAAATTTTCGTAATTGGGAGACGTGAAACACATGTTATAACCTTGACAATTAAGGAGGTAAAACAACCACTATAGCTATCTTTCTTATGAGAGATTTTCTTAGACTGAATAGTCCTTCCACTCCCAGTGATTGAGTTTTCCCTCAAGAAATTATGATCCTCGATTTCAACCACTAACAATCTCCTTCTTAGTCATGGACCCGTATAGTTACGTCACGGACGTCATATAGGGTTGATGTGTCTCAACCTTTAGCCTAGACCTGCCTATCTTAACCTTCAACCTATATTGACCCGTCTCGATCGTTGGCGTGAGCCATCCTATCATTGTCATCTATCAATGTCGACTTGTCTTGACGTACATCCTAGGTCGACCTGTCTCGACCTTCACCCAACTCAACCCTTGTTGTCCTTCAACCTAGGTTGCCCTGTTTTGGCCTTTGGGTCAACCTGTCTCGTCTTTTGGCTGGGGGTCGATTCATCTCAAATTTTGGTCTGAGCAGGCCTAAGACGACTCAACTTTATCTTTGACTTATACTTAAAGTATTACTGTTAAGAGTTAATAGTGAAAGTATTTTAGTGGAGTGAAATTCACATTAAAGCTTCGAGGTTGAAACTTGTTTTTGACTCCCTCATTTGGAATTCCTTAAAAAGGAACATAATGAAGGATAAGTTAGAATTAGTCCATGAACCATTAAAAAAAGTGACACATTTGTTTAAAGGTTAATATTGACAGAAAATGTAGGTCAAAGTGAAATTTATTAGATGATTTCCTTAAAGTCTTTTTACATTTTATATAGAATGTCTAGATAAATAGATAATATAGTAGAAAAAAAACAATCTATTTATATTATATTAGTTAGTTAGGTTTCTATTTTAATTCTAATTAACTATATTTTCTTCTGTTTTTGCTTACGCACCATAATATAAGTTATTTACTAGGATGACTATGATAACACGATTATATTTAAAAATAATTGATATTAACTAAAATTTAATTTTTATTATTAAGATCATCTTCTATATTACGAAAGAACCATATTATGAATAAAATGACTTCTTTTATTATCCATATAATGAAATTAAATAATGTATATTTTATGTTTATTTTCTCTTAATTTGTGTAATAATTTTTACTAATCTCCATCTTTTTAGCATTATATGCTTTTATTTTAATATTTGTATTAAATTTCAAGTATTTTTAATATTATTTTGCCTTGCATCTAACATTTTATTTTATTGAAAAATGAAATCTTATAATCGAGGTTTTAATTACTACTGAATATATAGAATAGAGCGAGAACAAGGTTACATAATCGCAGTAGCAGCTTTTGGTTTTCCTCCACCGCAGCCTCGTTTTCTCTCCCTCCGTGCAAACATGGTACAGATTTCTTTCTTTTCTTTTCTGTTTTCTGTTTTCTTCGTTCTGGTTTTTTTAACAGTGATGAATTGGGTTGTGTTGTAGTTGTTCTTCTCGTACTTCAAGGATTTGGTGGGAAGAGAAGTAACCGTAGAGCTGAAGAACGATTTGGCCATCAGAGGGACATTGCATTCCGTTGATCAGTACCTCAACATCAAGCTCGAAAACACTCGCGTCGTTGATCAAGACAAGTACCCCCACATGGTATTCCATTTCTCTCTCTCGTTCTAGGGTTTAATTGAGTTTACTTGGATGTAGAGTTTACGATTAAATGAATTTCCCTGTTGTCGAGGAGCCACTGATAACCTTTGTTCGTAGGGTTTCTTTCTGTCCTTTGGAATAAAATCGGATTTTTGAGTCGTAACATTCTCTTAGGCTCTCGGTGTCTGATGTAGATATTGGGTTTTTGAACTTTGAACTCACACCTGACCTTTCCCCCTTCCTCTTATCTAGATCATAACAACTCCAGTTTAGTACTCTTTAATTTAAAGTTTGTTTCAATTAAGTATGTTTAATAAGCATTGGACCCATGTTAAATAATGGGATTTTCTGTATCTGGGATTTGAATTGAGTATTGATGTGCCTTTTTTATTGGTTAATTTTGAATCGTTGTTGTTGATTATGATTTTTAATTGTACATCAGTATATGTGAATTGGTAGTTCTGGTAGAAAACTTCATTTGAAAGCAAGTAAAAGGGAACCTGTCTTTTATATTTAGCATTTAGCGTACGTTCTCCATTAGTTTTATGTTTATATGCGATTGAGAGTGGTTTCAAGTTTCTTCTTAAATCAATAAGTGGTCTCCCTCCTCCAGTAGTTTTTTTTTTCGGAAAACTTCATCTGGTCTGGTGTGGAAGGCAGGCAGGCCTATATTTCTTGGTTTCGATAGGAATCCTTATAAGTGTTGTTTGTATCTACTATTATCTAAAATAATAAAGTTATTAGTGACTGGAGGAGTGGTGCCTACACTCTGCAAGGATTTAAAATAAAAAGATAAAGAGAAAAATGTATGCCCTTGATACTTTACACTCTTCTATATGCCTGTTCATGTGTTTCTACGAAATGGTCTTTTATTGAAAGTGTTTGCCTATGTTTGCATCTGATAAGTTGCTTTTGGCACATCAAATCTAAATGTCAAGGCATAACGGATTTATTATAGGTGACCTTTTACTTCATCTACATTTTCTAAGAGTAGGACAATCAATTAATTGGTATTCTTCTAGCAATAGTGGGAAAAAAGTTTAAGGATCCGAATGAGGCTGTTAATGGTCAGCTTTCCTACTTCAAATTTTCTCTTATGTTTTATGAATATGGAGAGATTGAAGTTGTTATAAATTGTATCTCGTAGATTATTGGAAATTCGAAGGTATGTGAATTGAGATTTTGGAACTTATATATGTTTGGTACTTGCTGTTTTTAAAGTGGATGCTCGATTGAATTAAAGTTATGTTGGTATGCCATTAAGAAAATGAGTATAGTGAGTTTGATGGTAGAAGATATAGGAAAGTATGGTGCCAAAATAGAATAAGATACTCACTTTTAGGATATCATTGCTAAACAGAGTGCTGAATACTGATGTGCATACGAGGAAACCTTAGAATCAAGGAAGATTTATACCAAGTGGTCAAATCTCCTATTGAATTAAAAAGAAAAAAGAAATATATGTCGCCAAGTTTTTTCTCCGGTTAATTATTTTATTTAGCTCCCTTAATTTGGTGTATCCGACTTGAATACCTATAACGATGATTAGATTTTTTATTCTTTTGGTATTCTAGTTGATAACGTGTGGGTGTTTGATGTCAGCTTTCAGTAAGAAACTGCTTCATCAGAGGTTCGGTAGTGAGATACGTGCAATTACCTCCAGAAGGGGTGGACATTGAATTGTTGCACGATGCCACTAGGAGAGAGGCTAGGAGCGGTTAGCGTCGTCACCTTGTGATGTATCTCTTGAATGAAAATTTCGTAGGCTTCTATATTTTTAATCCTACCACAGAAGGAAACTCCTTTAAGATGTTAATGCTACGTAACTGTATTGCCTTTTCCTTTTATTTCTTTTGGAAGCTTTGTCCAGTTTTAATGTGACAAAATGAAACTAGTGTAACTGCATTGCTTTTTTCCTTCCCCAAGGTGTTCTCAGTTCCGAGAAATCTCGCCATCTATAATCTATACACACACACGGCTCACTGCGTCAGATATCTCAATTGGTGACTCAGACTATGGCTTTAAAAATGAGTTTAATGCTGTGTTTGCATGCTGAATTGGTGGCTCTTTTTTGTTTGTGTTTGTTCTCGTTAAAAATGTCTTAATAATGTAAATATTTTTTAAAATTTTTTATGTTTATTTAATTTGCATGTTTATAAAGAAAGTAGTTTGTTACTTTTCTTAATACAAAAAGTTTTATGTGCTTCTTGAATAAATGGTTTTTTAAAATGTTATTTGCATAAAAATGTTTATTTTAAATTTAAATAAACGCGCGTTAATATACGGTTGTTGTAGTTTTATTCTTATGCTGTGTTAAGTGTGTGTGTGTGTGTATGTGTATATATATATATTATTTGATAACATTTTTAGTGTCATATGTTAGTTGGACAATTTTATCTTTTAATAAAGTAAAAAATATTTTATTTATTTATTTAAAAAGAGAAATAATTGAATACTTTCTTATTATTTTTAAATAACTAAATAATCTTTTACCTTTTTAACATGATTTCTTTAATATTATTTTTATAAAATCATTCATACACAAACACATAAAATTATTGAAATTGTACAAAATGTTAATATAAAATTATATATGTTTTAATGTAATAAAAATGTGAATACATATAGATGTGTTTTTGCTAGTATTGATCTCCAAAATTGCAAGATTTTTTTGTTTTCCAAAATTTTTAAAAAAATATAGCAGATTTACTATTTAGAAATTAAAGGTAAACAATTATTTCTGTTTTCCAAATCTAGTGTTTTAACTAATTATTACACTTTTTTAAAAAAATTATGGGACAAATGTTTTACAAAAATTATTAAAACCAAAATTGGATCTACTTTGAATTTATGGAAAAATAAAAAAACGATTTTTTATTGTTTATTATTTATCGATTTATTTTGTAATTGAGAAATAAATAAATGTCGTGCTTCCAAAATTCTAATGCATAAATTTTTATTTAACATTTTTTTATAAAATGTTAGTTGACTTATCAAGGGTTATTCATGTAATTAGAGTGTCTTTGACCAAACAATTTTTTTGTAAGCTAATACAAGTTTTCCATTTACTATATAGTCAATATATTATTTAAACTAGTGTTTGGGCTACATCAATAACATTACATAATGAATGTCATTTTGTTTACCCGTTTTAAGTTTTTTATTTTGTTTTTAATTATGTTTTAAAATTTTAAATCTTGAATTTATGATTATGTTAAATATACAACAAGGATAAATAAAAGAAAAACAGAAGAGACTAAAACTATTCATCCACTCAAAATATGTATACATTATTAATTCACAATATAGTTTTTTGTTTTCCTTCCTTTTCTTGAAATTATGTAATTATATTATTTCTCTTACATACTTTTCATTTAAATTATAGAGTACACATTAAATATATAAAAAACAATACATAATTTTTAAAATAAACATATAAAATTAAAAATTAATATAAATATTGATTTTTAAGTCATTAAAAAATATGCTTACGACAAGAAGTTAAGTAACTCAAAGTCTAAAGTCGAGTTGTGGAGATGAGATAAATATGCACAAGGTGTGAGATAAATTAAATATGTAAAAACAAATTTGATTTAAAAATATTTAAGGTATTGCCGAGTTACATTAAATACTCTTTTAAGGGGTGAATTTAAGCCACAAAATGTGTAAGGGTCATATCATAAAGGTAAAAAAATCCAATGATAGACAAATTAGTAATTTTTTAGACATAAGTTGATCTCAAAGAGTGTTACCCGGAATTTACATCTTTTAAAATAAAAAAGCACAAAATTAGGAAAATAAAATAAAATGTGTAATGTAAACAAAAAATATTTAATCAAATTGAAGATTTGATCACATCAATGCGAGAGACATGCTAGAAGAGGAAATTTCATTATAGGGTAGCCTACAAAAATGTGGTTCTGAGACGAACATGGATATGGGAGACGAACTTTACATTACGTGGTTATTAAGTTGATAAATTCATTTTTATTATGAAATTCGAAACATAATAGTTTTAAGAAAAACTACTTTTAAAGTAAGGAAACTTAGTAAATTATGATATTACTTTCTTTGGTAATTTAGTATGAAATATATAATTATGATATAATCATTCATATTGTTAATATTGTTAAGTTAGTTGAATGAAAATGACATTTTAAGAAAATTAATATATTTTAATTTGGTAAAATTTTAATTGAATAATTTGTGAATGTTATAAAATAAATAAAATGTGTCACTATAGCAATATCCTGGTTTGGATAATAAAGATTCTAATCTACCTATTAAACACAAATTGTACATAAGCTATGTTTGATATGTGTAGTTTGATAAGTTGTTACTTATACAAACATAAACAAGTATACATACTCAAATAGGTTTTTATTCAAAGAAGACACTAAGTATACTTCGTATAATAAATGCAAGGCTTAAACTTTTCATAAATCATATTAAACACTTAAGAATGTTTGGTTTATGCTTGTAAGAATGACGAGCTTCTTCAATCTTTAAAGAAAATATCTCAACACTTTATCAACATCAAATATCACTCTGAAAATATGTGTTGAAAGTTGTTTCATGTAATTGCCTCTCTAGAATAGATAAGAAGTCAACATTGAGTAGTTGAATTAGGTCTACACTTTGTTCAAAAATGAAAAAAAAAAGTCACCTATCCATGCTTATTAAACTTCGTTTTGTTGCAAAGGTGTTACCAAAGAAGCTACACACATTCAATGGTTGCATTTGACCAAACACAAGAAGAAGCAATAATAGAAGTTTATCCTTGCAATGACTATAAAAAAATGTACAATGACTTTTTTTTTTCAACTTTTTTCTATAAAAACTCTCAGGAAATAAGTAGTTATGAAAAAACAAACAAAAGTCTTAACACAAGAATATGTGCAAAATCTAAAGCTTTAAAGCCTTATAGTTGTGAGAAAAAAACACTATTATATTCTTTTAAAAAACTATAAGAGAATGTTTAACCTTGTAAGCATTGAAAGATACAACCCTTAGAACAACCCTTGTGGTATTTTGATCACAATCCAAAATTTAATTTTGTTTTAAGCCATAAGTGACTTGTTATCGAAGGAATATTCAAAGAAGCCAATAATGACTTATTGTTGTATGAATATTTGTGTTAGTCAATAGTGACTTGTTGTTGAACAATATTTATATTAGATAGGAGTGACTACAAGTAGAAGAATATTCATTTGTATTTTAGATTGATAATTTATATAGTGAAACTTAATAAGTTGATTTAGAAATATACGTAGTATATGTTATTAGATGAACTAGTATAAAAACATCTTGACTAATTTCTTTCCTTTTTATCTAGCTATATTACATATTATAATTATTACACTAACTTAAGGAGAATTTTTATAACTCAAATTGTAAAAGTCGTAAACATCTCATCTGACTATTAAAACTCATTGTCCGACTACACATATTTAAGTGATATTTGCAAATAATTCTCAATAGTTTAAAATAAAATTTAACCTTTTCCTTTTTGTGTTTTTCTATGGCACCCAATTGATGTTGGAAGCAATATATTGCACAAACTAAATTATACCTTCATTCACAAAGTTGTGGTTGCATTCACATGAGTCTAGAAGAAGTCCTATAAGAGAAAATTGTACCTAGGATTAACACAAAGGTGTAAATAGGACTCCATGGGTGTGACAGATACTAAAAAATTATTTTATATGTTTCACTTTAAAGGTTTTATTGCATCCACCTAATCATTGAAGACAAACTATAATAGAAGGATATGTTTACACAAAATTGGAGTATAAAATGTACTACAAGAAAAAATTCAATAAAGTTTAACTCTGAAGGTAACATGAGTGTAAAAGCAACATGTAGAGATAATTTTCAAATCATTAAATTCAGTATCTATAATTTATTTATATTAAAGAAATAATTTTCAAATCATTAAATTCAGTATCTCTAATTTATTTATATTGAATTCACATAAGACGTTGTAATTGTATTTGTATGGTGGCTCTTTAATAAAAAAATTATATTAATTATGCATATTAATTTAAAATTTTATGAAATCACATTAATATCAAACTTTTGTATACTTATAATCAAAATTTTCTTTAAATATGTTATAAATAAATTAAGGAAAAAAAGTAAAATTTTTATAAATAATTCAGAATAAAATAATGATTAGTCTATGAAGGGATCGACATCATTTATAATAAAAACGTTAAGACAATAAATTTAAGAATCCTTCTATTTAGATAGTGAAATATCTGATACTAATTAATTATAAACTATAAATATAAAAAATTAAGACAATTAATTTATAAGTTCTTTTACTTATATATAAATTATTTTAAGACAACTCACTTTTAATTTCTAACAAATAAACAAATAAAATCTTCTTTTATCAGTATGGTTTGAAAATTTATATATATATATATATATATATATATATATATTATCAATTTAGATATAATATTCTATTATTAAAAGAGATTGTGAACTGATTGTTAAAAAAACAGAAAAAGATGGATGTAAAGTTTCCTAATTTTATTTCTTTCGTTTAATTGAATTAAATATTATGAATATGAATGTATTTTATTAATCAATAATGAAAAAAATATAAAATTTCGTTGGTAATAAGCATAACATGATAATATATTTTAAAAAGCTGAATAATTATATCTATTACTAAGGAAGATTGTATTAGACTTATACTAAAAGGAACTATTTTTTCTTACAATCCAGTTATGCAATTCTTTGGTACAGTGCATAATAAAATTTATTTCTTCATATTTATGTTAAAAATTATATTAGAATCTTAGTTAAATTTACGAAAATAAGGAGATGGGAAGGAATGTTACAGTTCTTGGAGTGAAACTGGAATGGGGTTTGTTTTCCATGCATAATAACTCTTGTCGCATCTCTTCTCACATTCGCATTCTCTTCTCTCTTCCCTCTTTCAAATTCTATTTCTCTCAATTCCCTAACTATGGCAGTTCCCGCGCAAACCAGCGAGGCTGATGCGTGGGACGCGGTCCTACGCCAAACGAAGTTGGCCGTTGAGAGCAACACCGATCCTTACGCGTGGGCCTTCGACATCAGGTCGACGCTTCACTCCTCCGCCATTGCCATCCCTTCCACCGAACTCGCTCATCGCTTGGTCTCTCACTTCTTTTGGGACAACTACTCCGCCGCCGCATGGAAGCTTCTACACACCTCCCTATCCCTCGACATCATCCCTCCCTCCCTCCTCGTCGCACTTCTATCTGCCGCGTAAACTCACCTCTCTCCTTTCCCTTTTCCGTTTTCTCTTTTTCACTTCCTCTGATACATTTACGTTCTAATTAATTTAACTACTGATTTTGTTTCTGGAAAGTGCATTTTCATGGGCCTGCTTAATGTTTCATTTATATAATATGTATCTGAAGATGTAGAATCACTAGATGAAGGAATTCGTACTGTAACGTTGGTTTTGCTCCGTTCGTTATCGGAATTGTTTCATCGTGGTTGATGGTTAAGATAGAGAGAAAGGGGAACTATTTTTGGTTTACTAGAAAATGAGAGTTTGACGATACTAACCTCTGATTTCTTTTTCTATTATTTATTTATTTATTTTTATTGGAACATTGCATGGAACTGCAACCGCTACACTGATTTACTTGTTTTCTTCTATGTGTATGCTACTGCAGGGTTGTACCACGCAGAAAACTCTACCCCACTGCTTACAGACTTTATATGGAACTCCTTAAGCAACTTCGAGATATGCTTGAACATGATGTCAGTTCTCCAAACTATGAAAAGTGAGGTCCAACTCCAATTGAACTTGCTGGACAAGAATTGTTTGTGTTAGCTTCTGAATATGTTTAGCATTTTGGATATTCTATTACTACGTCGGTTTGAATGTGAACTTATCATTGCTCCTGTTCAATTCAAACTGAATAAATCCTGTCTGATACAACTAAAGCGAAATCTAGCCAGTGTTATTTGGTCTTCGTTTGTACTTGTTTTTTGTGTTTTTCTTTGATTTGATGTGAAAATTTGGGAATACGTGCCATGCAGGCGTCAATGCAAACACACTGCTCATATCATGGTAAATCTATTATTGTAGAAATTTGCTTTGTTACGAGGTTGATGTGTATATGTTAATGCCTAATGTCGATCTTATTGGCTAAAGACTCACCTTAGTAGCCTAACTTACGAAAGACCACTACAATAACTAAAATGTAATGTTAACAATTTGTAGTTATAATATTGTTTGAAGGTTTTTGAATAGCATGCTAATGTGCTAAAAATATTTAAAATTTAATGCAACAGAATTAGAATGTATGATTGACAATTTCCCTTGATAATGACGAATCATGTTTAAAAAGTATTGAGATAACTGGGCAAAAGCATCTGCTATCCAATTTGCTATTTGAAGTTTTAACATATTATTTACACTTAATGACTATGGTTAGGTTCTGACCATTTTTTCAATCCACAATAGTAAAATTCTTCTTTGTTAGGTTTTTGTGGTACTTGAAAGTCTTACTATTAGGCTTTATGCTGTCAACCGGAAGTTACTTGTTGATGCCGCTGTTTTTAACATATCTGTCCCTCAAAGGCTCAAACCATTGACCACACAAATTGGGATGAGATTTTAGAGCTATATTTGAAGGATATGCATGTTAAAGAAAGGAAAGTTGCATATAGTGCATTGCTCGCAAAAGTAGATTTGACCTCAAATTTCAATGTTATCTCCTAAGGCTACATTTCATCATATGCAAGTAGATATTTATATTATCTTGTTGATAAAAAGGAAACATAAGTCTGCTCAAGTAGTTTTTTGTGTGTTTTTCTCTTTCTCTTTTCAGGGTATGGGAAGGTTCGTTGTTTATTTCTGAATACTAATAATGACATTTCAAACCAATGATTCTTTAGGATTATGAAATCAATTGATGACGTTCTTCAGCTTTCTCAAGTATACGGTCAAAAGTTGTGGGAGCCTGGAATTGTTCTAGTTGAATTTGTCTTTTCAGTCGTATGGCAGTTACTTGAAGCATCATTACATGACGAAGGCTTACTAGATCACACTACAGAGAATAAGCCTATATGGCTATGCAGGTCACATGACATGGATATTGATGGACATGACAGTGTAGGCGAAAAGAAAACTAAGGATGTTGAGGGGTTTCAGAAGAAAAATACAGCAATGGCTATAGAGATTATTGCAGAATTTTTGCAACACAAAATGACTTCAAGGATCCTTTCCTTAGTTCATTGGAACATGTAAGAACTTAATTATGATATGCATTACATTAGGTAAACCAGCTAAATACTCATTTGAGTGAATCTCAATTAAGGCTTTAGAACCTTTTATTGAAGGGAAGTTATCTCTGTAGGCCATCATATTGGAAATCTTTCGTTCACCAAACACAGCTGCTTGTGTCAAACTCTCCAATTTTAAGGAATTTGAGAAATAATACCGCAGACAGTCTTATGAGTTTGACGCAAAATATCCATGCGGTTGTTTCTCATGAGTTCAAAATAAAATCTAAGGTGAGGACTGAAGAAGTCATATGTGGTGGTTCGCCCATGTCTTTTGCTGCACAGTCTTCTGGGGATAGTTGGTCTGCACTCTGGCTTCCTATTGATCTTATTCTTGAAGATGCTTTGGATGGAGAGCAAGTGGCAGCTTTTAGTGCTATTGAGATTATTACAGGTAATGTTTTTTTAAGTGAAAATGTTGGGAAAATAATTATACAAGGAAGAAAAGGAACTCGATGAAGGAGTCTAGACATTAACTGCTTTGGGTTCATCGTTATTATGGTTCCTTTTCTTCTTTCCATACGTGCAGATATTTTGAGTCTTTCCAGGTTCGTTTTTTTGGCTTCCTTCAGAAGTTAATGTGGTTCATATAATTTCAAGGACCACATTATGGTTTTACCCAACAAAATTAAAACAAATCTTACTAAACCTTCTGATTCAAGTCAAAGAGAGAGGAGAAACTAGAAAATGTTATACCCCAGCCTATGAAACATTGACCCTTCTAGCTTCATCTTCTTGGAAAGTTGTCTTAATTGTGTCCTCTTCTGGGCCTTAATTGAAACCTCGAGGAGTGTTTTTAGCCTCAAACTACCTAGAAATATGACTTATGTAGAACTTATAAAACTTTGGCAATCCTCAAATTACAAGCTACTTTTATTGGTTTGGGTTAGGCTCTAAGCCCAAATTCTAAGACATGCCAGAATCATGCCAAAATACACAAGTGACAGCCTCTCTTTTTGGCAGACAGAAAGGATTAGAAAGCAGCCAGAAAAGGATCTATAGAAATTGCAAAATGCTGAGTGAGAAAGTGGATATCACAGAATAAAATCTGCCTTGTAACAAATAGAACTGCTGCTATTTCTATAAAAAAAAGTTGTTAAATGTGAATACTGATCTCAAGTTTTTCCATGAGAGGATTGTGACATGGAAAAACAATCCAAATGGAATCTTTTGGGTGGGAGTTGAACTGAATACTTGATTTAAATGACAAACTTTCTCGTATTTTTATTTCCAAATATGTGTCATGTCATTGATTTGAACTTGTAATTGCAGGTTTGGTGAAGACTTTACACGTTGTTAATGGCACTATGTGGCACAGCACATTTTTGGGGCTATGGGTTGCAGCACTGCGTTTGGTTCAAAGGGTTGGAACTGTTCCAACAAAAAGGGTATGGTGCCGATGATACTCCCGGAAATATTGCTTGATAAATTTCTTCATGTGTATGATCATTAAAAGCGAAAGACTGTGCTGCATGTCATTTACATTTTACTTTTTCTGTGTTGGCGCATGACTCCTTTGTGTTTAATCTGATTCATTGGTCCTTCATAAAAGATCTAGAGATACTGGAAATTTGCATGCAATTGTACTTTACTTAATAATCACAACAACAAATCTAGTATTATATTATTCACCCTGTTATTTTAGGAGAGAGATTCAAAAGAAGGTCCTATACCTCGTCTTGATACCTGCATGTGTATGCTACTGAGCATTACAACCCTCGTGGTTACTTGTATTATTGAAGAAGAAGAAGGTCAACTGATTGAAGAAGCTGAGCATAGCCCTACAACAAGCAAAGGGACAGAAAAACCAGCTCTGGGGAAGTGTCGTGGGGAATTGATTACCAGTTTACAGCTATTGGGTGATTATGAGTCCTTACTCACTCCACCTCAGCCCGTTCTTGTGGAAGCCAATCAGGCTGCTGCCAAAGCTATTTTGTTCTTATCAGGAAACCCTGTTGGTAGTGGATACATGGAATATACGAATGGCTTGCCGATAAAATATTGTGAGTAATTTCTTTTATTGTGGTAATGAGGAATCTGTAAAGATTTGTTTTTGGCGGTAGACTTTGTACTTCAAACTGATATGTATCCTTCTATGATTCTGTTGCTTCCCCAAATGGGTCTCCCTGTGAACATACAGTAAACATTGCTTATCAATTTAATTTTTTTCTGTCTCACTCTATCTCACACATATAACAATTATAGTTGTCCATAGTTTTATTGATGGCGCTGGCACCTTGACCTGTGATATTCAATCACATTTTTGTAATCTGGTCATCTGGCAATGCTCTTTTTGCCTCTGTAATTTTCTTTTTCGTTTCATAAAAGTCTGTTCATATTTTTTTCTGGATCCCTTACCTTTTATGCCTTTGGGGTATAGTGACGCTGTTTTTCTTGTATGTTTTTCCATGCAGCTGGCAACTTACGCCATCTAATTGTTGAGGCATGTATTGCCAGAAACCTACTTGACGCATCAGCTTATCTATGGCCTGGCTATGTGAGTGAATGCAGCAATCAAATTCCTTGTAGCATTTCTAATCATGTCCCTGGCTGGTCTTCTTTGATGGAGGGGTCACAGCTAACTCCTGAATTGGTTAATGTCTTAGTTGCAACTCCAGCTTGCAGGTAAGCTGCATCATTCATAGTTCATATGTTTTGTGACCCTTTCAATCCCCTCTTAAATTTGGTTTCAGAACGGAAAAATTCGAGGAAGTGGTTGACTTATGTAAATTAGATGGGGTTTTTCAAGAATTTTAATCTTTCCAAAATGATGCTTTTGCTACTTATTTTTGTCTCTTGGTGGTGGTTTAGGGGTAGAACACAGTTTGTACTTTGAATTTTTGACGTTGTGTTCATTCATTTGATCAGAAAATTCATGAAAAGTCTTGGCTCTCATCATTCATGCTACTGACGTAGAATACTGTTCATACTTCAGTAGTGGTTGCATTTTGTGCTTTAATGTAATTTAAATATGTGGATATTATTGTAATGTGTAAAAGAATCTTCAAAACTTTATTCTATACAAATATTGACGTGGTATGCAAATCACATAATATACAACAGATAGATATGAAATAACGGAAACAACATATATATACTATACAGTATTAAGGGTTGCTATAAAATACTTTTCTTTAGTATAGGCTTTATTGCTCCCATAGTTCCTCGATAAAGGGACTTATTGATCTGGAAAATACATTGAGATTCTTGTCTTTTAGATCAAATATAGATTTATATTTCAAAGACACTAAATACGCAATACACATTTACGGAGTCTTCGTGTGTAAGTGAAAGTGGTGGCTATCTGATCAAGGATAGTATTGCATAATAGCTCCTCTACAGTACAGCATGCCGTGCATCCTTCTTTTCATGAAGCCAATATTAGATGCCCTCTTTTGAAAATTTAAAAGCAACTGAATTTCTTGGATTTTGATGTAAGCTTAGCAGAGATTGAGAAAATATATGAAATTGCAATCAATGGTTCAGATGAAGACAAGATATCTGCTGCTACCATTATGTGTGGGGCATCTCTGGGACGTGGGTGGAATATACAGGTACTGTTTTTAGCATTCCAATTTTACCAGAGGCTTCTATTCTTAGTTTTTAGCTTGTTCAATGTGTCTTCTGTCCCTTTAATTTTGTCAGTTATTTGTTCATTATCTTTGTTTGCAGGAGCTTACCCTTCTTTTTATCACAAAATTGCTTTCGCCTATAGATCCTCCCAATTACTCTGGGGCTGAGAGCCATTTGATCAGCCAAGCTGCCTTTTTAAACGTTCTACTTTTGGGAATCTCATCTGTAGACTGTGTTCATATATTCTCCCTACATGGTTTGGTAAGCTCTGTTTTTTATCCTTGTAGTTTAACAGACATGTTAAATTGCGAACTACCCTTTTTCTTTTTAAGGGAAGTTTTTATTAAGTCTTTTTGTAGTATAGGAAGGCTCTATCATAAATTATGTTCTCAGTTTTCATTAAAGCTAAAGGAGGATGGAATGTTATAGAGAACTAGTATATGTTGCATGTACATTCTTCGTTCATATGTTGTATTTATGCCATTTACTGCAGGTTCCATTACTTGCGGCAGGACTAATGCTAATAAGTGAGGTTTTTGGATCACGTGTTCCAGATGCCTCGGGGACTGTTGCAGCCGGAGAAAAACTCACTCATTGGGAGGTATTCTCTAATGCATTTACTCTTTTGCTGAGATTTTGGCGGTTTGATCGTCTACCTGTTGAACAAGTGAGAAGCGATGCAACAGCGCCACCATTTGGATCACTACTTAGTCCTGAATGCCTTTTATTAGTTCGAAACAGTAAATTGGCGTCGCTTGGAAGAACGGCAAAGGATCAGAAAATGCTCAAAAGATGGTCAAACATTTTAAGCTTTCCTGCAGACCCTGTATTTATGGATTTCTTCCCAAAATTAAACTATTGGTACCGAAAACATCAAGAAAGCATTGCTTCTACCCGCTCGGGTCTTGTGCCTGGAGGGCCTGTTAATCGGATCGTCGATGCCCTACTAAGCATGATGTTTTCGAAGGTAAGTAATGGAGCCGAACCTTCGACTTCAGGAAACAACAGTTCATCTGGGCTTGCATTGGATGATGCTTTAAAAGTGCCTGCCTGGGATATCCTCGAAGCTATTCCCTTTGTCCTGGATGCTTCGCTGACATCCTGCGCTTATGGGAAACTCTCTACCCGTGACCTAGCTACAGGTATGCCTTGTTCTCTGTTTGTCTCGTAATAATACTTTGAAAACATTTTTTTGACAACATATTAACACTGTCTATATTTATGTGTGATTCTGTAATTGGTCCAAAATTATTCTACAATCAATAATATTAATCATAAACATCAATATAGACCGAATGACACGTAAACAGTGTTAAAATGTTATCAAAAAATATTGTCAAAATATCATTATCTTAATTTTTAACTTCAACTTAGCACGAATCATATTGAGTCTGGACAAGATTACAACGAGGACTGAGACTACATAATGTAATAATGTCATAGCCTGGAGATTATGTCTAAACTTAATGAGTCCTAAAATAACTTAAATAAGCAAAGTAAATAAAAAAATAACCGAACCCAATCCTAAAGCCAACCATTTAATGCTTGTTCTAATAATAAACTTGTTCATAAATTATATCTTTATTCTAAGGAATTTTTTATTTTTCTTCCACTGAATATGAGAAATGTTAAAGCATTTCTTGTATCAAAACCTCACCTAATTTCTTTCTTTTATACACATAGAAAATGTATCTTGCATTAGAAACTTGGAACAAATATCCAAGCTTGTTGAATGCAAATATAAGGTAGATTAATTTTTAAAATTGATTAAATAAATAAGTAGCTTTACCTTAAGAAAATCATTTTAAAAATCTATACATGATGACACCACCTAGCTCTTCCAAGTGCAGCCACTACTTGAAAATGCTGAATTAGGCATTGGCAATATGAAAATTACGTGACTATTGTGCTAATATTGTTTAATATATCTTATGATGGTAATAAGGATGATATTATAATAATAATAATAAAGATGGTGTTGTGGTAATATATATTAGAGACAGTGGTACAAGTGGAGGAGGTGAGAGTAGGAATGAAGGTAACAAAACTGGTCGTGTTATGATAGTCACAAACAATAAAAATGACGCTTGCAACGGTGATGGTGTAGCACACGAGTCAAGATTGTAACATCGATGTGTATGGAAATAAAAAAATTCTACATTATTCATAAATTAAAAATATTATAATTTCTTCCTGAATGTTCGTAGATATAGAAAAAAAATTTAATTATTCATGAATGATAAATATTTTAGATTTGATAATTATGAAATGCATGTTGTTATGTTTAATTCAAAATTCAGAAATACATGGTAAATTATGTAATTTAGAACTGTGGTATATAATTCAGAATTTAAAATATATTTTAAATTATATTAAAAATATATAATTTAAGATATATTTTTAAATTTGGAATTTTTTTTATTGAATAATGAAAATATATCTTTATTAATCTGAAATACTTATATTTTTTTAATGAAAAGTATATTTTAAATTGTATAATAAGAGGTATTATTATAATATATATTTTTAAATTACAGCATCGTGATAATTATTTCGGATCATTAGTTAGAAAATCTGAGTAAATGCTGTCCTAACATCCATGGCATGGAGAAAACATGGAGGTGGATGAAGAAAGATCACTTTTAAGGATTTTGCATTCTCTTAAGTAGCGGATGCGGCGGAAAAAATCTTGATATCGAACGTGAATCCTATATTTGAGAAATTTGCACCGGATTGTATTGCAATGCTGATTTTTGAAACTTTTATTTCGTTTGCTATGTAATTTGATTTTCACATGCTTTTTCTCAGGTCTCAAAGATCTAGCCGATTTCCTTCCGGCTTCTTTGGTTACCATTGCAAGCTATTTTTCTGCTGAAGTTACGAGAGGCGTATGGAAGCCAGCTTTAATGAATGGAACTGACTGGCCCAGCCCTGCCTCAAATTTATCCCTTGTTCAACAAGAAATAAAGAACATCTTAGTAGATTTCAATGTCCCAAGCCTTGATATAGGTGAAGTTCTCTTATGCTTTGCTTAGATCGATTTGCAAGTGGAAAAGTTAAAAAAAAAAAATTGAAAATTGAGATTTTTTTAGATTGGTAGGAAGAAAATAAAAATTGTATGAAAAAATTTGTATTAGATATGATTGATGTGATAGAATACTTTTTTTTATATATTTAAAAAGTATTTTTTAAAAGTGATTTGATATAAAAGAATTTTTAAAATATAAGTTAAATTTAAAATAAAATTTAAATTAAAAAATATTATCAAATCTAAGTAAATAAAAGAGATATGTTTAAAATAATTGTAAAACTTAAATAAATTATATTATAGAGTATAAAATTTTAAATTGATTAATTTCGTTTTGATCATTATTTTAATATTTTTATTTCAATTATTATTTTATTACAATATGAAAACATATAAATTTAGTAAAATATTAAATTATTTAATTTTGATTTATTGCTTTAATTTTTTTTTTAATTTTGTATTTTTATAATGTAAGAACATTTATTCATAAATATTATTATTTTAATTAATCATTTAAATTATTTTTTATTATAATGTAAAAACTTATACAAATAAGTATTAATAATTTGATTATTAAAACAATAATAATAGGTTAAAGTTAAATGATAATAAAACATTTATACACATGATTTCTAGGTAATCATATACGTATATATTTTCTTTGCAAATAGACTCTGAATAGGGTCGAAAGTTAAAATTATAAATTTACCTCGTTTTTTTACACTTTCTTTATACATTGATTTTCACACTTTCATCTCTTTTCAATCTGTGTAAATAGTATTTGAATAGATCCAAAATTTCTCACTTTCATCTCTTTTCAAGTATAAATAGTATTTGAATAGATCCAAACACAATGTTAATCTACACTCTATATTTTTATTGTGTTTTCTTTAAAACATAAAGGAGAAGAATTCGAATAAGTGGTCTTAAGGAACAAAAGTAAAAAGTAACTAGTGTAAAAGAAAAACATTTATCATATTACTTATTTGCAGCAGGAAATCCTTAATTGACATTATAACAAAGATGCATATTCTTTCAAGAGCGCAGGAGGAATTATATCTACAACTGACTGAATGGTTGACCAATGAATATCCACCTGTTACCTTTACCTGCATTATCATTCTATGTGGAAAAAGAAAACGTTCATTATGTTGACAGTGTTTTTTTCAAAAAATTTTGTAGATGGAAAGTCTCCACCCACACTTCCTTTGCCTTTGGCAGCTTTTGTAAGCCTTACGATTACATATAAACTTGACAAGGCCACTGAACGATTCCTTGCCCTGATTGCCCCTGCCGTGACTGCCCTTGCTTCTGCTTGCCCCTGGCCCTCCTTGCCCATTGTGACGTCTTTGTGGATCCAGAAGGTGAAGCGTTGGAGTAACTACTTTGTGCTCTCTGCTTCCAGCACTGTTTTCCACCACAACAGGGATTCTGTAGTTCAACTACTAAAAAGTTGCTTCACATCCACCCTTGGCCTTGGCTCTGCCTGCATTTATGATAATGGCGGTGTCGGTGCCCTTCTTGGTCACGGCTTAGTTCCCCAAATATCCGATGGGATCTCTCCAGTTGCTCCAGGAATTCTTTACCTAAGAGTGTATCGGTCTATTGGAGATATCGCGTTATTGATTGAAGAAATTGTGCCTATTCTAATGCTTTCGGTTAGAGACATAGCGAGTGATTTGACCAAGGGGGTTATAAGGAAACCAAAGAAAACCAAGTTTGGGATCAAATATGGCCAAGTTTCTCTGGCCAGATCCATGGCACGTGTGGAGCATGCGGCTCTACTCGGCGCTTCATTGGTTTGGATATCAGGTGGACCAAAGTTCGTTCAATATTTAATAAGTGAAACTCTGCCTTCCTGGTTTTTATCAGCTTCCATGTTGGAGGAAGGTGGTGGAGAATCTGGAGTTATGGTTGCCATGCTCAAAGGTTATGCACTGGCATTTTTTGTCTTCCTTAGCATAGCATTTTCCTGGGGTATTGACAACTCGCATCCACCTAAACGACTGGCGAAGGTTATTGGGTTGCATATGGAATTTCTTGAGAGTGCCCTGAACAGGACTACATCAATGCGTTGTCATAGTGCTACTTGGGAGGCCTATGTTTCATGGTTTGTCAGCTTGATGGTGAGCCGAGCTCCGTCGTGGATTCAGGAAGCTGACGAGGATTTGCTCAAGAGACTGAGCAGGGGACTAAGATGTATGGATGAAAACGAGTTGGCTCTTCGCCTGTTGGAAATTGGAGGGATACGTGTGATGGGCGCTGCAGCTGAAATGATAATTGAATTTAAACGTATCTGAACGGGTAAATACTATACTCATTTATTCTTTGATTCCTTAGATAAGGGCTTTTTCTTCAGTATAAAGGGTATTGGTATGCTATTCTTCACATTGAAATTGTGCAGAAGTTACTTCCATGAAACTACTTTTTACACAGTATTCGAGCATACATTAGCCATTATGCCTTCTCACCAATTTATTATTACCTCATAGTAATTAATCTACAAACGGAGAAGATTTCAAGATTATTATTATATTGTTAGAACTTTGAAAAAATTTTAATTATTTAAGAGACGTTTCGCAAATAATTTTCAGGTAATTATTCTCTTAAGATTTTATAGTTTGACTCGAATAAGATTTCAGCTGTTAAAAATATATAATTAAGATTAATCCATTTTTTTATTTTAGCAGAGGAGGACATTCAACAGTGGCAAAAGGCAATCAAATGCTGAACTTGCAATAAAAAAGAAATAAAGAATATAAATTTTTAGACTATGATTCTAAGGAGATGCAGTGACGTGTGTACCGTTAAAACGTAGAACAAAATACTTTTAAAATACCATTTCCAAATGCAAAGCCATTTTTTACGTTATTTAAAAAAATATTAATTCTTTCAAAGTTCTACCAAACTTAGTAGAAATAGTCCAAAATTGTCATCTTTCTATTCCAACCAAAAAAATTAGAGAGATAGAAACCACAAAGTATTGGGTGGGTGGAGTTGTGTATCACCTTTACAGTATATTGGGACTTGGAGAATGATATGATTAGCATATAATTTCTGCAATTAAAATTAGAATTTAGACAAGCATAGGCCTAGCTTGTGGGATAACCTATGCCAAAGTGGCATTGTAACAACAGTCAGTGTAATGCTCTGCTTAAATCCTTGTGCATGATGCCAGAAAACTGAATTGAAAAAATATTGTATCTTCCCAAAAGCAAGAACAAAAGTGACAGATAACAGTACTGCTACAAACGGATGAAAAAAAAATTCAAGGTAAATTGGAAGTGCCTGCAAAATTGAAACAGCAGGAGAGGAAACACGAAAATGAAGGATCCACCAATAATCATTAGTTGTTATAACATCAACTACTCAAAAACAATGTTAACATAATTTATTGGTTCTGTGACATCTATTATACATTGTTTTTTTTTGCTCTTTTCTCTTTTGGGATCACCATTATCGCTGAACAAGAGGACTAAAGGTGCCATCAGTTTCAACTTGACTACACTATAAACTTGTTCAATGTATTGAGCACACATCTATAATGCTTTGGCAACATAAAGATTTGTCAGGATTTTTACAAATTAGTTAGGTTTATTCTGAAACTGATCTAAAAACTAAGAACAGAGATTTCTCTCAGCTTCTTCACCCTAAGTTCTCACTTCATTAGCATTGTATTTTTGTAAGAGTTGTACAGAGAAATATGATGACCTTGACTTACTTAAACAAGAAATGATTTTGAATAAAAGTTACAATCTTCTTTAAATAACTACCCTTATATAATTTACAAGCAGTGTGGCTGTAACACTTTGAAGACCAAACTGAAGTGAAAAATGAAATACCTAGAATTCTCCAGTGGGGATAGAAGCCAGCAAAACATGTCCGATTCCTAAATTTAAGGTACCACCATACTATATGTATGTAGCATTTTTCTTGCATATAGAAAGATACTGTTTCAGATTAAAGCCTTAACCAACCGGTTTGGATATTGACAGTAACAATTATAAAGTAAATACTCCTTTATTTATCAAAAAATAAAGACAATGTGAAATCAATACCATGAAACTACATTTTACACGGTATTCAAGCATACATTGCTCGGTATGCCTTCTCACCAACTTATTATTACCTCCTAGTAATTAATCTACAAACCCATAACTGAATGACAAAATTTGCAAAATTTGAGGGAATGTAGCCCTTTTAAATGGTATAATTACACGCCTCAAACAAAACGCAGCTGTGAGACTTCATTTTATAAGTAAACAGACCTGCCCTCATCTCAGGGACTATTTCACCACTGGTTGAGAAAAAGCTGGGAAATGGAAGAGCTGTGTCAACTAAGCGGTACCATGACATCCCTTCTGGAGGCAAGGGTAAAACTGTAGTTTCTGGGTGATCAGCTGCATTAAAAGCAATAAATAGATCCCCAGATATATCAGAAGACACAGAGCTCTCTGGGAACTTTGCTACTTCAGCCTTCAAAGTCATGGCCAGGAACTTGCATGATGGATCTTCCCATCTTGGTGGAGCCCCATCACTTCCATACCATTCTATGTTTTCTTCTTTTAAGAAGCTCCTTCTCTGAAGAAGATCACTCCTCCTCTTTCTCAGTGAACTCATAAAGAAAATGAATTGTGAGATTTGTTTACCAAAGCCTGTTGTCAAAGTATTCCAAGTGATGGGCTTTATGTCATCGTGTGCAAGAGAACCACCAGAGGAGTGGGCACATTCATCTCCCATGTTCAGAACAGGTACTCCTAATGACACAAACAAGACAAAGAGGAAATTACGGATTTGTTTGAGTCGCGTTTCAAGGACAGTGGTGTTGTTAGTGGCTCCTTCTTCTCCACAATTCCAACTCAATTCATCATCACTGTTGAAGCTAACCAAGTCTACAAGAGAAAATCCTAAATTCTTGGCAATGTAATTAAAAGAGAATGTTGGGCCTCGTCCGTCAGAAAACATGTCTCCACTCCCACAGAGTCTTGTTGCAAGGTCGCTAAGAAGACTTTCACCCCTTAAAAAGTTCCTCACATCATTACAAAATTTTGCATTCATTTCAGCCCATCTCATCCAATGAGGAAAGTGAATTTCCTTCGCTACCATGTCATGAGGATCCCAGCAATCTGCAATGATTTTAGTCTTGGAGAGCACTGGGTCAAAAGCAATTGCTTCAACTAATGGAGGTCTAGACAAGTACTCCCCATGAAATCCCCTCAGCAGGTGTGAAGCATTTATGAAAGAGAAGCCATCAATGTGAAACTCAGTCACCCAATGCCGCAGACTGTCCAGAACCAAATTGTGCACTATAGGATAGTTACAGTTCAAAGCACTCCGTATCTTCAAATCACCAACTCCATTTGCTAAATAGTAGGATGAGTCATCAATTCCCTGTAGAGCACCAATCTGAGCAGTATTTGAGAAAACTACTTCCATAAGAACTTCTATCCCATTGGCATGCATAATTTTAACCATCTCTTTCATAGAGGCCATAGTAGATTCAGGACCACCAGATGGTCCATAAATGTGCATCAGGGAGAAAAAATTGCAAGGAAAATATGGTCCTTTTTTTTCATCAAATGTGAAAACCGGCTCCAGCAGAACAGCATTCACACCTATATCTTTAAAATGCTGAACCTTCTCAGCCAAACCAGTAAAGGTTCCAGCTGAACCACTTGGAAGTTGGCTTGACTCATGCTGTGTGAAGCGCTTGACATTCAACCTGTAAACCACCAGTTCCTCCATGGACAAATCTGGGTGAAAATCATCACCCCAGTCAAAAGCAGGTTCCTTTCTCAACCATCCAAGATTCTGCACTAGTCCAAGACCACCAGGACAAGAATTAGCGACAATCTTAGCATACGGGTCCAAAACAACATGCTCAGCAGAACTATCACCTCTGTTCTGCTTATGAACACCTCCTCTGCAGCGAAAACCATAGCTCACGAAACTCTTGACATTCTCAAGCGAGACATGCCACATGTCACCTGACCTATTCACATAGGGATCCAAATCAACCTCCAAAGCAGGCTTCTCCACACCCTTCTCATCATACAAGCACAAAACCACACTCTCAGCATGTCTCGAGAAAATAGAAAAATTCACAGAGCCATCAGGAGAATAAGAGAGCCCCAAAGGACTCGGGTAACCCGAAAGCAACCCAACCGGCACGCAGAAATTCGTTCTCCTATGGCTTCTAATCTCCAACCCTGCATTCAAAGATGACATCAAGAAAAATGACAAGTACAAAGGAACATATTTGGCATCAAATTCCAACTCAACTCCAAACTTGCCAACAGAAGTTTGCACCAAAGGACTAACATTCATCCGCTTTGCCGCAATCCCACTCAACCCCGTCGAATCCATATCCACAAAACAAGATGCATCACCCCTATACACACCCCAACACAACACCAATGTTTCACTTTCACCACAATGATTCACATCCAACGAAGAAATCTCAACGTAAACAAAATACCTATCTTTTTTCTTTGTGACATAAACTTTCACCAAACCTCCACCAGTTTCCGTCCTAAACAGATAAGCCAACGCCCCTTTCAGGTCTTCCGGTCGGGTCGAGGTTCCGACTTGTTGCTCCGTCTCCTCAATGGACAATCGTGAAGTGGCACACAATTTCGAAGATGGGTTTCGGAAAAAGGGGAAAAAGAGGTTTTGCGATCCAAGTTGGTGGTGCTTCCTTTGGATCAAGGGCTTGTGAAAACAAAAACTTTTGGCTTGGAATTTGTGTTGATTGAAAGGAAACAGTGACAAGGAGAAGAGTGACATAAAACTTGCCATAGTTGAATCTGCGGAAGGAAATTCAGTTGTTGTTAATTGAGCATTGCATGAGGTTGGACTGATAGAGATTACAGTAAGGTTGTTATGCATGTGAGTGAAGATATATTTTACGCTCCCCCATTTTCGTAGAATATATGACTCCCTAAATTTCGTGGAGTTTTCCTTTTAACTTTATTTTTTCTTTTATTTAACCATTGTTTACATCGTGAGGAACATGAATAGAAAAAAATTACAATATGTAGAAATAATCGATATAAAATCTTATAGTAGACATGTTTGAAAAGCAATGGGATTCACCAAATTTTTTTTATTTATTTCTTTATTTTTATATTATTGTTTTCAATCAAATACCTGTAACTTTTATTTTATTTTTCACCTCCTTTCATTCACTTTTTATTTCTCCAACCAAATAAACCATTAAAAATAGGTACTTATTTTTACAGGTAAACTATTGTTAATCGATAATGAATGAGATAAGAGAATCAGAGAATGTGTGTTGTGTCAAATAATCCTTCAAGGGACCGCATTGCGCCTGCTGTTTGCGTTTTTGAAGAAAGAAAGGACAACTATTTCCTGTCTTCTCTCAACTTTCTCACTCACTCCTCACCGTTGCCTTCCTTATCAAAAATTACTTTTTCCTTTGTAACTATCATTACAAACAAACCTCTCTTAATTATTTTTCAGTGCATCATTCATTCTTTCCATTGAAAAGTTTTGTCGTTCTTGGGCTTCTCCATCTGCAAGACTGTATACACACCGTCGAATGAACCAATCACTATGCAATAAATGTATATAAGAAGTGGTGAAAATTTTGAGAAAAAACGTAGTGTAAAAATCTTCTGTAAAGATAAATTTCTTTTTGATGCGTAAATAATGATCAAACTCCTTTAAAAAAATGTATCACAAAAGAAACAGTTATTTTCATCCCAGATGTTTGTTTCTGTTATTGTACATATTGAACATAGTCTTTTCTACATTAATTACAACAGCATAGAACATACTGATATTTACACAACAAATAACATTTTTGGAAGGCAATGGATAGCAACAGGATGTTACGATGCAAGTGGTTCTGGGAATCCTGCTTGATGCATCTCAAACTTTAACTAAAAATAGCTGATTCTCATTCACTTAATCACTTGAATCCATAAACTTTTCTTGGAATCTCAAATGGCAGCTGTACCTTAGCAACCGCCGGTTTCACTTTCAGATTTGCTACCCCTACGAGTATGTCTCGTTGTCTTAATTAGTGGATTCTCCTCTTCATCATCAACGGCTGCTGGTTTTTCAAAATCATTGTCCTTAAAAACTGGGTGTACGTAAGCATTCTGAAGGTAAACTCTCAGGTTTAAGTTTGGCTCAACGGCCCGTTCAAGTGTATCCTTCACCATTGCTTCCTGCCAAATCTCAAATATGTCAGCTAATACAGGACCATCATTGATATCTCCCTCTCAAAAATATATCTACTCAGACTCTGTTAGGATAAACTTCTGTACAGACACTTAAAGAACAATCAAGTAAAATGCATTGAACTTTTCTTTAAAATAAAATTTGTTTATGTATCTTTGTTTTTATAAAAATTCAGTGAATAGGAAGATAGTTTTAATTTATGAAAAATGTTTTAAGTGTATTTATTCTTCTATATGGACTTGTGAAGAACCATTTCCAAACAAATTGATCGTTTGGTTAGCAGCAGATATATCTTCCAAACCACATAGCACAACTTGTTTCCTTCTACATATGGTTGTACTCTGGAACATACAAAATAATACTTTAACACGTAGGCATACTTATAATTGCTTTAACCAACCTGTAGTGGAAATTTTACAAATGCAGATTCGAAGAGGCCTTTGCAATATCTGTGAAACCAGAATGTCAAGATAGGTTGTGCAATAAGCACTAGCGTCGACGTCTCTGTACCTCTTGTACTTAACAATCCCATCAGAAGAATTTGAGATATAATCAAGCCCATAACTACTCGGCCATGGACATCTGGCCAAAACGCTCCTCCACTCTCGTATTGCTGGTTATACACATTGATAATCTTTGGACAAGAAAAAAAAAGTGCTGATTAAGCATTACTATGAACATGATCATTTTACGCAAACATTTAATGGAAGAAAATTGGTGTAATGTAGGGTTAGTAGTTGAAGCAGCAATCAAAACAATTTTGTTTAGATATGCATGAACTGCAACAATAAAATATTGCTGCAAACTCTATGCAGACTCACCTGGTGCCGAAAGATCAAGTAGGCAAAACCAAAGAAGATTACAATGAAGGGGAGAAGAAAAGGTGTGACTGGAGCGTACACATGCCCCAGCATGAAATATAACTGGATGCGAGGTTCAGATGTGGCAAAATCCAAGCTTCCAGGATCCATTGCACTCTCTCTGTCTTGCTCCGTCTTCACCAAGAATGCGTTTTTCAGGTGGAAAGTAATTAACGGAACTAACCTGAGAACCTCTGCAGCTATTCCAGCCCAACCATCGACCATTATGTATGTGATAAAAAATGTGGCTTTCATGGGGATTGTACTGCCAACTGTTTTTGTGAACCTGCAAATTAATATACATGTCAGATGCTGCCAATCTCGGTGTCCAAATAAAAGATATCTAAAGAACCTACTCTGTAGAGGTCTGATTAAGAAACTGCTGAAGTTGCTGAAATGCTGTTCCTGTTATTACACTCCCAAGGAATACGTTGATGAGAATAAACAAGTAATATTTGGAAGCTGATCTCCGATCCAAACTTGAAAGGGAAGTAAAACCTTCCACTTTCGACATCGTCATCAGAATTTTCGGAAGCACTGCAAGAAATATCTTTAATGCTATCCCTGGAAGAAATCCTTGAATGAGAGACTTGATAGATGGCCTGCAACGAGCAACTCAGTGCATGAAGCCACACCCATTACTGAAAGGAATGGCGCTTTTGCAGATAATAAAATTTCCATAGTAAGCCACTTCAATATTTTAGTAATTCACTCGAAAAAGCTTTCAACATCGACTTAATTGAAGGCAAAACTCATATGAGGAAACCATACTAAAAAAACCTTTGCGGAACGGCATTTAATACTTATCTCAAAAAAAATGGTAAGCATATATTTAATACCTCTAAATGTATAAAAATAATAATTCTATGTGCTACAGTATAAAAAAACACAATTTAAAAATAAATTAATGTTAGTGTTACTTTTAAAATAGTTATCGAATTTATAATACATTTCCTATAACAGAATGGTGTGTAAAAAAAAAACTTTTTGTGCGCATAGATATGCTTATAAAAATTTTACACTAAATTAGTATTAAATTTACTGACAATAATTGATTAATTTAATATTTGAATCACATAAGAAATAACATTTTATTTAGTGTTTAAAGTAAATACCAAAGTGGCAGGCATTTTATTATTTCAAAATTAAAATGATGATTTTGTAATCTGTAAACTGAACTGATTTTTATTCTTAATTTTAGAAAATAATTTGGTGTGTATTTAGAAAACATCTTTCAACTATTTCTAACTATGATTCTTTGAATCTTTATACATGTACTTAATTTTCAGAATTAGTGTATTTCACATATTATAATTTAATTAATAAAAAAATATCTTTCAACTATTTCTAACTATGATTCTTTGAATCTTTATACATGTACTTAATTTTTAGAATTGCAAACTAGTTTCAATTTAAAAATAGGTAGGCCCCAACTTATATATATAAATTCAAAATATTGTTCACATATTTGAAAATATTTGTTTGTTTTAAGTTTAAATAATAATATACTTTATAAATTTAAAATTATTTATTTATTAAAAAATTAAGTATATAAAATAAACCTTTATCCTTTATAACTATGTAGTCAACTATTAATTTATAATGATTAGTAAAAGAAACGTAATTTTCTCCAATTATATCTTTAAATTTATTGTAGTTGATTACATAGGAAAAGATTTAAGGTGACTTTGTTTGAGTTTTTTTTTTAAAGAAAAATATTTTTTAACAAAAAATATTTATGACATTTTTAAATTTTTTGTTTAATATTTAAAAATACATAAGCCAAGAATAAATTAAAAACAACTTATTTAGAATGGTTTATCAAAATCAAAATAAACTAGGCTTTCAAAAGCAAATAGGGCAACATTTAATAGAAAAATTTATATATATATATATATATATATATATATATATATATATATATATATATGTGTGTGTGTGTGTGTATAACTGTAATAAAACATTTGTATTGCTTTTGTAACAATCCCTTTTCCTTTAATTTTATTTTTCAAAAACACGTTACTTTTAAATTTAACAAACTCGGGAGAAATGATCGAAAATTCCAACCAAAAGTTTAATTACAAGTGAAAATATATTTAAAAGTGTAATGCAATAACAAAAGCCTTAAATGATTACAGAATAATAAAAACATTTAATGTGTTGAGAATTTTAAAAGATGTATATGTTCCCTGGTTACATGGGATGTGAGTAGTTTACACGATCTTATGTTTAAACTTCATTTTTGTGAAAAGAAAAAGAAAAATCAAGTAGGAATTTATTAGCAATTTAGCATAATAAAATTAGTAACTGGTATGAGATTGAGAAGACTTACTCTTGGATTATTGGCTTCAAGAAAGGTAAGACCTTCATAATTGACTCAATGTTGGCCAACGATTGGACAAATGCTATTGGAATCATAAAGCAAAATGTGAGGAAAAATAAAGCGACGGTCATGACCAATCTCCTCATGTTCAGCTCAAAATATGGAATTGCTAGATTTTCCCAAAAGACATCCCGTGGCTCTGGAGCCCAATCTGTGAGCCAAATAGTTGGATCACTGGTTTGCTGAGTTTGAGCGCACACAACAGCTCCCCATCGTGTTTTGAATGAAACAAAAGCTGCAGGCATAATAGCATCCGGATTGTTTATAACGGTTTCTCTTTCTTCCGCTTCCTGTTTGAAATTATATAACACCAAGAAATTAATACCCATGTCAACTGAGTGAGTTAGCAGTAAAAGTTGCATCTAGCCTGGTATCACTTGACATTCACCTTTGACTAATTTAACCGTAAATATTTATAAGAAAAATAAATTAATTTATTAGTAAGTTAGAATTAGCTCATGTGATAAAATTTGTTATTTAATTTCCTTAAATTTTTACTTTTAGCTTATGCATAAACTGATTAATAAAAATATTAATTTCATTGTCCTTTCTAAAAATATTTGTAATAAAAATCTTCCAAACGTGTCTAATGACTAAATTTCCATTTTTTTCTTATTCCCTTTTTTCCCCTCCCCTTACACATTCGGGCGCAAGATGAATCTTTTCAATTAAATTTACATCATGCATGGAAACTACAAGTTCAAGTAGCAGTCATTCCTGAAATTTAATTTTAAAATAATCTAATTATGGACAAGCCATATTTTAGTGTATGAGTAACTGCAAGGAAAAACTGAAATCATGCATGCCATTTACAACCTGTGCATGTACCACTTGAAATTTGCCGACATAAACATGAGGATAATAATCAAAAGCGAGAACAACCAAATTAGCAAGTGAAACAAGAGCAGGGAATGAAATGAAATGTCCAGGATGTTTTCAATTCCTTGAATATAACAATCATATCTTGTGTTAAAGACTCATTACCGATGGTTATGATTAGTTTGTAACTTTTAAAAGTCAAGGGAACCATGTGGTGATAGGTTCATTACCGATGGTTGTGATTGGTTTATAACTTTCTAATACAAGATACTAAAAACTAAGGAGTTATGTGGTAATAGGCCCAAGGATGAGTATGATTGGTTTGTAGCTTTTTAGTACAAGATACTAAAAGCAAAGGGACTATTTGGTGATAGGTCCATTACCGATGATTATGATTGGTTTGTAACTTTTTAGTACAAGGTACTAGAAGTTAAGTGACTATGTGGTGATAGGTTCATTATCGATTAGTACAATTAATTTTGGCTTAGGCCTAATACCTCGGAGTATGATAGGAAGTTCTCTGATAGTTAAATAAGTCATGTTAAGGGTCTAGTAAAAGGTGAGGAAGACAAAAGAGCAATATTATGAAAAGAGAGTTAAATAACTTTAACCAGGATTTAAAGGAGAAAGAACCTTGGGAAAAGGAGAAGACAAAGAGGTCTGAGTAAAGAATATAAAGGGAGAACTAGAGAAGGGAAAAGGGACGAACAATATCAATCGTGTTTTGGTCAATAGATCTACTTTGTTGTTGGCTAGAACAATATCCATTTTCTAAAAGCACAGTAGCTCATCATCTCCACTGATTATAGCATGATCCAATTACCATAATTTTCTTCAAATTATTATAAAAGTGAAAAGAGTTGGCAAGATGACCTGATAAAAATATCTGTGAAAAAAAAACTATAATTGCAAAAAGGGATAAGAAGGATGACATGGACGTATCCATTGTATAATTTGATCAGTACTTACTTCTTTGCTCAGTGTTTCAATTGATTCAGTATAATGATCAATAGCATCGACTTTAGTCCCCAAGAGACCCATGAAACCTGTCTATAGATAAGAAATCAAATCGTGAAACAAGAGGTTATTAGTGGATGCCACTTTAATTATGACTATTCTCTTGAAAAAGGAAATGCAAAAAAGGAGGTCTCTTCTGCTGAAATTAGAAAAAGTAATTTAATAGTAAATCGTGAAAAGAAAGCTACCCGAGTAGTTGGCCTGCAGGAAGGATTTCTTTCATATTTGTTTTGGTAATAAATATACCAGTTCTGTAATGCCTTCTTCTGTGCAACTATTGCTGCAAGCTTGTTCGCATTATAAACAACCTATCAATAATTCATAATAAAATATTTTTTTGTTACACGAGAGAAAATCGCACAAGTAATACAAATTTAAGATTCATAATAGAAGATCCTAATTAAGTTGAAGTAAATTTCAGTAAATTACAAATCATAATTCCTAAGAGGAAGGTCAGTGTATTAAAATGTTAGGTTTGGCCCAAATTCTTAGGTCATTTTTCCCACTTAACTGTAACTATATATCAAGATAAGTGAGATATACAGTTCGCATCATGATACAGACTTTTTGTTTATCTATCAAATAAATTATTGTAAGTTACCGTGAGAGTGCAAGTGTTTAAGTGCAATCATGTACTTTTATAACAAAGATTTGTTGAGTAACACATAAGTAAAAAAAAACTACAAATTTAATGTTTTTTAGTTTTGAATTGAGTGTAGTATTAAATTCATCTGATTAGACTCGTAGCTCATTGAAGAAAATCTCTCCATGTTTCGCTTCTTTGGATTCTCAACAACTGTAAAATATATACTAGTATTGATTGGTAGGATTGTGAGAACAAGAGAGAGCATATTGTGAGTAATGTTGGAGGAAGGTTTGCAACCTCGTCCGTAGAAGTTTGCATGGACATAAGGTCTATAGCTTTGTCGATATAATTGTAATAGCAATGTGCATGAGGATTTGCAACTTATAAAAAGTTGTAATAGTGGTGGGTGAGTAGTTATTCAAGGATATGGACATGTTGAATCACTTTAAAGTTTAAGCTTGATGTGTTTGCGGTATTTTTTATATTACTATGTGTTTATGATGCGTTTTTGCATATATACATCTTTTTATCCTAGGTTCGGGTCACCCTTTCTGTGAGGGTTTATGTAAGCTCACAAAGAGGAAGTGGTAATTCCCAAACAAAAACAACTAAAAAAATTACATTTTTTACAGATAATTTCTATTTGCAGTTAAGCAACATACCTGATGCATTAGATAGTGATCAGGATGGTTGACGCAAAAAAAATGCTCGATGTGCTCAGTGACTGATTCATCGGTATCTGGGGGAACATTCCTCACCAGGACCTGTAAAAAAAAGAGTGGTTATTACAAAAACAATATTCAGCTTGCTAAAGGACAGGTGGAAATGGGCTGCAATTATTAGTTCAATCCTTCCAATAATGGGAAACAAAAGCAAAACATGCATATATATAAATGATAAACGAACGCCGCAACTTAGAACTCTTTCGGAAAGTGACCCAAGAATAAACATATGGTACTCAACGTAGAATACAACAGACAAGCATCTGAAAAGGATAGTTTGCTAGGAAGTCTCCTAAAAATACTAAATGCGGATACTAACTTTCAGATCATCAATGTCCAGTCAAATTACAAGCTAGAAGACTATTCATTGCATTAAATATTCAACATAGAAGATAACGAGCCAGCATCTGAAAAGATAGTTTGCTAGCAAGTCTGCTAAAATTAGTAAAATACGGATACTAACATTCTGATCATTAATGTCCTATAAAACAAATTCAAGCTTAAAGACAACTATCATGTTTAATTGCAAAATGCAGGGCATGAAAATAGGGAGAGTATAAATCCCCATGCATGCACAGGGCCGCCAGTATACGCCGGCATGCGAGCACACTCAGTCATTGAAATAAAATATTAACACTAGGTTCCGAGTTTTTTTAATAATTTTACAGGGATGCAAAAAGAACCTGATGTTTTAACAAAATTCCTCCCTTTGAATTACTATAAAAAATATTAAAGTCAAATGTTGGATCCGCTGATCCAGGATCATTTGATCGAGAATATAACATGTCAAACAAATACAATGGTAACTCGGCCACAAAATAACACAGAATTACATGATGTTAAGATAAGATCAACTTCCGTAAATATGAGTAGTCACTTTCATCGTATAGAAAATGGATTTTTAGGAGCTAGAACACCGTAAGTGCAGAAATACGGGTACCGATTTTCCATGGTGTTTATTTGTTATGAAGGGCAGTGAAGCAGCAAAGGAAGCTTAATGAAAATGAGACCAACTTACAGTAAATTGGTCCGGACGACGACTTTCAGCTGCCAAAAATCGCAATCTCATTGCTGCGACATTCTTGTACTCCTTGTATAGACTATAGCATGTCCAAGATGAGAAGACATATGACATTGCAATATGCGCCCAAAACCTGGAAGAAAACGAAGTGAAATCTCGAAACATCAAGTGCAAAGCAAGCAGATTTACGTAACGTTTGATTCAAGACGCGAAATTAGAGTCTGTAACCTATTATAATAAACGAAGAGGAAGAGGAAGAGGAAGTTAAGTCATTTAATAGTGAAAATTTTAGAGTTATTCTGATTTTCTTAATAAAAAGGCAAAGATCAAGGTTGCAATCACGTTCCCAACACAACCACTTCTTCCATTTGTTAAAAATCCACATTATGAGAGCAAGAGAAAGAAACTCAGAGCAGGGACAACAGTCGTAAATCTCACCTATCTGATCCAAATGGGATGTTTGATATTGAAATCTTGTCAATATCGCTATATGTCAAATTCTTAGCTTCCTGTTTTTCTAATGTGTTCCCTGTCCAGTTAACAGGAACCAAAACGATAAAAGCAAGCAGGGTAATTGGGGCAAATATTTTTAACCTGTACACAAGTATTCCAATCAGATAAAAGAATATATCACAAAAGAAAAAGGGTCAAACATTTAAATACAAGAAAGTATATCAGATATTGCTATCTCTCTTAAACTCAGTCCATGTGTACGTATGTAAATTCCAATGAGATACTTGGTGCACAACTCACCCAAGAAGATATATCCGAATAAACACTGCTGAGTCAAGGCCTGCATGATCAATGAGTTCAGGTTCTGGCATATGCAACGCTGCAGGCATCCAGTTCAGAAACCTGATGTAGGTCTTAAAGTCCAAGTTAACAAATTTCTTTACCGCTGAGGAACCTGTTGGGCTGCCTCTTATCCCCTTCAGATACCATTTTGGGAAGTAGACCCGGTCATTAAAGGGCTGAAGTCGCAATACTGCAAAGGCTAACAGGAATGCCAATGCAGACAACAGATTGATGGCTGCCGAAAGACTAATATCCGCAATACTCGCCATTATCTTTTCTCAAGGTTTTTCCTGTATCATATACAAACATCGCATATTGGCTTTCCATTTTCCAACTATGAAGAAATACTATAACTTATGTATTTATCCACATTTGAATCAATAACTTCATAATTTATTATAAATATTATCTCAATCTCAACCACATAAATGGTCATTAACTGCATTTTATCCTGCATTCTAAAACTATTATTTAAAAACTATTATTCTCTAACTAGCTTCCACTTTCCGCGGCACAACGATCAACAAGTTACACGCATCAATCTTAAGTCGAGCCATAGCTATGTATTCAGGCATTCAACTGTTCTCCGTGAAGCAGCAAAATAATCAGATAAGAGAACCAGAGAAACAAAGATAACCATCAATTTCATTTGCTTATACTATTGTCTAAGCTAGCATGCACGCAAGAGCAAGGATTAGCGCCATTGCAATTTCCAGAACGTTTCAAAACAAGCAATCGTCAAAACCTGACACAAGAACATTGAGAATTGGAACGGAAATTTACTGGACAATTTAACAATGAAAGCCTCTATCCGGCGAAGAATCCTGAATGCGAATGCATGTTTGGTTGATAGGAAATAAAAGCGGTGGCGACGCGGTGGTATCCCTGATTTTTAAAACGAGAGAGAGAGAGAGAGAGAGAGAGAGAGAGCAGAATTTGTCTTGTTGGCGGTGTCCAAACAGCGGAGAGAAAAATGCGAAGTGAATTTTGGTTTGCAGAGAATGAATTACGCTCTTCGCGGGCAGAGAGAGAAAGGGATTGTGTTGGCGCCAAAACGTTCGGAGGCATGTCAAATAGTTACCGTCCTTTTTTACCGTTTTCTTTATCATCTGGACTCACCGCTTACTACTGCCGCTACTTACCATCCACGTAGAAAAATTAGAAAAAAATATATTTAAGATTAGTTTATTTATTTATTTTAATCATTTAAAAGTATTATCCATGCCTTTCTAATTGCAGACTTTTTAAAATATTTTATGAATTCGTAATTGAAATTGGTGATAGTTAAGGAATTTTTTTAATTTATAAATTTTAATTATCTAAAAAATATCTCACTTACTTTCTTGAAATTTTAAGTTTGAAAATATTATGAGTGGTTTCTTTATCAAATTTGAAAAAAAAAAAGGAGAAGCCTGATATATAATATACAAAACTATTGGATGATAAGATAAGAATTTTCGTTAATTTTTTGGAGAAATGAGCATTTAACCTTAAACTCTATTAAATAAATCCCTTAAATTTTACCCTGTTCTGTAAATAGATACATATAAAATTATTAGCGTTGATCTTTAAATTTTGCTATATTTACAAAGAAATATCCTAAAATTTAAAGTTTTACCTTTTGATACTTAAACTTGTTGTTACATAAATATCTTAATTTCAACTTTATTTCAATCAATTTTTAAAAATTACATTTTGTGTATAGCCGCACGATAATTTGGGTTAAACTCAGGATATCTCAACAATTATTTTAAATCTCAAAAACTTATTAGTTTTTATTCAAAATAATTTTGCAAACATTAAAAAAATCACTTTCTATTTTATATTTATGTTCATATTATTAATATGTGAAAATTTAACTGTAACAAAATAATAAGAAAACAACTATGAGTATTGGCATTATACAGTGAAATAAAGTTTAAGGATGATTATAATAAAATTGAAGTTTAAGATATATATTTATAATAGAGAAGCAATTTAGTAAAAACGAGGGTAGAGACTGTAAAGTGGAAGAAAATAAAATATAGATCATATATAAATAATACGTATGATACTCTATATTAAGGCTTATTGTTTTTTCTTCTTCTATCTTTTAATTTTTTCTTCATTCACGTCATCATCTTTTTTATATCTTATTTTTTAACTTTGTTTTCAATCGGCTGGTTTTTATTTCATTAACTCATATCATCTAAAAACTAGTTAAGTCCAACATACTATTTTGACGTCATAATTTTATTTAGGATAAATTCATTTATATTATAAAATATTTTTATTTTTAATATTTGTAATATTTCATCAATATTTTATTATTGAAAAATGTTTTGATGTACATATTATCTCATATTATTTCTGAATCGAAATTAAAAATATTTTAAAAATTTGTTTTTCCTTCAATTTTTTGATATATTTTTTAAAAATAAAATGGTGACAAAAACGTGAGTTTTGATTGTACCAATAGGTGGATTGTGATATATAGTTGTAGATTGTAGACAACTTTTATTTTCTCCATTTTGGGATTAGGAACAAGTTATAATGAAACAATTATCTTTTTTTTATGTCTCACTTTATATATTGAAAGTGGGTTTAAGTCTAACTCAACGCCAAGGTATAGACATCTCGTGCGTGATAGTAGAAATTGGATGGTCCGATAACGGTCCGATAGCGGGTGGAATAGAAGAATAGAATGTCCACTTAGAACTCGCTATGATAGGCTCTAACCATGGTTGTGATATCATATTAGAAAGTGGGTTTAAGCCTAACTCAACCCCACAAAACCGGCTTGTAAGGTGAGGTTGGCACGTCAATTATATATTATAATTTGGCCTTATCTCTAGTCGATGTGGAACTGCCAACACACCCCCTTCACGCCAAGGTATAGACATCTCGTGCGTGATAGTATAAATTGGATGGTCCGATAACGGCCCGATAGCGAGTGGAATAGAAGAATAGAATGCCCACTTAGAACTCGCTAGGATAGACTCCAACTATGACTCTGATACCATATCACGAGATGTTTATACCTCGGCTTGAAGGGGGTGTGTTGGAAGTTCCACATCGACTAGAGATAAGGTCAAATTATAATATATAAGTGAGGTACAAACCTCACCTTACAAGCCGATTTTGTGGGGTTGAGTTAGACTTAAACTCACTTTCAATACGGTATCAGAGTCATGGTTAAAGCCTATCCTAGCGAATTCTTCTGTTCTTCTATTCCACCACGTGAAGGGGTTTAAAACACTTGTTTAAATTCATAAAACCTTATTCAACTCAGCTATTTGATTTTTAATCGTATAAAACACTCGTTTTTATCTTTAATAATTATTGTAAAACACTTTAATTCAAGATAATGAATATCTCTAATACATAAAACTTTGGCTCAATTCATTTAATAATATATTTCACATATACTTGTATAAATAAAATGTTTAAAGTTTTTTCTATGGGTAGTGTTAATTGTTAGTATTTGATACTGGAGAAAGTTAAATCAATTATTTCTCTCACCTTCCCTTCTAAAGACATCAAATCAACCTTATATCTCTAAAGTGTTGGTGGAAGAATTCAACTTACAACCTGTCTCACATTTTCTTTAAAAGTCAATCTTATATTTTCAAATTAAATGTTTAAAGTGTCTTCGATGATCAAACTTCAATATCACAACATGACATCATTAAACTAAGAAAATAATGAAAACATTCCTCATCTATCATATATAAAGTACTTTAAGTTATTATATTGTTTATAGTTAAATTATACTGTTTTTTTATTGAAATAGTTGAATGTTATATTGTTTTGAAAACTTTATGTATTGAGGTTTTGGTTTGAAGTCAAAACCAAATGTATTCCTTTTTAAAAAGTAAAAAAAATACATAAAAAAATGCATTATTTGATGCAAATTTTGATATTTTTTTTATCTTTGTGCACTTATGTTGCGTACTTGTTTATTATATCAACAAGTAAATTTATAATATTAGAAGACCAAAGCAACAAATCGAATATTGTTATTTATGTAATGTTTTTATAATAATTTTTTTGAAAATACCAAAGGAATTTTCAATGAAAAATTACAAAAATTATAAACCACCAAAAATTATTTAAATCAGGAAAATAATTGATTAGGTTTAGTTAGAATATTAGTTTGCATTCAAACCGCAGTGCATACACTTTTTATATTTTATTTTGATGTTTTTTTTAAATTAAAGCAAATCACATCAATAACAACTGCAATGCCAGATTCTGATCAACACAAATTTCTTATCTCGTTTGTTTTCCCTGAAAAAAGTATCTATATTATATCACTCAGAACTTGAGTTAAATTTCTATATAACACAATATTTTAAAACATCTTTTAATTCATCTCGAGCATAAAAAAAAAGTAGATGTCATGTAAGTTTTCTATATATAATATACAGTTTTTATAATATAATTAATAATCACACGAGCAATATGTTTGTACTGATTATGTTGATTAGGAGACCATGAGCAATGTAAGAACATTTAATTAATAATGAATTAAATTCATTTAATTTTTATAAAATTAATAGAACCTATTAAGAGATCTTAAGAAATAATTGGAAATAGCTCAAGTTTGAGTAAATCAGTATAAACATCGTGTCTTATTGTTTCTTTCTTTTAAAATAAGGGTTAAATATGTTTTTAGTCCCTAAACTATTGACCGTTTCTGGTTTTCGTCCCTCTTCCAAAGTAAGGTACAATTTAGTCCTCAATCTTTAAAAAACGTTCGTTTTAGTCGAAAAAACGAACGTTTTGAGGACTAAAACGAGGACTAAAAACAAAATTTTGAAGACTAAAACGAACGTTTTTCTAAAGAATGAGGACCAAATTGTACCTTACTTTGAAAGAGGGACGAAAACCAAAAACGGCCAATAGTTTAGGGACTAAAAACATATTTAACCCTTAAAATAATAGTTAGTTGTCCTGTATGTCATCATCTAAAAGAATGTTTATTTACTAACTCAACATCTATACACATTACATCACATTTTACTTTAATCACAAGTCATTAAACGTTGCATTATGAAAATATTTTAAAAATACTATTCATCCCTAGTATTTTCTTGTGTACTTATTTATATATCACTTTGTTTTCTTTTAAATTTTGAATTACAATATGGACTCTCATATATCTTCGTAATTTTGTTTTCAAGTTTTTTAAAATAAATTTTTTGATGCACTTCTTAATTTCACATGTTATTGCTTTTACAACACTTTCACAAAATTATCATCTTTACTGTAATATATATTTAATAAAGGACTTGTACAAGCCATTTAATATTTCAAAATGCAATTTAAATATATAAAAAATATATATAAATATAAACTTTTATAAGAAAGATGGTCTAAAATAAATTTTGATTTTATTTTATACATATAAGGATAAGTTAATGAAAAAGAATAACATAAAAACATTTTAATTAACAATAGTCAAACAATTCAATTACACAGCACATAAAAATCATATAAATCACACATTTATATAAAAAAGCATATTAAAAAATAAAATATTAATTTAAGCCTTTCCTAATACTTTAAGTATGTCGTATAAAAATTAACATTTGACCAAAATCAAAACTTATATCAATAAGCAAATTTAATAGTAATGAATCATTGTTAACTCATTACAAAATTGAGATTGCACGTATACACATGTCATTATATACATGTTATGGTATAAAAAACTTATTTTATGGATGTGTTCACCTTTGAAAATAGATTTGAGAAGAGTGAGTGAATTTAGAAATAGAATTTGTGAATAATTTGATTGACATGATAAATTAAAAAAATATTTTAATATATAAAAAATCAAGATTATCAAATTGTCTTAAAGTGATATAAAATAATATTTATGAGTTACAATTATTTTGTAAAATTGATTTGAAATAATAAAATTAAAAAGGTTATAATAAATAAATAATATAACATTTTGGTAACACTAAAAATTATATGTTTAGATAATAAGTTTTTTATTGCATAATTTAATCACACAGAATATTAGTTTTTGTTTTTATGGTAGTTTTGAATTTCATTTATTATTATTATTGTTATAGAAGATTACTAATGATTATTGATTGGTTCATTTATATTATATTTTCATGATCACATAATTAATAAAAGTCAACTTGAAATATGACATAAGATATTACAAGTACATTGATGAGAAGTTACAATATGATTTATGATAAATCAAAATGAACCATCTTCATTAACTAAAGTAAGTAATCTATTCCAATAATATTGTGTCGACATCCCATTATAAGTCTTGTATGGGATGAATGTGAAGAGAAAGTAGTAGCATTTTGATGTTAATAGCTATAAGTTGTCGGTCAACAATAGCATACATTCGTTTTCTTTAAACAATTGCTTTATCTAGTGATCATTTATTCTAGAATCCACATTAAGAAAGCATTAAGAAGTAATATTTAATAAAATAGAATTAAAGTTACTAAAATGAAGCAAAGAGTATGATGATACAATTGTTCAAGTAGAGTCCGGTTAATTTTCTAATTTATAAAGAATTAAGTTGACATTGAAATTCACTTATGTCGTATGTGAGTTTATATCTAGAGTCAAATTGGATAATTTTTCTTCATTTCGTTGAACAGGTCTTTGCATATCTTTCATTTCATGCATTATGTTTTACAAGTTTTACTCCCACATCTGACTTAACACGTCACTCTCACTCGTAAATCTTTATTTGTCATTCGCTGTGAACAATATCACATCCACAAACGAACACAACATTAGTTTCTCACCACCCAATATATTAATCTATGTGTTTTACGGAAGAGATACCATTATAACACATATCATTACTTAATACACAACTCAAATAATGATTTACATATTATTTCAAATTTATGATCCTAACTTTATATTTTCAATATCCTTTTTCATATAACATAATTTATTTAAACAAAACAGTTTGAGTTAAATATAGAAATTAATATTATACTTACATGCATATTCACAATCAATCTATTAAAGAGTTAAAAAATATATTTTTTAGTCCATTAAGTAAAATCTTATTTGTTTTAGCGAAAATTTAGCCGAAAACAATAATTGAGATACTGTAAAAGCCTGAAAATAATAAGGCTATTGGGCCTTATGTTGAGGCAGTCAGCCCATAAGCTAAGGACCCATGACCTTAGGAAGGGGTTTTCTAAAAATCAGAATTCCTTCATTTTGCCAGCTTTCTTTCTCTCTCTAAAATCCTTGCCCTAAAATTCTCTCTGCCTTCTCTCTAGATTTTCTCTTCACTGAACCGATCAAATTTTGATTTGAAGGTGTTTCCGCGCTCGCTGCACCAAGGGCTTCAGTTTGAACCGAACGTTTTTCCATTCCGATCGATCGGTAAGTGTTTTTTCGCTTTTCTTCAACCGTTCTTGAACCTAAGCCATGCAACTTGCTGGTTGCCTATTATTGGTAGCTTTTCCTTTAGTTTCTCTGTCCCTTCCAACTCTAAGAAATGTGTTCTGCACCAATTTTTGGTGGCTTATAGGTACTGTCAAACTCGCCTCTGTAAGGAGGTACTGCTAGAGCGTTCCTAGGAGTGGTACTGTTAAGCTTTCCAGGTAAGGGGAGCTAATTATTTTTGTATGAATTTATTTTATAAAAATATATGCATATGAATGTTGAACTGGTGTGCTCTTGTGAAACTGTTTTATGACTTTTATTGTATTGGGTGTTATAACTGAAAGTGTGAAATTGTGCATGTTGTGATGTAATGAGTTTAATTTGTTTTGAATGAGTTTGTTGGCTGAAATTAATCTTGTTGGAAGGTCTGGAGTAAGGGTTCTGTAATAGCATGTATATGGGTATTAAATAGATGTACATGTACTCTTTGAAGTTGTTGTGAGAGGAAGTGAAAATATTAAAATTAGGCATTTCAGATTTATAGCATAAGAGAACAGGGTATATAATTAAAATAAATTAATTGTTAATTGTTGAGAGCCTTTCTTTGTTGGTAGGATAGAGGAATCTTAAAAACTTGAGTTGGCACATCCCTGATCATAGAGCAGCCCTGCCCTGGTCCAGTCAGTTGTGACTAGTCATATGTGCTGGCGTCGAAGGTGAGTGGGTCCTCTCCGGTGACCAATTGGGGTAAAAAAAGATCTCTACTAGGATGAAAATAAAATAAAATAAGTTGATTGTAGATGCATAAAGTTATCATGTGTTAATTTCTAGTCAATTATAATTTTAGGAAATCAATCACTCTGTGTTTGAAATTTAAAGTAAGGATCCATATATAAATATATAAATATATATATATATATATATATATATATATATATATATATATATATATATATATTAGTTTAATGGTTCGTTGGTATTTTCAAATAATAACTCCAATATCCATTTTGCAATTTATGATTTACAGGGTGGACAATTAGTTATGATTAATTTAGAATCCAGAGTAGCCTTTAGAATCCAGAGTAGCCTTGATTGCAGCAAAACATGTGCCTGAAAAGAGAGTTTGATATGCTTCTAATAAATATGTATATTTACAAGATATTGTACGTATCATATATATATATATATATATATATATATATATATATATATATATATATATATATATATATATATATATAATAAAGTAAGGATAGTTGTTTCTTATATTGAAACGTGAGTGTTAATCAATAATCATATTACTTGTAGGTATGTATAAATTGATGCATTTTATGAGCTGTTATGGGTTAGTTGGAGTTGTTTGGTTTGTGTATATGTTGATTGTGGCAGAAAGTATATGATTACAAAGTGATGAAAGTATGATCCAAGTTGTAAATCAAGTTCCATCTGTGTAGGATCTCTTGGTGAGATCCTTAGTGTGTAGAATGATTGCATGGTAGCTTAGTCTTGGGGGTTTTCCTGACGCTCCAATGGTCTTTCGTTCTCAAGTAGAGAGGATTGATCCATGTGGTGAGAAGTAGCAGGAGGTCCTAGTCTTGGAGGCTTCCAGTATGCTCCAGGGCGCGGAACGGACTAACCTCGTGAGTATGGTAAGGTGGAACCCATTGGCAACGACTTTGAAAAGTAGTAGAGGCCACCACGAGTGCATAACCCGCCATAGCTCGATAATCATTCTGGTCCGGACGAGTCGGTCTATAAAGCAACGAGTCTTGTGATGTCAATGTACTATGTTTGAGTGACTTTTGCATGTCGTGTGTGATTGAATAACATGATTTTTATATCTAGCTCACCGTTGCTTGTTTGTATTGCTTGTGTATGTTTCTTCTTGCGATGATCATCCATTTGGATGGGAGCAGATGGCGAGGAGGTTCCTTTGGAGACAACTTTGGAAGTTGAGGACAATGTTATCGAATTATTGTCTGTAGTTTGAAATACTGTTTCCCTTTAAGTTTACAGTTTAGATCTTTTTGGAGTTGAAGTTTAATTTCTAAAGTTACTTTTGAGGATGACTGTAATCCTTAATTACTCTTGATTGCTTCCCTATATTATGCATGATGACGTCTTTATTATATATGCTTTTGTATATATTTTGGGACGTCACAGATACAATTTTATTTTTTAATGAATGAAGAATATTTTGTTTAAACTAAAATATGGTAAAAAATAAAGGTTGAATTTGAAGTATATTTTCACTTATGTGATTCTTTTTTATTTTAGAAAAAATATTAAAAAATCAACTTCACGTAATATGTTTTAAAAAAGTTTGTCGAAATCACTTTAACAAATAAAATTTTCAAATAAATTCTTAATGATCAATAGAATCATAAATTAAGGAATTTTTTTTAAATAATTTCTTATATACATCATAATTTTTTTTATTATATTAAATAATAACAACTTCTTTTGCAGGAAAAAAAAAATTTCGTAATAATTCTATTTGAGTGGAACAAAATTTAAAAATAAACGTGATGTATTAAAAAAAGACTAGCAAAGTTGATTCATTAGCAATGTGTATTTGAATAGTAGCTACGGTATCCTAAGCTTTTTTTTATCATACTAAGTAATAAATTATTACAAACAATGCTTTTATTTCTCATAGCAGTAATACAGTTTTGAAAATAAAAGTGATTTTTTTAAACAAATTAAAAAATAGGTAATTTTATTAACGATAGTATACAGTGCTAGACTCAAGATTAGTTGTCTATACTACATTAGTCGCGCTGATTTCACAAAAAAGGAGATTAGGATTTTTTTAGTACTGAGATTAAATTAAGGTTTATTTGAGGGAGCGGTGACGTGGCAGAGGAAAGAAAAGAGGGTTTATTTACTTCATTTTACAGTGAGCGCACCGGGTGCACATTAGCGCACTTCACGGAGTGTGTGAATGCATATACCCAGAACCTTGCGCACCCTAAACCAAGCCACCACCGCACCAGTACAAGCAGCACCTTCTTCTATTCTTCGCCGAGTCTTACCAAAGCAAACACTTTTCTCTTTTCTTATTTCATGTTTTCACTCTCTTTCAAAATCTCTTCCTGATTAGGGTTTTCTCCATTCCCAATGCCTGCTAATTCTCTCTGTCAATTCCCAACTCTGCCAGCTCCTTCGATCCTTCACCTAAGTTCCTTCGCCGTTTTCTTTTACGCTCCGATTCTGAGCAAATCGGGAGCTGCTTCTTGCCATGCCGCCTAGTCGGAGAAAGAGCGGAAAAAAGGCGGCGGCGGCTGCCGCCGCTTGCAGTCAGTTTAAGGTCGGCGATCTCGTGCTTGCTAAGGTTAAGGGATTCCCTGTTTGGCCTGCGACGGTGAGTGCTTCCTGCTAATTGTTAAGTAAATGCTTGAGTTTTTGGATTGATTGTGCTTTTCTGTCCAGAATAACACAGCACTCCCCCTTGGATTGCGTATTTTGTTGGTTCTCCTTTGGTGAACTATGGTGCAGTGGAAAGTGTGCGAATCGATTAATTTGGGTGGTGTTTTGTTTTAACGTGTATATTGAATTTTATTGAAGTTTTTGGGGTCTGACCTTGATTATCTAGTTTGCCTTAGCTTAAGTTTTGTGTAAGTGGTTGCCTGTTTTTGTTTCAATTAATTCGGATGTTTTTATTTATGTATATTATGTATTTTATTAAAAGTTTTTGGGTCTGCCCATGTATGTAGTATGCCTTTAGCTTAAGTTTCTAGTTGTTTTGTCTAATTTTGATAGTACATGGATACTGGCTTAATCAAATAATTATCTTATGGAAATATTTAATGAATGACTTAGTTGGGCGTAGAGGCTCCCGGAATTTGGTTAGGAACAAATATGAAGAGGGTAAGAGACCAGGGGCCGTTGTTAAACAATTCAGAGCTTTGCTTTTGCATTTTCTGTTCTCGTGTATAGCTTATACGTTTGTTATGGACAGTTGGGCACTTTTCCTCCTAGTTTGGTTTGTATTTTATGAGAATTTTATTTGCTGATTAAGTTGTCTTTTATTTTTGGGGCAGGTGGATGAGCCGCAGAAGTGGGGTTACTCTGCTGATCGGAAGAAAGTATTTGTTTACTTCTTTGGAACCCAACAAATGTGTGTATTCAAATCCATGTCTCACATGATTGAATTGCTATTGGTATGCATATGGTGTTCATGTTTGATAAGGGAATGAATATAAATGATGAAATTTCAAACCAAGTTGTTTTCAATGGTATAAGATAACACAATATTGGTCACTAATGTCAGAGTGAAGGACTAGAGAAAAACATATTTACATATTGATTTATTGCTTGGGAAAAAAGATCTGACATGTTTTCTGTGTTGATTTAAGACTTTAAGTTTACTATGTTTAGAAGCCATTTCGTTTTAATTTTGAGAAGTGTGGATGACCTAAACAAGCATGCAAAAATTTAGGAGAAGGTCAGGCAACACAAGACACAATTGATCTGGACCCAAAATAGGACAATCCTCTACACACATGTCCTTTTCCAATCAGTCAATCCATACATGCTCCTGTTTAAGCAAATGAATTGATTTCAAATGTGACAACAAATTATGACTTAGTTAATTGACTTAAAGGGATAAGGCTAAAGGGGATGCAAGAATAAATAGAACAAATTATTATTTAAATGAGAAAAGGAAACTTGACCAACTTCTTGAGAAAAAACTTTGGATTTGTTGGCTAAGGTTATGAGATGAATACATTTAGGAGAAGAATTAGAAGACAACAAGGAGGTATTAGCATAAATATGATCAAAAGTGTGTGAGTCAATTATCCTTAGATTTTGACTTTCTATGGATTGTGAGATAGAGATTTTTGAGAAATTGGGATGTCTGGAAGATTGTGCTTGACTGCTGGATTTTAACGTCAAATATTCTTGCTATTCTTCATTAGGAAACTTTGGTTCAATTGTTTTGGATGTGAAGATAGTTTTTGTCTTGTTAGGAAAGCCATGGAAAGAGTAACAATTTTCTTAAGTATGACCCATTCTCTTACAATTAAATCATTGAGGACATGCTTGACCTCCTCTATTGCCATGTTCCCCCCTTCCTTGAGTAGATTCCATGGCAAAAACGTCAGTAGGATCATTAAGATTTCTACCTTTAAGAGTTGGAAAACAACATGGTTGTGTTGTTAGTTTTTCCACTGGTGGGACTTCTTGACCGGTTAAGATTTGATCTTGAATACGATCAAAATTTGGATTCACGGCACGGAGAATCATGGCCATATGTAACTTGTCCAACTTCTGTTTAAGAACATCTTTAACTCCTCAAAGTAGATTGACATTCAACAATGAAAGATGCCATCTTATGATTTGTCTGTTTGAGAGATGGCAGTTTATGTACAAAATCATGAAGTCTCTGAATGTCATTTGAGAAGATGTTCTAAGCCTTCTTCCAAAAGGATTTACATGTTTTGAGGGTCCATAATATATTAGGTTCAATAGATTGCTACAACAAAGCACAAAATTGCTAGTCAAACTTCTTCCACTGTTCAACACTTGATGATATTTCACTGCTGTCTTTTTTCCTGTTGATCATCAAAACCTTAGCGAAGAAATCAAAGTTCAATACAAGCACATTAAGATAAATAATTTTTACCATTAAGTTTTTTTGAAGTAATTGTTGGAACCCAAAAAATGAGTGTACCATAGCTCTAGTAGAAACCAAAAAACCAAGACAAAAAAGGATTGTTTCACACATTTGTATGCATAAAAGAGAAAAGAGGGTTCTTGAAATTTTTTTGAAAACAGGAAAAATGCACTCTGATGCTTTTCCATACTTGCAAGATTCGCAATGCAATGTGTTAAAAGTCCAAACTCTCAGGCAAAGCAGGAAGCATAGATTTCTTCAAACTGGACTGAACTAAAAATGCTTTACCCACACTTCATTGACACTAATATATGAGATTTTATAGACAGGAAAAATAATGGATAACTGAGAACTCTCGACACAATCTATGTGACGGTAAAGACTTGCCCTCTCAAGATAATGTAGTTGATTAATGTATCCAGTCGTTGTCCCTATCTGGTGATGTTTCCTGAAATTCACTAGAATCATAGTTTTTGGATCAGAATGACATTTTTCAATGTAAGTGTTGACAAGAGTTCATTATTATCTCCCCCTTAACCGTATTGGACTTTTTGTCAGCAGCAAAGATGGAGTAATTATTAAAACTGGGCTTGTAGATTTTGAAAATTTGTGAGGAGTGAGTCGATTCCCATCGCTATTTACAGCTGAATATATGTGTTATGTCATTGGAATTGGATTATTAATCTTTAAATAGTTACTGGAAATGTATTAAGTTACATGACTAGTCACTTTTGCTTTATTAGCACAATACTTTCTTTAGAGTGATTGTGGGTCGTGGCATGTGAGGCAGAGAATTCAGTATGTGAGAAGGTTTGTTGAGAGAACCTAGTAAATTATTTGAATTATACACTTAACAGAATGAACAACAGAGCTTAAGCGGCTGTTAAAATTTAAAGACAGTTTTGTAGCTTTTCTTTCTGTTGAAAGTAGGAAGTTGAAGGTGTTACTTCCTTTTCTTGACTGCTGTCGAGTTAGCTTTACTCTGTCTCTGTTTTAACCAGTTTAATTTCCCTGATGTTCTGTTGGTATAACTATACCATAAATTGTCTTGGTTCAGGGATTTTGCTTGGTTTTGGTCTATACCATGTTTATTGTTTTCTCTCTGCATTAGTGGGAGCTGAATCAGTGTTGGATTGAGAGGCAGAGGTATTCGATCCAGTATATTTGTATGCTTAGACCAGTGATATGAATTCAAAACTCAAGCTCTTCTTCCCACTTAAAAGTCTGATTCCAGCTTTGTCTCCTGCCACAAACCATTCTTACATGAAATTGGATGTGGCAGAAAGGTTACTTAGTTTGGTATGAACAAGTCTTGCCTTAACTCAGATTATAGCCACATTCTGAGCTTTCAAATAAGTTTTTAGACATGTCTCATATTTTGATGTCTCAAGTTGCATAAAATTCCGAGATAACCCAATCTGCACTGAATGCAGCTACTGGTTGTGATGAATGTATCCTCTACGTTCTCATTGTTACTCTAAGGTGGATTGTCACAGAGATGCAAAGCCTCTGCTTCCCATTTAAAGTTAGCACCAATCTTGTCCAATGTTATATAATTTTTGCCATCCAGTTGTCCAGCTGTCCTCAAATTTACGAGGCTGTAATTGGACTATTTGTTTTAAAGGGTTCTAGAGAATAGGCTGTTGCACTGATGGGGGGCATTGGGCTAAGGAAAAAAAGGAAGGACGGTTGCACCTGAGTGCCTTGAGTCCCTGTAAAAGCTCTGATAAAATGTGCTGTAATAATTTTTCCATATTCGAGTATAGGCACTCTCCTATACTTAAAGATAATTGATAACTAGAAATAAGGTTTGAATTTCTGCATACTTGTTGATAGATGACAAGTTTCTATGTAGTGATTAGATCTGAGGAAATATACGAACTAGATTCCTTATGATTAAATAAGGTATGATGTGAGTTAATATTGATTAAATCATTCTACATCCACACCAACTTGAAAGGGAAGAATAATAAATTAGGTGTTGAAATTTTAATTTCTATTTCTTAGTTGATGATTCCATTGACTGAATGTGGATTGTTTTGAATATAATTTATTTTTAAGCTAACTGTAAGACTTCATAACTGTGTTGTTTTGTGGAATCTCTCTCAACCTTTAATTATTTCCCCTTGCACAAGGCTTATATTTATACAGCTTGAAAGTTGTCTTAGTTTGGAATGTGAATTGGTTTTTCAGAGCATTCTGTAATCCTACCGATGTAGAAGCATTTACTGAAGATAAGAAACAATCTCTTGCCAAACGTCCAGGAAGGGGTGCTGATTTCGCACGTGCGGTAAAGGAGATTATTGAAAGTTATGAAAAATTGAAGAGTGATAATCTAGATGATGACACTAGTTCTGATGGGGAAGTTGCCATTGCAAATTTATCAAATCCACTTGATCCATCTGCAAACCTATGGTCAAAGGATGAGATCGAGGCTTCTTTGGAAATTAATTCACAAAAGGAATCTTCAAATTGTGTGATTGGCAGACCTGAGGTAGTTTGTGCAGCTGAGGATGATGTTGCATTGAGGAATGAGTCGTATAATGTAGAGGCATCATTGGATGAACCTATTGATAATGCTACTGTGACTGCAACTGTAAAATCACCTTTTCCAATTACCCTGAGAAATGAACCAGCTCGAAGGATTAGAAGCACATTACAGGTCCAAGCCTTTGTTGTACCTTGTAGTGATGGTGAAAATATCGGTGATTGTAATAGTGATGACTATGTATTAGCTGATGCAATTCAGAGTATGGGTATACGAAGGTGTAAACATACCAGGAAATCTCCTAATATCTTAGGTTGCGATGATACTGATTCACTTGCATTTGCCTCAAATCTTAGCATGGAGGATAATGGTTCTGAAATTATTACTGTAAATTCTGATGCCTTTACTTTACATGACGGAAGTACAATAGATTGTAATTTAAAACTTGAACAGTCTGAGCCTTTTGAGTGGCTTGAAGGTGAAGATGATTTTAACAGAGGTCTTGATCTAGAAATAAAGACTATAATCAGCAAGAAGAAAAGAAGACCAAATAGGAAGAAAGAAACTAATGATGCTGGTGCTCTGAATGCCAGTCAAATTTTGCTGAATATGAGTGAAAATTCAAAAGAGAGATGCCCTGACCAAGATGGAGATGAACACTTGCCCTTGGTGAAACGAGCCAGAGTTAGAATGAATAAATCATCAGCAGAGGCAGAACTCAATAGCACTATAGAAGTCCAGGTGAAGAGTGGTGACGAAGATATTACTGACTCACCACATCAACTAACCACATCCTCAAATTGTGAAAATGGTAGCCGTACTGAAGTAGGCTCGTTAGTCTTGAAAGAAGCTTTGGTTAATGTTTCTCCTTCTAACTTAAAAGCTCCATGTTCAGAAAATGGTTCTCATATTTGTAAAATTAAGAAAGACCAAATGATTGGCTTTTCTGTGAATGATGAAGCTGCTCTGCCTCCATCTAAACGGATCCATCGTGCTTTGGAAGCAATGTCTGCCAATGCTGCTGAAGATGGTCAAGCTTGCATGGAATCATCATCCTCTATAGTGGCATCAACTGGTAGGTGCTGTATATCTACTATCAAGAAATGTCCTTGTATGCCTGATAATAATGAAGGAGGTAACGATTTAGAACTTCAAAGGTTGGATTCTTGTGGCATTGATTCTTCTCATGTTAGTGTATGTAGTTTCTCAGCTCGTTCAAATACAATTATTTCCATAGAGAATGAGTCATCTATAGAAGTGGATGAGCAGTTGGCCAAGCACGAAAATGAAATTGGGAAGGATGCCATCCCTGGTGATAGACAGCAAGTTGGTGAAGATCTTAGTGATTCTGTTGTTTGTTTTCCTTCCAAAATAGTTTCTCAAATTCACTTACATGGCAAAATTTCTCGTAATCCTGATATGAAATGTTGTCAAGTTGGAAGCAATCAAGATTCACCAGGTCCATCCTTGTTACCAAATTGTGATGGCAACATCAGGCCTTTGAACCATTCAGATGCATCGGATACATTAGAGCATGGCGGAATAAGTCTTGATCCTGTGTTCGGGGACAGTGAAAGTGATAAATTATTACCTCAAAACAGAATTAACGTGCCCCAAAATGTGGTGGTTGTTTGTGAGGATGTGAAGCAAGTAGTTGGTGACAGCAAAAAAATTAATGACACGTAAGTTATTTTAGCTTGTACAATTACTAGATTCTGATCACACATCCTTGGGGAGAAAAAAAGAAAATATTATGTTAAAAACATTTTACTTTAATTATTTATGCAGATTTGCTTTTTTATTTCTTTAAAGAAAAATGGTTTTTTGGAGAGGCTAGAATTTTAGCCTGAGTAAAGCTCTAAACAAGCTGTTTTCAGCCTACACTGAAGCATTGAATTTCAAATATTGCTCAACCAAATGTTGAAGAAGTTATAACATTCACAAACTTCATGCTTTCCTTTCTCTGTTATGCTATTATTGATCATTATGAAATTTGACAGGATGAAACTTTGCATTCCTTGTTTTGATCATACTTGTGCAAATAGTTGTTCTCCAGCCTAAATTTTTAGTTGGTACAACTTCTGATTAAGAAGAGAAAGTAAGCGCCTACCTATAGCAAAGCACTGAAACTAAGAACATGAGTTGAATTATTTTCCTTACTCAGGAAAAACAGAAAAGAGAATACCGCTCTCAATGAAAGAATTTTAAGCTCTCATGTATCTAGTATAATCCATTTGATTTTCATGCATAATGTCTCCCTATATGCTTGCCCTTTCCTCATCACTTTCCACGTGTTGTGTAGTGAATCTTCCACCTTACCCTTTCCATTAGTTCGTTGCCACCTTCCCCACCTTGTTCTTCTATCCATTTTCACAAACAGCGCTATTGGGTAAATTTGTCACCCTTCTGTTGTACATCCTTTTGATTGGGGTCAATGAAATTCAATCACTGGGGGGTCATATGATAAACATATTTTAATCAATCTGTTAAAGGTGATGCCAGTAAATGAAAAGAGAACAATTGTGTGATGAAAGTTTTGTATGGTGCATTTCTTCCAATTCAATAAATCTTGTGCTATTATTTCTTTTCAGGCATGAGATTGTTAAAGAAGTGAAATTTAAAGGACAAGAAGAGGATATGAATTCTGTTTCAATATCAAATGATTATTCAGGTGAAAAGGGTAATTTAGGGATTGTGTCAAGCCCATCTTTGACTGATGGCAGAGTCTGCCTTCCACCAGGTTCACCTCCAAACACAACACCAGTCTGCAATATTTCTACATCAGACAGTAGTAATATCCTTCAAAATGGAAGTTGTAGCCCTGATGTACACCAAAAAAACACTTTATCGGGTCCTACTGATGGATGGAAAGATGGGATTGTGGCAAATGAACGATCAAGATCTGTGGGCAAGTCAACTGAAGCAGGAGGTGCTGCTTTGTTGTACTTTGAAGCAATGCTTGGGACATTGACAAGGACAAAGGAAAGTATTGGTCGAGCAACACGCATTGCTATTGACTGTGCAAAGTTTGGCATTGCAACTAAGGTAATGTGATGGTGCTTTGTAGATTTTTATTTTCTTCCATGTCAATAGGAGATATGCTTTTTTAATTATATTAGTTTTACTTGAGTCAAAGGAACCCAATGAGTTGGGCTTAATAGTTGAGGGTTGGGATAGTTTGTATAGGGGCATAGGTTTAAATCTTGATGCCGTGGTGCTGCCGTTGTATACACAAAAGAAAACTATTCATAGTCTGTGTGCCTTTCAAGGCCTTTGCTTTCTTGTTCTCTAATGTGAGTTTGGTTTTCTTTGCTCTGTTTATGTTTTTTTAGAGGTTCAGGATGTATAAAAACACGGTGGTTAAACTCAATATAGACTGGAAAAGGGGATACAAAAACACAAATCGATGAGTTGTAGCATGAAGTGTAATATTCTGCAATGTATAATCTTCATATATATGCATATGACATAACAATAAAAGAAAAAAATTCATGTATCAAATATTTAATTAAACTTAAATTTATTATCCCAGATTAATAAGCATATGAAAGTCAATGACTAAACAGCATACAAAACTCACAAGTCATAAACGTCAAACAGAGCTGCTTAAAATACTGTTGTAGTACCAACCAAGTGACTACTAGTGCAAAACGCTACACTAGAAAACCTAGAATAGACCTCTAAAAAAGATCATCCAATCATAATCACTCAAGAGATCTTTATTTCTTTGGACAACCTCAAGGATGCCAGAGAAGAGCTCTGGTTGCAGGGGTGCATGCAACAATTTTGGGGCTTGGGTGAGAGGGAACCAGATTTTGTGCTAGGGGTTGAACAAGATGCAGGGATTGCAGGTCAGTGAAGGTGATAGGATATAATGTAATAGGTTATAATGGGCAATGTGTGCAGAATAAAAGGAAACAGTTTAGGAATTAGTTGTGAGTTTTGGTTAGTTGGTTGGAGGGCCTTTATAAGAAGGCAGGGAGCTCTTGTGTCAAGGCACTTTTTGATAATCTTGTAGATTGAGCTTTGGCTCTTTGTGAAGGGGAAACCCTTGGAGGAGAGAGTGCTCTCCTATTCTTTGTGTTCTATACAGTCTATACAATAAAGAATATTACTCTTTTGTCTCTTTTCAATTCTGGGTTCCTATAAATTGGTGTTTCCCTATGTTGTTAGTGTTGGGGTTACAGAAAAGTTGTTTTGGGGATTAGGTTTTATGGGTTGGGATTACAAAAAGCCCAAAATGAAAAAAAAAGAAGTTGACTCACCAGTGAAAGTTGGCACATGAAACGTGATCCATGCAAGCTTGGAAAGCTCTCTGATTCCTCCAATTTTACAATTCCCCATGGCAAGTCTACCTATTCTGCTCAGCTGTGATTATGAGCAGGGATGAATAGAAGGCTGAATTGAACTTATTCTTGTTCGTGGATTATAATTATGACATTTTGGATACAAATCTCCTGGTGGAATTTGGATTTCTTTAGGAGGAAACATTTGGTTTTGTGATAACCAAAAAATTGGAGTCAGTTTCATTGGGCATGCTTGGATCTTGAATATGGTCTTGTGCCTGTAAAACCTGTTTCTTTGCCTAAATTATTGAAGAATAAATTGCTTGATGGTTTTAGATTAATGCTCTCTTCTTTTGGACAGTCTTCTAAACTATTTGATCATTTTTTTCTCTTGGGCATCATTAATCTCTTGAACCAATATGTTTGGATTTAAATCTTACCATGATGGGAATTAAAACCTTGTCTTAATGATATATGCATTTTTTGGGGGACTGGGCTTTGGGGATGTATTCTAGGTGGTTGAAATTCTTGTTCGTAATCTGGAAAATGAGACGAGCCTGCATCGGAGGGTGGATCTGTTTTTTCTTGTTGATTCTATTGCTCAATGTTCTCGAGGGTTGAAAGGTATTTTTCTTTTTCAATTGTTGTTTCTTCTTGAATCTTGCAAGCACGACCAATAGAATATGTGCACATGTATCTGTTGATGTTCTAATCATAACAGAACTTATGGTTTTAGTATCTGTGAATGTTGAAAATATATTTATTTTCCAGGAGACATTGGTGGAGTGTATCCATCCGTCATGAAAGCAGTGCTGCCACGTCTATTGTCTGCAGTTGCACCTCCTGGAAATGCTGCAAAAGAAAATCGTCGTCAGTGTCTTAAGGCAAGTTAATGAGTTTTTTCCTGTTTACTGAAGTTAATCAGAGATATTCTCAAGTCTTCCCTTTGAAATATTTTTTTTGGGTCATTATCCTTGTTAATTTTTCCTCTCAATTATGTAGGTATTAAGGCTGTGGTTGGAGAGAAAAATCCTTCCTGAATCCATTATTCGGCATCATATGCGGGAAATAGACTCATACAGCACTTCAGCGTATGCAGGTGTCTTCTCACGCCGTTCATCAAGAAGAGACAGGCCTTTTGATGACCCTGTCAGAGACATGGAGGGCATGCTTGATGAATATGGAAGGTGTGATGCATTATTGACTCTGCTTTTCTCCTACTTCTTAAGCGTGTTAACTCAAGTTGCATTTGGTCTTGCAGCAACTCAAGTTTTCAGCTACCTGGATTTTGCATGCCCCGAATGCTTGAAGATGGAGGAAGTGATTCTGATGGAGGGGAGTTTGAGGCTGTTACTCCTGAGCATGATTCTGAAACACATGAAGTGCAAGAAATGGCTCATGCAATTGAAAAACGCAGGCATGTGTTGGAAGATGTTGATGGTGAGCTTGAAATGGAAGATGTGGCTCCCTCTGTTGATATTGAATTAAATTCAATTTGTAATGTTGATAGAGTAAATGTCCCAGAGTTTGAGAAGAATCTTATGTCATTTGCTCCTCCTTTGCCACAAGACGTTCCACCGTCTTCCCCACCACCACCTTCATCTCCACCACCACCACCACCACCACCACCTCCTTCTCCTCCTCCTCCTCCTCCTCCTCCTGTTCCTCTACCTGCAACCCCATCTACTGCACAGCTCACATCAGCTACCTCTGATCAATTTCATGTTGCAGTTGATTCAAAAGGTTTTGAAGATTCACTGGTATGGTTTACACTTTTACTTGTTTTTTCTAAACTCAGTGTAACAAGTTGCAGCATGTGACAACTGATGTCATAACCGTTTCCTTTATACATGGACTTCGGTTCTTTTTGCAGACCGTGAAAGCCAATGCACTGCATCCTATGGCTCAGTCCTTTGCTGAACCAAGAAACGGTCAACCTGCCAATGAGGCAATGCAGTACACTGTCCATGAATGTAGAGACAAGCAAATGCAGATGCAGGCATCTACTTGCTCTTTCAACACTCTCCCTATACAATCAACCGACATTTCCAGGAACGCTGATGGTGGTACTATGCATAATAAATGTTACTCGATACCACCACCTCACCATGTGCTATCTAATCAGTTTTCTTTTGTTCATGGGGAACATCGTATGAAGTCTCAAAGGGAGGTTCTGCCACCCCTTCCCTATTCCAATGATTACCACTTTGTGCCGAGTATGAAGAGAGAATTTGGTTACGAAAATCATGAGAGATTAAAACCTCCTTCATGTGATTACCAAGAGATATGGAATGTTCCTCCTTCTTATGGTAAGACTGATCACTGATGATGCTTTTGGATTGTCAATTTTGAGGTGAAGGTGGCAGGCATGCCGTGGTTTTATTTGGTTGTGTATGTATTAGTAATTATCTTTCTTGGGATTTCTGCTTTCAGGTCCGTGGTATCATGATAGAGGTGTGACTGCCCCTTATGGTTGTCATCCAAATGAACCAGCCAGTTTTCCAGGTCATGGATGGAGATTTCCTCCCCCAGCACTGAATTACAGGGACTCCTTGCCTTTTAGACCTCACTATGAAGATGCAATTCCAGTAGCAAACCGAGGTATATACCCCATCTGACAGATTTTCATCCATCTCTAAAACATCTTTATTATCTGATGTACATATGTTATTGGAATTCTTAAATATTATGTGAAAATATTGAATTGAGGTTTAAGATAATTATGTTTCAGGCCCAAGCATTTGGCAGCCCAGGTGAAGAGAAATTACCAATAAATGGAGGTCGGCATGCTTCTGTCTATTCGCAGGCTTGTTTGGTTATCCTTCACTAATTAGTAACCATTGTTACCTATAATTCACTCATTGAATGTTCAGATACTACCCACATTTTGGCGTGGGTCCTGCCTTTGTTTAGAAGAGGTGGTCTTTATTCCATCTTTCTGTACATGGAAGAAAAAATCTTTATAGAGTTCCGCAGAAACTGCACAGAATATGGTCACAATTTGCTAGATTTGTATATAAACATATATATTGCAGCCTCTTCTGCAGAATGCAGAGCAGGAAGAAGAGTCTCTGTACAGTCGTTGGAGAACTGTAGCTTATCTCTAGGCTGTCAATTTATCAAATTCTTTTTGTTGCAGATTATATAATTTATTTCAAGGAAGCTCTTAATGTTGGTGATCAAAAATACAAAATTTGTTTAAGGGCTGTTTCCTGAAATTATTTTCATAATATAGAAAAAACTCCCCTTCGGTAACTAAGATGAGTTAGCTGTATTCTACTTGAGTATTGGCTTTATTTATTTATTTCTCAGAAATTTCTTTTTGTCATGCCCTCAGTGAATACTCTGCAGCCTGTAATTTGATGTCTAATGATAAAACCTTGGCCTTACATTCAAATGTGTGGGGCCATTTCTACCCTCTTCACACCTTGTTAGAATTAATTAAGGATGTTGGTATGTGCAACTACGCAAGTGTACCGTCTCATGGAGGGCATGTGTTGTAATTAAAGAAAATATCTTTAGAATCTTTCTAATTAGAAGATATAGATATATAATCTTTTATTTTATTTTATTTTTTTAGTTTTTTTATTTCTTTTTTTAGGAGAATTAAATTATTACAAATAAAGGATACGAGAATGTATTTTTCATTTTTTGAGAATAATAAAATAAGTTTTATTTTCAAGGTTTAATAATCTATTTTGTCTTCAATTTTGTTGAATAATGTCAATTAAGTCCTTTGTTTTAAAAGAGTGTGGAATTGATCCTTACTAAATAAATTGTGTCAATATTGTTTTTTTCGTTAAATCACACAAACTGCGTTAGTTTTTCTTTTTCTCTTCTATGCTCTTCTGAATTTTTCTAAACACTATAACTTTTTCTATTTTTTAAACATATTTTAAATTTAAAAATCTAATCTTGTTTTTTTTTCTTTGGACTCCCTTTTCCTTTTCTTTTCATGGAGAATCACATTTTATCTTTCACATTTTAAACCCTAGGGTGAAAATTTTTTAAACTCTATCAAACCTTTTTTTTTGTTCGTTACACTTATTGGTCCATACCAGTAGATTTCAACACTGTATGGCCAATTGGGAGAAATTCAAAAGTTTACCCTATCATTCATTATCTGCAAAACTTTTTGAAGAGAACTTGAGCAACAAGATATCATTATCTGCCAATAAACAAAGAAAGCAGATAAAACAACAACTACTTAAAAATTAAGGGACTTATAATTAAAGTTACCGAGATCATAAAGAACTGGTCTACTCCCAAAGAGCTCGAAAAGCATGCTCCAAATTCACGTAATATTCTTGCCTCCTGATAACCATCCACTTCTCTGCATTCCTCTCTTCAAACCCCTCGGACATCCACTTCTCTTTCTCTTCCTCACTCTCCACCTTCCCTTTCTTTTCCGGCACCACCCATATGAACCCATGACCCGACGCTTCCATCCCGCATGCAATCTCGTAAAGCTGTTTATCCGGGAAATGACAAAGGCTCCCAAAGCATATGAGAGAGGCACCCCAGATGCTAAGCCTTGTGCCCGGTCGTTTTCTCGTAGTAGCGGATGTATTCTTCTTCGTCGAGCTCCGCGACGTTGTTCACGATTAGGTCGTAGCTTCCGAGCTCCGTCTCTCGGTAGTTATCAAGGATGGAGCATGATGGTGGCGTTCAAGACCTTAACGAGTTGGTCAGCGTCAGTGACGTAGGAGATATTTTCGATGTCGTCGGGGAGACCGACTTCTTGGGAGGGAAATTGAAAGGTGTGGAAGCAGAGGAAGGGGTGGGAGGGGATGGATTTGCGAAGAACGTCTTATGTTTTCAAAATAACATAATAAAATGGGTTTAAAAACATTTTATTTACAAAATTTAATGCATACGGATTAAAAATATTAGCGTTAAAGAAACTAAAATATTTTTTAAGTAGAGAATCAAAATCAAATTCATTCGAAATTTCTGAGATTAAAAATCAATTAAACACTTTCTTTCATATACAAGAAAGATAAAAATAAAAAATATACAATAAAATAAGTAGGGTTAAATATGTTTTTAGTCCCTAAACTATTGGCTGTTTCTGGTTTTCGTCCCTCTTCCAAAGTAAGGTTCAATTTGGTCCTCATTCTTTAGAAAAACGTTCGTTTTAGTCCTCAAAATTTTGTTTTTAGTCCTCGTTTTAGTCCTCAAAACGTTCGTTTTTTCGACTAAAACGAACGTTTTTTAAAGATTGAGGACTAAATTGTACCTTACTTTGGAAGAGGGACGAAAACCAGAAACGGTCAATAGTTTAGGAACTAAAAACATATTTAACCCAAATAAGTAATATAATAGAGTGAAATAGATAAAAAAATATAATTAAAAAAAAGCACCAAAGACCTTGGCTATAGAGCAATCATTTACTAATGATTATTTTTTTTTTCAATATTCAGATCTAAATGATGAAGAAAAAGTAACTTTTTTACATAAATGAATTGATACTTTCCAAAGGGTGAAGTAATGAAATAATTCACCAACCTATATATAATATATGATATTTTGTATCACTTTATTCAGATGTGTAGAGGAAAAAATACTGACAAACAGCTTTGCACAGAAAAGCAGAAGATAGAGAAAAAAAATTTAACACAGTTTGTAAGTATTTAACAGAAGGGACTTGAATGAGACAAATTTTATCAAATGGAGATACAATTGACACTTTTTTAAAAAAAGGAAATTAATTGACACAACTCACTGGGAAAAAAATAAGCTGTTAAGCCTATTTTCAACTACGCAAAAACGCAAGTGTACCGTCTCATGGAGGGCTCTTTTACCCTCTTAAACATTGGAAATGCTTTCTTAGAAGTGAAGAAATATGTATTTGCTTTTAAAATTGAGTAAATAAAGATCCTCTGCAGTTTTAAAAAAAGCTCGCATTATATCTCTGTCATTCCTTTAAATTTTGATATTTGAGATGTTGCATGAATGATGAGATTAAGAATTGCACAAGATGAGATCCGTTACCTACGAAGAGGTGACTGGCTGTCACTTATGCCAGTTGCTCAGTAAGTGGGGACTTTTGTAGGCTTAAATAGAAAGTAACATTATATATGCTTTATAGAGATATTAACAGTGTAAAGTCATGGCTGGTGACAAACGAAAAAGCTTACCTTGATCTCCTACAAGGAGGTTTTATCTATCAAAGGCTTTATCCCTCGTGCTGCAAGATACACGAGTCTCTTGTAATGTTAAAAAAAAAGGATCCTCTTCCTTGGGAACTTGCTCAAACCCAAGTCATTCAAGAACTGAAAAAGATTGCCCAAGCTCCACCAGCCTTAAAAATTGATGGAAATGGGAAAAGTATTCTTCAAACAGATTCTAGTGACCATTATTGGGGAACAATATTCATTGAAGAAGAGAAAAATAAGAAATACTATTGTGGGCATGCTAGTGGTCAATTCAAAGAAGTAGAAACACATTATCACACCATCTTCAAAGAAGCATTGGCAGTAAAAAATGGCATAAAGAAGTTTGATTTTCATTTGAGAGGGCATCACTTTGAAGTTCAAATGGACAACTCATTTCCAAGGTTCCCGAGTTCAAAAACAAAATGCCTTCAGATCCTCAAATACATATTAAAGGATTGGTTTTTGTGATATGATTTCTCAGTCAAACATATTAAGGGAAACTGCAACCTAATCCTTGATTTCCTCTCCAGACCAAGGAAATCTATCCAATATATTTAAGTCTCTCGTGTTTTCCCTCTCATATTCATGGTAAAACATTTACCTTCAAAAGCCAAAAATGGAATGGTCTATCCTCCGAGGTTATCACCAATTTCCCCTGCTGAAATCCTTAAATATGCCAAAACAATGATTTTTTCTTTCCTCCATGAAACCATGAAATACAAAGATTCTCCTACAAACATTTTTATTCCAGAAACATGATTTAGACGAATCTTTGAATTATTCTATGGCACCGGATGGGATATTTGTGAACCAACTCTTTGGTTAATTTGATGCAATATCATCCAATATTCTATCCTCATTCTATCTCTAGACCAAAATGGCTTACAACATTTTCACTGATCCTGACAAAGATGATTATTATTTCTGGACCTTGTTAGAATGATTTTCTTCTTTATCATGGTGGCGAAAATAATTAAAAATAACTACAGAATTTGAAGTACTGAGAAGATTGTCCCAAGTTTCTCTTAATTCTTTAGTTTCTGTATTCATCATCCACAGTCCATATTTCAAGGATCCAGCTGGGTTGTTATGGTCTAAAAATGAAGCATACATGTGTGGATCTTTTGAAACTTATCCATTAAATGAGAGTTACAAGATTCAACTAGCCCAACATTTATGTTAAGTAAATAATTATCACCCTAAACCCTTGATCCAAATCTTGTCAGTTCCTCTCAAAGACCACTCAACTTTTATCCCCTAGATATAATTGTCCCAAAAAAAGATAACACTTAGCAGATAAGGGATTTCAAGTCTGTCACATAAACCTTCCAAAAGATTGAAGGCTTGATTGATAATTGCAATGAAGAACTAATGGATGAAAGTAATGATTCACAAGCAGATATATAACCCACTAGTTGGGATTATGACTCGCAGGGGAGCGCAATGTTCAGTCTCCACTCGCTCTGACTAAAATAATGTTTGAATAAGTGAAAGAATCTAATTACTGGTAGACTCACTGTCTTACTAAAATATATCACTTTCACATATTTTGTTTTTCTTTTAGTCATGTTTGTTTTTTATTTTGGCATGATGGTGTTCTTTTTATTTTATTTGAATTCCAAATTGTATAAAATGTGTTTTGGTGTCTGGGTTAATGGAGTTTAAAGTTCATAATTAAGTCTGAAGTTTGAAGTCCACATGTAGGGGTTCTTTTATAAAAGGGAACATTTTCCATTTGTATCATCATCGATTCTTGAATAAAAGTTTGATTGTTATATATTTTCTATATCCTTTTTCTAAATTTTCTCTTTTCTGTAAAAGTTGGAGATATATAACTTATATTATCTCTTCTCTACATAAATACAAGTTTGCTCTACACTCGTCTTTGTAGAAGATTTTGTATATAAAAAAGTTTCTGACTCGTGAACCATTTAAGATTTAAGATAATAATATGTCGGATATTTGAGATAGAACTAAAAGCGAACATTTAAGCCATGGAAGCCTTGTATTGTAAAAAAAAAGAAAGCTTATTACAATCTCTTACGAAGAAGTTTTATCCAAAAAGAGAATATGATAATAGTACAAGTTATGTACGAGAAACGAACAAAGAGAAAACAATCAGACATGACCATATTTTTTACGATAGTGACAAACAAAACATTTTCTTTTTATATATATTTGTCTTTTCAACCATATAAACGCTTAGATATTAATTTTAATGATTAGATTATTAAAATCATATTTTAAAATTCATTGGAATGATTTAACTGTAGTAAAAGAGCTTGGATGTAACTTTTTCAGTAGAATTTGTCTGTACTTTCTTTGTTAGTGCAAACGATCCAAATTTGTTTTTTTGTTTCTTTATCTTCTAAACGTCATCTCAAAATTAAGAATTGAACAACACTTTAAAGAAGAGTAATTATGACTAACCATTTACCAGATAAAAGTGAGTATGGAAATTATTCCTTCCATTTCTCTCATCCTCTTCTTCACCTAGAATTAGAAGGTCGTGTTATAATTCAATATGTAAGATCACTTTACAGGTTTGAGTTTGAGGTTTATTTTGTGAAAAGTGACAATGATGAATAAAGTGGTATGTTACTTTACTTCTATAAATGAACGGTTTTTAAGTAAGTTCTCTTTTTAAAGGAAGGTTTAAACCTTGATTTGGTCTTTGTATTTGTGTGTTAATCTCAAGTGGATCATTGTTTTTTTTTCGGTCTCAATCAGATCCTTAAATTTGTTAAAATGAGCCAATTAAGTCTTCTCCGTTAATTTATCAGTAACGTCGTTTGCATGTGCTGAGTTGTAATTTGTTTTAGTTGACGAGACATTGTTTATTAAGTTTGATTGGTGTTGTGTTGTGTGAATAGATTGCCACGTGTGATGTTGTTAGCCCTAAAACTTAATATTTAGAGTAACCCTGATTTCAAAAGTGTTTAACATCTCCGTTTTTGTTAGGAAGAGTTCTGGAAGCACTGTTGAAGTGACGAAATGTCTGGTTCTTCTTCTTCTTGCAAATGGACGGGTTGGGGCTTTCAACATAGTTCTGCTAGTGGGAGCAGGTTGGGTGTAAAACCCAGTTGCTTTTGTGGTCAGAACCCCTAAAAATAAGGGCAAAAGATTTTGAGGGGTCATTCAAGGAACAATATAGAAGAATCTATGATTATGGTGATGAACTTCTCAGAGCAAATCCAGGTTCAACAGTCAAAATAAAGGTTGAAAATAGTAATGATGAGTGTATATTCAATAGAATTTATGTATGCTTGAAAGCATGCAAAGATAACTTCATTAGTTGTAGACCCATCATTGGATTGGATGACTGTTTTTTGAAAGGCAAGTATGGAGGGGAGTTACTAACAACAATCTGAAGAGATGGCCGAAATGAACAAATTCTGCCCATTGCATATGCTGTTTACTAGTTAGGGCAACCCCAAAATCTTTTACCCTTGTTTTTAGGGGTTCTGGCAACGCGGAAGACTGCATGCCGACCACAAAAGCAACTGGGTTTTACACCCAACCTGCTCCCATTGGCAGAACTATGTTAAAAGCCCCAACTCGTGCATTTGCAAGAAGAAGAAGAACCAGATATTTCGTCACTTCAATAGTGCTTCCAGAACTCTTCCTAATGAAAACAGAGATGTTAAACACTTTGGAAATTAGGGTTGCTTTAAATATTAAGTTTTAGGGCTAACAACATTACACATGACAATCTATTCACACAACACCAATCAAATTTAATAAACAATGCCTCGTCAACTAAAACAAATTACAACTCAACATAGGCAAACGATAAATTAATGGAGAGAGCTTAATTGACTCATTTTAACAAGTTTATGGACTCGATTGAGACCAAAAAAAGAACGACGACCCACTTGAGATTTGCACACAAATCCGAGGACGAAATGAGAGTTTAAACCTTAAATGAATATTGTATAATCTGAGATGATAAAGAGAAATTGAAAAATTTTAAATATTAATTTCAAGTAATAATAATTGTACTCCTTTTCTTTTTATCCATTTTTAATTAACTTATATATTATTTAATGAAACATAAAACTAAAGAGGCTGAAATTTTCATCACCATTTTTAATTCTCATTTGCGGTAGATTTAATAAATTTATTTAAATAAAGTACCTGGATTATTACTTTTTTATATTTTACATTTTAATTTATAATATGAAAGAAAAATATTGTAAGAAAATATACATTACAAATTTGTGTAAAAGAAAAATAAAGGAAAGTGTAATCTATAAAGATATATAAAGAAGATTCTCTCATTTAGTTTATACAAATTATATTTCTATATTACTTTTAATTATATTTTAGAATTAAAAATATTCAAATATTAAAATTAATTGTACACACTACAATACATATAACTGATCTTTGCTATATACATTTCTTTTTCTCTTTCTGTCAACACAACTACTTTTACTATGTTTATTTTTATAAAAGTAATTAATTTTATTAGGAAGAATTACACATTATAAAATTTAATAAAATATAACTATTTCATTATTATGATTTTTATAGTTTCTAAAGTAAGAAGATGACAGTTAGAAAAAAAGAAAAAGAAAAAAGGAAAATATTGATAACTGTGGAGTTACCAATCAATTAGAAACCGTTGAATATGGGAAAAGGTTGTCAAGTGAACTTTAATCATGGGAAAAACGCAAAAGTGGTCCACCTGCCATGGTTGGAGGACAGTTAACCTAATGAATGAAATCTAAAGTGAAAGAGTTAAAGAGAGTACAAATTGGTAAACCCAAATATTAGCATATACAGAGTGTACACCGTCTAAATTAAGAAAGCAAAGAGATAGAGAAAGTTGTGAACTTTTCAGAAATGGGTGCTGCGGAATCAGTCTCGGAAAATTCCATCCATGAATTCTCGGTCAAGGTAGAGGAGATACTCAGAATCTCAACATCAGAAAACCCTTATTTTTTTATTATTTGATTTTGGAAACAATTATAGAAATCTCTTACCATATGGTTCATGGTTGGCACAGGATCCCAAGGGAAGAGACGTGAACCTCACCACCTACAAGGGGAAGGTTCTGCTTGTAGTTAACGTTGCTTCAAAATGGTATTTTTTTACGCACCCTCTTTATTCTAACTCGATTTTCTTTGTGTTTGGTATAAAAATTCAACCTTTCTTTCTCCTTTTCCTTTTATTGCTCCTGGGTTAACTGATTAACTCTGTGGGTGTGAATTGCAGTGGATTTACGAATTCTAATTACACCCAGTTAACTGAGCTTTACGGCAGATACAAAGCCAAAGGTACTGTTTTTTGGTTTAGTTGTTGGGCTTGCATGTTCGTGGATCCTAAATTTGTGTATTTTCAGTGACCAATTACTTTTGAACTTGGTTAGATTGAAGGGCTTGAAAAGGAATCTCTTTAACTGATCATACTTGAGAGTGTTTTGTTGGTTGATCTCAGGTCTTGAGATACTGGCATTTCCATGCAATCAGTTTTTGAAGCAACAGCCGGGGAATAGCCTGGAGGCAGAGCAATTTGCCTGTACAAGGTACAAGGCCGAGTATCCCATTTTTGGAAAGGTATGTATGATACTGGTTGTCTGTGTAAGGCATTTGGCTGCTCTAATGCTTGATTTTGTGCCCTAGATGTTTGAATAGAAAAACGATACATTGATTTTTTGGTTTGCTGTTCTAATTTTATTTTGTAATCAAATGCCGATTGGTGCAGTAGCTTTAAGTTGGTAGTCATTAGTATTTTTCAAATGGGAAGGAATAACAAGCCCTATTGCTTGAGTCCACTAAATACAACTTAGGATCTGTTAGTTGTTAATTCCTAATACTAGAGAACGGTCTGCACCCGTTGATGGTATTGATAGTGAAATAAGGTTCAAAACAATTGTAACAGTAAACCGGGAAAAGTAGCAGAACGTAAATGGCTTCACCAAACAATTATACTTTTCTAAAATAAGAATTAAGCTGTGACAATAACGAGGTTGCAGCCACCGTTGCACTCCATTTGCTTGACAACACAATTTTTCTTCCAGACAAAGTGACATAGCGAGTATTTGAGACTCTCCTCCTGCTGCTTTTTCTTGGTTCCATGATTCCAGGATTGGTTGCCACCCGTCCCCTCCATGTAACTAACTTTGAATTTGTCTCATTGTGCACTAGACCTTCCATGTGGGCATCCCTTTCAGCATTTGCATTAGTAGCCGACTCAGCACTATTTTTCTTACAAGATCCTTTAAAAGTTAAAACTGTGATCTAGACATCTAGTTCTGTGTTATTTTTATTATTTATTAGGCCTGGAGAACAGACGAATAATTTGGTTAATGGAGTGAAAAGGTGTGTGATAGAGGTAGGCAACTCTAAATAATTCTGAGTTCTTGAGACGTGAGCTGCTGCTGTGGAGTTTCATGTAAAGGATTGCTTAATGGTATTAGCTAAGTAACAAAACAATGAGATAAATATTTCGCTGTAGGCTGAGAGACATGATTGGGATTTGAGCATGCAAATGCTACTATGACAAGTTGGCAACACGGACTACATTAGTAAACTTTTGGCACTTTTGGCAGTGGGAGGTATTGTTGCAATACTTTGCTTAATGCAGTGCCATGAGTAGTGCAGATTGAAGCGATGACAGGATTTCCTTGGTATGCTTTCCGATGGAAGTTTGAAGGGTTACTACTCTGAAGCTAAATATATGACCAGGATTAAGGATTAAAAGGAAAATAATAAAAAGGTATCTGGATTAGAAATAAATCTACAATTTGCAATCTTCCTGGACTTAGAATTACTAATTAGTCGCCATGCCTGTTATATGTTTGTCTTAGACATGGTCTGCATTAATTCACACGAACACTAGGAAGATGTAAAGAAAATGATAAAGAACCAAAGAAGTTAAAAATAAAAGTATCAATAATATGCTTGAAAAGGGTGGACAATTAGCTAGAGCAACTGGTGTTGTAGCAAAACTAATAATAAAAGAGGGGAAATCAGTCACATTAAAATTAGCCTCTGGGAAGGTTCATTTGATATCCAAAAACTGTTCGGCAACAGATGGACAAGTGGGAAATGTTGGAATAAACCAACAAAATTTAGGTAGAGCAGGATCTAAATGTTGGCTAGGTAAACATCATATATCTAATGGTTTGGGCAATGCTACTTTGATGGGATATTAATCATGTTTGTGGAGTCAGGTTGTGCCAAAGTAGAAATACACTGCGCTTCTAATAATAGGTAGGATTTGACAGGGTCTCGGAAAGTCAAGCCCCAATTATTGTTTTCCTGTCGCTCAATATTGTGAGTGTGCCTTTGTTGAACTTGTAACTGGTTTAGATGACTAGGCATTAGTCTATTTTTACTGTAAAATATAGAGCCTCGTTTAATGTGTGTTAAGTATGATACTGATAACATGTTAAGAAGTAGATCTTTAAGTTTAACTCAACCTTACAAAATTAGCTTGAGGTTTGCACCCACTTATGTACTATAAATTGGTCTTATTTCTAATCAATATGAGACTTCCAACTAATACTTTGCAAGAGGTCATAGGTTAAAAATCTCACATCATCGTTGTATCAAAGGAATAAGTGCAGCAAATTGACTTGGTAGAGTTTTGGGTTTGCTGTTATCAAGGTGTTATTTGTGCCAGAAATACCCTGTTTTTTTGGAGATTAAACTCGAGAAAAAAAAAGGGCTGTCTCCTTAAAATAGGGATGTTGTAAGTGCCATATACCTTATGTTAGGTAAGACTTGTCTTGAAATAAAATCCAAATGAGCATCGATACAATGTGCTATGTTTTTTACTTATTTGAATTGTACTGTTATTTGGAAATCATGTCATTTAACATTAAAGCGTTGGTCTAGAACCATGAGGGACAGGTCTAGAGTACAGTTTCTTCTATTAAATAAAGGCAAGGCTGCGCCAAAAAGCTTTGGCACTGCACTGTTTGCAGTCCATTGGTGTACATGGTTGGAAATAGATGCTAGAATTTTCAGTGGAGGGTTTTTTGAGCTTATTAGGGATTGAGAGTATATTGTTTAGCTTCCTTGTGGTGTTCTGCTAAAGATCTTTTCAGGGGATTGTCTACCTTGGATCTTGAGAGATTAACATGTTTTGTTGCATGGTTTGTGATATTTTCATTTTTGGCCTTTTTCTCCTTTTTCTCCTTTGACCCTTCTCAGTTATCAATTTTTCCCCTGAGGATTTCTTATCCTCCAATTTTGTGTCTTTCTCTTAAACTCTTTGTTTATATTAGAAAAAGGTTAATACTAAGTACTGTCAAATGAGCCTCATAAAATGTATTGGTGAAGGAAAAGAGATAGGAAAATCTGTTCTTGTGTTGAGACTTGGCATTTAGTTTTTGAAAGCAATGATAGATGCCAAATGAAAAGCATGTTGGCAGTGTGGTTATGTTTACAAATGACAATTTAGTAATACTCTTACAGTCTAGATTTAGCTAATTATTGTTGACTTGTTTCTTGGTGAGTTATGCATATTTGCTATTGCTATATTAATTACTACATATGGCTGTAAATTCCATTATTTAGCATCATGTTGTTAACTACATATATTAAATTCCTTTTTATTTGCAGGTACGTGTCAATGGACCTAACACAGCACCTGTCTACAAATTCCTTAAAGCAAATAAATCAGGATTTTTGGGTTCTAGGATAAAGTGGAATTTCACCAAGTTTCTGGTTGACAAGGAAGGGAAAGTCCTAAAGCGTTATGGTCCAACCACCTCACCGCTGTCCATTGAAGTATTACTCTCTCTCTCTCTCTCTCTCTCTTATATAAGATTATGCAATCTCACAGGGCACTCTAAGAATATACAATGATATTTTGTGTGAAAAATGTTGATATGTGTGGCTCTTGAAACTTGAAATTATTCTCGTTTGTCTTTACAGAAGGACATCAAGAGGGCATTGGGGGAGGCTTGAAAGACTCTACAATCACTTCAAATTGGTGCTCTCTTGTTGAAGATGATTGAAACACAAGGAATGTATATTTGTAGATGTTTCTTCTAGTGTTGATTTCTTATATATTTCATGTCTAGGGCTTTAGAATTCTGTTTTGGTTTTATGATGTAAATCGTTACTTAAACTGATTAATGAACATTAGTTTGAGTTGTTTGTTTTGATGATTGTGACCTAAAAATGATCTCTCTTTGACTTGGACTCTGGTGTTATTTGACAGAAATTTCCATCCATTATAATTTTCTTTCTGGTGTTGACTCCATTATGGGAAGGTAAGTATTGAAAGAGAGATGTTAATAATGAACACTATTATTTGGTGCATTTCATCTGAGCCATATATTGAACACTAATAATGAATGAATCTTACATGGATTTCATTGGATAGTAAAAAGAGAAGTAAATATGAAATGAAAAATGGGACCCTAGCATCTTATCTTCTATGATAAAATCCCATTCAGATAAACCTCCCTAAATAATTTCCAAAAGGTTAAGCTAAGTTAAAAAGAATAAAGCAATTATGATAGTGAGTGAACCATCTCATTGATTAAGATATATATTACAATGACTACACCTGAACCATGTGACCATTATGACAATCACTCAATCATTTCATACCTTGTTAATGAGAATCAAGATATTATATCTATATATTCTATTTTAACAGTTTCGGCTATATTCATCAAAATAACTATTTCTTTAACTTACTCTAGCAAGGTTTTGTAGTCAATTTTACAATATAATTTCAAACATTTACACTTTTTAGGATATATTAAAAAAATTTCTGAAACACATGTTTCTGGAGATATTCTTAGAAATCATATTTCGGATATCATCGAAAATACATATTTTCCAGAAAGTGTAAGGATATCATCATTTGCTTTCTTGAATTATAATAATAAGTGCACCTATGAAGTATGAGATGAAGAAAGGCATAGTCAGAACATGGGCTCGGCCGCCCCACGAAAAAAGCCCACCTTACATTGTACTGGACTGAACCCTATAAATCATAGGTTATTGTTTCCAGCACCACAACAATTACTAACTTCACCACTGTCACTGCTTCTACCACCGCCACCATCGCACCGCTGCTACAGAAAAAGAAGAGAGGAAGAACAGCATAAAGAAGAAAATAGGAAAAGCAGAAAAAAATTCATTTTAAAAAGTTTTTCCAGAACGTATTTCATGTGTTTCAAAAATACTTTTCAACCACATTTCATGTATGGGTATTCTGAAAAAATCATTTTGAAAGGTATTTAATGAGTTCCGGAATTATTTTTTTCAACATTCCAGTTCTGAAAAATATATTCCGGAATATAATTCATACGCTCTGAAAATTATGTTATGAGAATTTTGTTTCAGGAATTCTGTTTTGGTAATTTTGTTTCAAAAAGCTTTCAAAATATGTAATCTAAAAATAGCTTTTTCAGATAACAAAATGATTATTTCAAAAGTTTGAAGGATGCAGAAAGAAATTATGGGGGTGCAGGGAGTAAAAGCGTATACCATACTAGTGTGGCACAAATCGATGTGGGACCTGCAATAAAACAGAGGTGAGAACCCAGTTTACAATTTGAAGCTTGAACTGGAGAGATGAAAAGAAGGGTTGAAATGAAAGCTTGGTGGTGATGTCATGGCTGCCAGCAAGCTGTTTTGACAGTGACAAGGTTTTGGCTGTGACATGCAGCGACACAGTACACGTGACTGTGGGCATGCATATGCATAAGTAGATTTCATGAATGACTTAGAATGATGATTCTTACTTATATTCTGGCCTCGTGTGGAAATCAGAATGCATGTGTCTTCTCACAGTCACATTCAACAATAACATGAGCATCATGCGATCGGTCGATATTTGTTGCATTATCATTGGTTTCTCTCTGTCCAAGATTCTCTTCTTCCCTCCACACATTCATGTCTTCTCAAGATTTTATTTTCTCACTTACCACTACTTAAGTCTATAAGTTTCTTCCTTTCAACTTTCTACTATGTTCATCTTTATTTCTCAAAAAACTCACATCTACTGTCTTTAACTTACACTGTCTCCATTTATGTATATTTTATATTTGGGATGTAAGTTAAAAGAAAAATTAAATATATTTGTAGTTTTTAATTTTGATGTGAAATTAAAATTAACTTCTGTTTCAAATTTTTGATATAATTTTATTTTCAAGCTTTAAAAATAAATAAATAAAATTATTCTGTTTAATTGTGTTAATTTGATATATCAAATAATGTTTTAGACTAATACTAGAACTCTTTATCCTGTTTGATTAAACTTAAATACAGTTCTAAAATATTGTGATAAAAAAAATTTAGTATTTTTAAATTAAAAGGATTATACTTATTTATTTTTAAAATTTGATGTTTAAATTATATTAAAAATTAAAAATTAAAATATAAAAATTAAAATATAAAAGAATTTGAATTTTGAATTAAAATTTTAAAATTAAAATTATATTTAACAAAAAAAAATCATAAAAATTCAACAAAAAGAATTAATCAAATTTTATTTGTGGCTTCCTTTGTTTGACTCGAACGACGAGGAAAATAAATTAATAAATTAATATAGATTAATATGATGTGTAATATGTGAAGAGAAAACAGAAAAGAATGGTTTTGAAAATTTGTGGGGTTTACTTGTATTAGTTTCTTGTTTAATTTTATTCTTATCTTGTCCAATCAATCATGTTATGAAACTTTTAAAAAAGTCCTTGTTTTTCTTACCTATTGATGTAATGTAGCAATTACAAATATTTACTTGTTTTTCTTTTTGAATTTATTTATATATTCTCTATTAATCCTCCGACATAATCAAGACACTATGGTTGAATGACATGAAGAATAAATAAGTGATAAACATAATTGTTGAAATTAGATAAAAACAAGCGAGGCAAGGTAAATGAGAAGTAATAATGTTTATTAAAAAGAAGTAAAGAAAAAAAAAGAATTTTAGTAAAATGGTAATGAAATTGGAACTTGTCAAAGTTTTCAATCTCTTAAGTATACTATATCTTAGTACAAAAGTAGGGATATAGTATAAGGCGATTATGTTTAGAAAGATTTTCTATACAATGTAAGGTTTTTAGGGCATTGAGAAATAAGAAAAGAAAATTGAATAAAACATTTTAGAAATTGAAATCAACAAATGTAAAGTAAAAATATTTGAAAAATTCTTACAAACAAATTATGATATGTTTTGATGTAAGTCTAAAGGCAGAGGTTCTAGAATATTGAAGGGGACAAAAAGAATTCTTCAAACACAATAATTGTTGGTTTGTCGGATAAATGCTTCGGTTTTATTTTTATATTATATATTCGTTTAAGCTATTGCATTACGGTAATCAAATGCTTCATACTATCATATCAAAACCCTTTGTTAAAAAATTATAAACAAAGTCAACGGTTTTTAAAGTATTTGACAAAAGAAGAGAGTGTATAATAATTTAATTTATTTATTTATAATATTTATCTTTTAATAATTTTAGAAGAGTGTAGGATCTTATTTATGGTTTATTCCATTCAAAATGCATGTTTATAAGCCAAGGAAATTGCATAAATCTCCTAAGATCTTTAGTTTGTACACATAATCTATAAAAAAGAACTTTCTGACATTTAATTTTAACAAGTGTCATCAATCTTATTTAATAGAGTTTTTCAATAAATATCCTAAATAAAATGTCCAAACTTTAGAACAATAACATTACACAATTTTTTTTAAGGAAGGTAACCTAGTGCTACCTAATTTTACAAAAGGAACAAATTTTCATTTTGAAGCATACATACTAGGTATTAACTTTCTTTTTTCATAATAGTGCATTAGATTACATATTAGCATAAATATTAGTGGATCTTAATCAATAATTTTAAAAAAATATTTTAATATATAATTTCTGTATAAAATTATTAGAGTTTGTTTTGTACACATTTTAAGATAACTTAGTTGAGTTTCTCTTTCTTTTTGCATGTTTATTGTACCATTTTTACTTTACATGTGAACATTACTAAAAAATTATAAATTTCTTAATTATTAACAATATCAAGTCATATTCTTGTGTTGAAAGAAGAAGTATGTAAGCTATAAATCTGATTATTATATATCATTTTCACATATGACTTTATAAATAACTAGTACCATGCCACTGATATATACAAACAAGGCATTCTATTAAAGTCTACTTTAAAGTATAGTAGGATCCTTCTTTCTAATGACTCTTTGTGCTTTCATATTAGATAGTTTACTAAATGCGGTAAATCTTGTATATTATAGAAGTGTTTTCGGTAATGTGAATTAAATATGGTTATAAAGTTTTTATTATCGGTTAATTAACTATCTATAATTTTTTAACTTACATGATAATTTTTCCTACAGAAGGCATCTTCAGAATAATTAATTTGATAATTTTTCCTACAGAATTGGCATCTTCAGAATAATTAATTTGTGTACTTAATTTATTACCATCATCAGACTTAAAATTTATATGTATGATTATAAGAATTCTATCGTCTTTATTAACAAGATAAAAATAAAATTTAATTTTTGTTGTTGTTTTTATGATAGTTTAAAAAATTAAAGAAAATTTAATTGAAAAAATAAAACAATAATACAAAATGATAAAGATTAATTGAAATGACTTGATGATACTGATTATAATGAAATAAATGTAAATTTAAAGTAATATAACAAACGAAAGATCTTGGATAGAGTAGATTGAAAACATTAAAATAGTTTGAAAACAAATGAATAAAAATATAAAGAATACATTGATGCATAACATGTACTTTTGAATAACCAAATATAAATAAATGTGATGGAATAATAGGTATAAAATGAAATAAAGTGAATAATTTTAAATGATCGAGAAACTAATGTATAGTGAGAGATAAATAGGTAAATAAAAAAAAGACATCAAGTGTTTTTTCATTAGTAATTATAGTATGCCTTTAGAATTATACATGCTTCTGTAATATGTTTTCTAAAAAATACTAATTCTAACATATACTATTATTTATTTATAGATGGTTGAAATCTAATTTATATAATTAATGACATGTTATTTAACCCCTCTTACACTTTAATCCTGATAAATTTTAGTGACAGATTATGTTATTAAGTGGTCCATTAAAATGAACATAAATATATTTAAATTTATGGTTTTTATTTAAAAAATGTTGATGTCTCATAAAACACCACTTCTTACTGAGGAAGGAAACAAGGTTCTGCATCAAAATTATAAGTAGATAAACTCTAATTTTATGTACTTGCTTCCATCACACAATGTTTGATTTCCATCGTTGAGAAATTTATTAAAGTCATTATGATAGCCTTTCATTCGAAACAACATCTATACTTAAGGTTGTGATCTACCTATATTAATACGTTCTTGCCTACAATCCCTAAATGCTTAATTTATCATTGTTTCCATTGGATTTTCAAAATGAAATGTCTCCTGTATATCATCTTCACTTTCAGAAATATTCACAATTGTTTCTCACCATGAAGATTCCATATAACATAACTTTTAGGAAATAATGTTAAAATCAAGTGCTCCTGAACAATGCCTCTAGTTTTCCATTTCATAAACCCACATTTGGGACATGGACATCAAATTGTATCCCCATTAACTCATTCTCAAAAGAAAAATCTAAGATTTTTTTAAAAATCAATTAAGAATTCAACTGTATTTTGAGGCTTAGCAATCCAATATTTATCCATTCAAAAAGATACTTAAATAAAATAACAATGATATTTTATAAAATACACTAATACATGAAAAGAAATATTATAGGTTAAAACCCTTTGATGATCTTCATATTTGTACAAGAATCTCAATTCAATATTCTCATTTTAAGTTGTCTCAATTGGGTCCTCAATTTGGAAAATGTGTAACAAATAAGTCTTTTCCGTTAAGTTGTAAGAAACGACGTCAAGACTTGCTAATGTGGTGCACAATAGACACGTTGATGTGAATGATTTTATTACGTGGGATAAGGGTTTAAATTATGATGTGAAATTGAGGTTTAATTTTTGATGTTAAATTATTTAATTGGTGAATGTGGTTAGGAAAAAAAGTTAGGGATTTGGTGCAATACATATTACGAATTTTGAAACTACAGATTTGGAATTTCGAAAGAGGAATATTGAAAAAGGATTTAGGGATTTTGAAAGAGGGATATCGAAAAGGAATTTAGGGATTTTGAAAGAGGGATATCGAAAAGGGATTTAGGGATTTCGAAAGAGGGATTTGCAAATAGAAGACAAACACAATGTGGAAGAAATTTAAAGATAAATAGGATAAAAGATAAAGACAATCAACTAGGAATTTCAAAACAGCTAGGGAACGAAGTTTGACGACAATTGAGGTAAGTTTGAATTAGTGGTTGGTTGTGTGTTGCGTTTTGATTTTGGGGATAGGAAATGGGTTTTACATTTTGGTTCTGGCAAATGGGCAAATGGGTTTTACACCCAACCTCCTTGCGGCGCTACTATTATGTTGTATCCGCCAACCATTTCATGTGCAATACGAAGAAGAACAAGACATTCCTCAGCTAAACAATATTCGAGTTCCACCTTCGACAACCACTTCTTTCACAAGACAAATAAGAACAAGACATTCCAGCTAAAACAACCTCTTTAAATGTTAGGACAAGCATAATAATGTTAAGGCAAACACTGCATGTGTAAAAGGGGATGAAAAAACACATTAGTCTATGAAATTAATCAACAATGACACGTCCTTCACTAAATATTACAGCTCAACACGTCTTAATGTTGTTTCTTACCACTTAATAGAAAATACTTATTTGTTACATATTTTCAAAACTAAGGACCCAATTGAGACAACTTAAAACTAGAGGACTGAATTAAGATTCTTATACATACAAATATGAAGATCATGTGATGGTTTCAACCAAAACTATACTAATAATAAATTATAGCTACAATACTCAAATTAGCCATGCCAACTCAATACTAAGAAGTCATCAAAAACAAAAAAAAAATCGTGGAATATATATAAAAAACAACAATTGAATTAAAAAAATAGAATACTTGTTTCCAAATGAATTTAAATTATCTTGAAAACTTCTATTTCATCTAGATATCTAATTGTTGAAGTTTTAGATAAAAAAATATGACACTCACCCAATTTTAAAATCCTTCCCCATTAATTGAGAAACATAGAATCAAACAACCTAAGAACAAATAAATGACATATACCTGTCATGGTAGGCAACAAGATGGATTTGGATTATTTACTATAGTTGGCCTTAAGTTTCTCCTTCTGAAATTTATTCGATATGTGAAAAATCACCAACAAAAACTTTGCAAAATTAAAATTGAAAAAGAAGATAGATAGTGAAAACCCATAATCGCTCCATTAAAAAATGAAAAAAAATAAAAAAGTGAATAGTTAGAATCACATTACGTCGGTAGACCATTTGAAAAGGCAAGATTAAAAATGAAACGTACCTACTTAGTCTTCTCCCATAGTTGACGAGCTACAACCGATGATTTTGCGAGTTAGGACAAAAATATATTAAACAAATATGTGAGAGAAACACAAAAGATGATGGAGGACCATCTAGAGGACACATTGAACATATGCTAAATCAATGGCAAAGAGAATGAAAGAGGAAGATGGACCTCAAAGAACTCTACTTCTGTGGTGGATTATTTATTAATCTCTTCATTTCTCGTAACATCGTTTGCAAAACTTGTACATATCTTTCTTTTATGCCTTGTATTTGGGCCAAGAACCTTGTTTAGTGTTGATTGAGTATATTATCTCAAGTCAGAGGGATTAACACCACATTTAGGTCTTGGAATTTGATTAACGCCTCATTTGGGCTTGTCTTAGGCCTTGAAGAATCATTTGGACTTGGAAGAGTGGAGGAACACCCTCCTTGACCGATCATTTAAGGGAAGGACTCTCATGCATCCCCTTGGATGGTTGGTGAAGAGAAATGCTCTCATTCACTCCCCTTGGACAAAGGAAGTTTCTAGAACTTTTTTTAAAGTTCAAAGCATCTTTATAGATACATGAACTCTTTTCTTTTCTAGAGAGTTCCCCTTCTCCTATAAAAGGAGAACTCCTTCCATTATAAATTCATCTTGGAATTGAATATAGTGAAACTTTACTAAATTGATGTCTCACTTTCTCTAAAATCTAGCTCTCTTGTAAGATTGACCGAACTTTCTTCAAGAAACTATCACAAGTCACTCTTCATCAAGTACTTCCTTCATCAATTTATGTCTTTCGTAGAGCTACTCTAGAACTCCTTATCAAAATTCTTCAAGAGAGTTCCATCGAAAAGGGAGAAATGGTGAAGGTTTAAGGAACATGTGAAACAAAGAAAAAAAATAAAGATAAATGTATTATAATTTAGGTAGGTTATAAACTTTTTCAAAAAAAATTAAAAATCTCAATATTAATATTATTTTAGACAATCCATGATATCATCTTGAATCATATTAATTTGTGGAGAGTTTTTATAACCTCTCCAAAATAATCATACTAAATATAATTTTTTAAGTTAAAATTACCTTTTTCTTTACCATGTGTTATAACAGTCCCAGAAAACTTATTAATTTGTTTTGGGTGAAAATAACTACTCACCAAAACGATTTTTGTAAGTCCCACTTTTATAGATTAAAAATAACATAATCAACACTTTAGTATTCAATTAATTTTATAAGAATTAGAACTTATAATTAGAATTTCATCATCTTGATTAAAAAGGTATAAATAAAAATTAACTATATTTGTCGATTTATAATTTTTTTTACAAAAATCTTTCAGGAATTAAAGAAAAAAATTAATTGAAAAAAAAGTACAAAATGATAAATACTAATTGAAATAACTTGGTTTGAAGAACAATAATTGTAAGGAAATATATGTAATCGTAATGTAACGAATTTCATGAAGTAATTTGCGAAATTATAACTAGCATCAGAGTAATTTCAAAGCAGTAAAAATTGTCTCAAAAGCAAACGAACATAAATATAAATCTACATCTAAATACCATATGATAAAAGCGATTAAAGGTAAAATAAAGCAAAATTTAAAAGGTTACAAAAATGTAAAGTGAGAGATAAATACCATAAATAAAAGAATACAGGAAGAAAAATTAAATATCACGGAGATCTTTTAACTTAATCAATTTTATCTGTTTTATACATACTTATAGTTTTCTTTAGTAGTTTATGCTTTCGAATAATTGATGAAGCTCCTCCATTCTTTTCAATTTTTCTTTTCAACAATAATTATAAGATAAAGTTTTGCAATAATCTTTTGTTGTTTTTGAAATATTAAAAAGTTGAAATTTAAAGGTACTGATGTACATGCAACAATTGCCGGTGTAAATATCTTGAATACTAAAAAAAAGTTCTATTGTCGTTTCATAATATTATATAATTGCTAAACATTTTTTGTTTTTTTTTTCGTAACATTACAAAAGACTCTTAATTATTTACCTAAAGATCTCTTTAGCTCACGACTCATGGCCACCATATATTTCTAAGCTACTTCACTATTTTATTTTTAAATAAGCTAAAACTGAGATATACAAATTAGAAGATATTATCTTCCGGTAATTGTTGTTTATATGTATTTTTAATGAGTTAAATATATTTTTAATCTTTAAATTATTATAAAAAATGTTTTATTTTTAAATTAAATTATAAAATATTTAGTATTTTATGAAAGTAATATAAAATATTTTTTTTAATAGAGGATATGTACAATGTTTTTAATGTGAGTAAATGAATCATAATAAGTTACAATATAATCTTTACACCCACACACACACACACACATATATATATATATATATATATATATATATATATATATATATATATATATATATATATATATATATATATGAAGAATGATTTATATAACCATTTTTTTAACCTACCAATAACTCTTAAACATCAAATTTCCTGCTAATTGCAACCATCCCAAAAACTTATATTTGATCCTTTCAAGAAAACAATCTTAATTTTGTACTCAATTTTTAAACTACCATCTAACTATTCCTCCATATAATATTTTCTCAAAAACATATTTCAAGTTTTTAATGACATTTAACGTGATAAATAGTTTGCTTTAAAGAACCAAATGGTTTGTAGAATTGGCTTAGAAAAACACATGAAAAATGAGAAAGTGAAAGCTTCTTTAAGAGATTATTTGTAATAAAAATATATAAACTGAAAAAACTTGGATCAAGAGATATTAACCCATCTATACCAGCTCTATATTTTTCAGACTTTCATTCCAAAACATAAAAAAATCATATTCTTCTTACATAAAGTTTGAATGCTTATTTCTCTCACACCATAATTGAAGTCTTTAGATAATCTTTATCCCCTCTGTCCCCTCTCCACACATTGAATCATGTGACAGACGAACAAACAGTTTCTCAAAACTCACTCTGCTATTAATTAATCTCATCAAACCCTCTCAATAATATACGTAATTTTCATCTGCATGCATGATTGAACCAAGATATCACAAACTTAACATATCTGAATCCTTTACACTCAGCAAGAATAAATATATATATATATATATGTTGATTACCTGTTGACAACTGTATGGCCTAACCAATTTCTGGTTGTTTTTCAGTTAAACTAGAGCAAGATTTTTCGAATACGGTCTTAGATTTTGATACCACAAATGGAAAACATATTGAGAAAGAGATATTCCATCAATGATGAGAAGCTGGAATTATGAATAAGAAAGTTGATGAACAGTTGTAACACAGAAAAAAGAGAAATGATAAGTGTGTGAGGACATCTGAATTAATGGAAGGAAAAATAAGAAAAGAAGGAAGAAGATAAATATAGAAACAGTGTGGTAGGAAGAGTACAGTGGGTGAATAGAAGCACGGTAGAAAAGTTAAGGGAAAGCGATTATGGAGGGGGACAAGGAAGAGTCTTACTTAGCAGAAGTGGATGAGAAGTCCTTCTCAAATGGGTTTGGCGATAAGGAGACAAGGTCATAGGTGTCACTTAGATATCTTAGGTGGACAGTGGGACATGTCCTATTTCCACACCCACGGGCCACAATATTCAATCCACCACAAGTTTCCTTCACTCATATCTTCCACCTTTCAACCTCTTTCCCTATATATATATATATATACATGCTTAAATTCTCGCCATTGGGACCACAACCTCATCTTCAACTTCGACACCCACCTTGCCAAGTTTCAATGACAGCAACTTCTGCCATGTTCTCATCGCTGAGGGCTTCAAAGCTTCGACCTTGGGGGCGGTGTTCTAAGTACATTCGGCAACAGAGGACCAGGCTTTACATCATTTGGAGATGCACTGTGTTACTCTTGTGCTGGCATGAGTAATTTCGTTTTGTTACAGACTATGATGTCGCTGCTTGGTGCCACTGCATGCTTCGGTTTGGGGTTCCAAATTTTGCTGATCAATTCACCGTGTTTTTGGTTTGTGTGTGGTGAAAGTAGATGAATGAAGCAGGGTACCTAGTGATTAATGTGTAAATTAGAATATGTACGAAGAAAAAGGAGTCAATGATTCTAAGGTGAAGTGATTGTAAAATCGGCCTCTGGCCCCAGTTTCATTGATTATAGTTTTGACATGACACTCGCATTTTAACTTGTCTGTAGTAGCATTTTGGTTTTATTAAGGTCAGGGGTTCAATTTCGACGCTATAACGTTATGAATTTATGATCCACTGATGTTTCTGGAATGCTTCTGGAAAACAGAGTGTTGGACATGGCTTCCTTTATATAAAGTTATCTATCTGAATAATTTATTGTATACAAGGGAATCATCTAGCTTCTTTTGGGCAGTTTCAGATTTTAGAATACAAAGGGTAGTAGGATTAATAAGCATTGTTTACTAGTTACTTTATTATTTCAAAATTTATTCTATATTTTAATCGTTTTAAATTTTTCTCTCATCGTGTTAAGATTTTTATTTTATTTTATTTAATGTGGTTATACTTCGAGAAGCTATAATGCAACGAGAGGAAGGATCACGCTGTTGCCTTCTGTTTGTTGTTTTAGATTTTAAGTGATTGTAGTGCTTTCCGTCGTTGAGTGTGACAAGAAATAATGTTTTGACTTACATTCTTTTGTTTCCATTCTTGCAGAATCCAATTGTAAGTAACTTGGTTTAAATTTGCAACCACTCGTATGATTGTATAATGTTGTAAATTGGTTTTGTTGTAAATTGGTTTTGTAGTTAATGTAAACTTTCTAACAGTATCCTTATATATCGATCTTGAAAATGAGATTAAATATTAATAAATATCTGATAATATATAAAATAATTGATTTAACAAACAACCAATTTTATTAAAATAGATTTTAATTCATAACTCTATTACTATTTTAAGAAGAATCTATCTCAATCTTATAAAATTGATTTATAAGATAAGATTTATTTTCATTTATATTAAAAATATAATATTAATTCAAGTATTATAATAAATAAAAAAAATGAAACAATATATATAAAAAAAATCCATAAATTTATTACCTTGGGTTAAAATGAGATTACATCCAATTAAAAAACATAAAGTGAAAGATTTATAATTTCACTATATTAAATATTTCTTTTCTTAAAGAGCCATAAGTAATATTAGAAACAAAATTAAACAAATATAATATGGATTAGATCTATAATTTTATTATCTTCAAAGTAATATCATGACATATATAATTCTTTACATAATTTATTATATTTTACTGTATTAATGCATTAGATATTATTTCCTATTTCCAATTTGTTTGTTAAGCATAAGTGAATGTTAAATTTGAATTGGGTGATAACAAAAGTTGCATGATAGGATGGATTCAATAATGATGAAAGATAGAATGTTGACAGTAGGAGTAGTTCTACCTGTTGTCTACTTTATTTTTTGAGTTGTTGGATATAGTTAATGTCTGAATTTGATATTTAGAAAATTTAATTCGGTGAGTATTCCTTTCTTGAACAAATAATGTATTGTAACACAAAAATGATACATCATATTGTCATACTATTCTACTAACTTCATAGATAGTTAATATATTGATCCAAGTTGTAGAGAGATAAATTTTGAAAAAAAGAAGAAGACAATTTATGAAATTTTAACTTATTTAAGAGACGTTTCACAAATAATTATCAGGTAATTATTCTTATTATTTTAAGTTTTTACCGTTTGATTGGAATAAGATTTCTGTCGTTAAAAATATATTTTATATATATATACACACACGTGTGTGTTATAGTAGAGCAGGACATTGACTTATAAAAGTAAAAACTCCTCATTAACTTGAAAAAGTAAATTTCCAAAATAATGAATGATCTTTCAGTAACATAAAATAATATAATATTTCTAATAAATAATACGATAATTATATTTAATACATGATAACCACGTAATATAATTTTAAGACTCAATTTACTATTTATAACATGTTAATATAGTCTTTTAATTTTTTTAAAACATAACATAATAACTACTTTTCATTAAATTAGCAATAAAATTGCTAACAAATAAACAGTAACGGTTTCATAATAATTTGAGAACTCAATGATATTGATTTAACATACCCAAGAGTCACAGTATCATAACTTTAAAAATTAAAGAATTTGATTCAAACTAAATAAAAAAAAATTAATCATAAAACATATAAATAACAGCGCAAAACATTTAATTAAGCCTAATTTATAGTACAATTTGAGTAGAATTCCCATTCTTATATATTTGAATGCATATATATATATATATATATATATATATATATATATATATATATATATATATATATATATATATATATATATATATAAAATTGAGTTGAATGTAAAGTATATGAAGAATAATTTGTGGTGCAACTTATTTACATCCACACAGAAAAAGTGGAATTAAAGTGACATTCCACAGTGGCAAAAGGCAATCCCATGCTGAACTTGAAATTAAAAAAATAAATAAAGAATATAAATTTTTAGGCTATGATTCTAACGAGATGCGTGGTGACGTGTGTACCGTTAAAATGTAGAACAAAATCTTGCACAGTATAAGGAAGTTGAGTATTGAATTGAATCGAAGCCCTTTTTTTGTCTGACATTTTTCGTCTAAAAGAAGACAACATCGTGTTTGGTCGCAATCTTAGCACTGCACTCGACCAACCACACCCACACCCACACCCCAATTTATGGAAACAAATTCTATGCTTAGTATATATTATAACATAAATCTAAGGTGAGTAATAAGAACTATATTAGTTAGAAAAAAAATAAATAAGATAAACAATATACAAATAAAAAGATTCATAAATAATTTGTTTTAAGATTATTGATTAACTGTGTTAATATGATATCTTAATAAATTTGTTCACCATTTACTGTTGTCTAATATCTCCAATGTTTCTTTATTATAAAACCTAACATATTATCATCCCAATTATCTTATAATTTTTTGTCCATTACTCAATTGAATAACTCCAAACTCAAAACACTTGAATGACAAAGTCATTTTTGGGGAGATTGAAAATGTCCACCTCCAATAGGCTTACTTTAATAAATATGAGAGGAGTGTACAAAGACTTGTTCTATGCAGAGAAAAAGATTTGAAAGGTAAGCCTACTTGTATCCAAATGGCTGAATGATGTATAGAACAGTTCACGTGAACAGAAAGCGACATAACAATTTTCTTCTAATAAACGAAGAGACAGCCAAAGCCAAGATACTGGTATATGTCTCTTAAGAGAAACAAGCATTTTTCATATCCTAATTTTCTTTTCCCACCATAATCATCATCTTTGTCATACTATATCCGGCTCCAACAACAAAAGCTTAGTGACAGACAATACAGCAGCAATGAAGTCATACAGAAAATTAATTAGATGCAACAATTTCAGCTCAGCATGAAAGGAACCCAGCCATATGACAGGCGAGAAGTGTGATTTATGATGAGTTTTTTCTTTTTTTTCTCTCTGAGAAGATTCCTTTAGAAGAGAAATTATATATGGTTGACATGAGCCAAACTGGCATAAGAATTAACATCACTTTTATCACAAAACCCCAAGACATTGGGTTTATGAATATGTTATCTCATATGTTATATAACTTTGTTTGTTATTTCTATCGAATGTGAAACTTAGAGTTACGCTTTGATTATTCCTAACAATTAATTATACAAAATTGCTAAGAAAACAAAAGTGTAAAAGATAATAATATTTTCTTAGATACTATTGGACCTACATGTTCATAAAAAGACTCCGTGTGACCAACATCTCCTTCCTGTGTTATACCATCAAAGACACCAATGGCCACAACTATATACAGGAAGGGTGGTCTGATTCAAAAGATCTTCAAATGATATTCTTCTTTAATTTAAATCATCCTTCACAAACTTCTTCCAACTTTCTCTTGATCGCTCAATTCCCCTAGGTAAAGAAACGTTATTTCAATACAAGATATCTAAATAATACATCAAATAATAGTGCTATAACTGTAACCTGAACTGTATCAATGGAAGCATCTAGCATAAATGTTTCAAGTGTATTTTCAATGATCTTTCATTAAAATATCTCGAAATGACTTGGCATGGAAAGTAAATTTTTCCTGAAGATTGGCATGAGAGGCTAGAAAATTGACTTCGTAGCAGGCTCACTTTTAATTTTGTATTCGGATGACGTTGTACCTTTCAAAATTTGTAGGATTAATTTCATCTTAGACTTGCTACATTTTTTATAAGCATGGATATATTTACTTTTAAAAAATTATTTAAATTCACTTTTAAAATACCATTTCCAAATGCAAAGCCATTTTTTACGTTATTTTAAAAATATATTAATTCTTTCAAAGTTCTACCAAACTTTAGTAGAAATAGCCCAAAATTGTCATCTTTCCATTCCAACCTAAAGTTTAGAGAGATAGAAACCATGAACCTGATTCTGAATTGCTACAGGCTTTTGACCTGCCAACTTTCGGCCAGAAGGAACCCGTGCCACAGATGTAGCAGCTGCTACAGCAGCCACACGTATTCTGCCAAATTCATCATGCATTCCTTATTCTTATATTCAGTTTCCACTTAAAAAAAACAATGGGAAATAGAGATGAAGAAAAACAAGCTAGAAAGTTTATATCACCTTCTATGTACATCAATATACACATCAGTCTCGTCCACAATTTCTTCCTGCAAGGATGAAAATTATTAGAAAATTTTCTTCATTCTAAGGAAAACAAATTGTACTTTGTTTTTTATGCACCAATAATGCACAATAATGCCATGTGACTAAGGTAATCTTAAAGGGACGATAACAAAAGTGAATAACCGAGCTGTGATTAGTGCAAGTGGAGGGTACCTGAAGGAGTTCTTCAAACACGTCTTCCAAGGTAATGATTCCAATAACTTCATCCCCATCGTCAGCATTGTCAAGAGAGTGGTGGGAACCATTTGTTGCAGTGACATCTTTCTGAAATTGTTGTTCTGCAGCATGCTTAGAGAGTTTGTCAATATTGACAACCTTTTCTGATTTCTCGTAAAACCTGGCTAGTAATGGCATAGTTAGTTGAGAACTCTGCTTTATGACTTCTTTATCCTCGGATTTCTCAATGTTACCAGTTGCCAGAGGGTACTTTGTCTCTCGTTTAACCTTGACTACAGCTGCCATATGACTGCTTCCTTTTTGAAACTCGTTGAGGATATCATAGAGAGGCATATCTGCTGGAACTCTGGATTAGTAATGAACAACAGTTTAGTAGAATGAATGAGTTAGATAGACGAAGTATAAGGTCACCATTGGTCAAACCTTGGAATTCTCCGGATGGAAACAGCACTGACTGGGGTCTCTGTTTCAGCTCTTACAGTAAGAAGGTTCTTTACCTAGCAAATTCAGTGGTAAAACGTTGTTAGCAGTTAGTTCTAGAAAAACATTTTTTTAAGCATCTCTGAATCAGTGTAAAAACTCACTAGTAAGAGGCCAATTATATTTTTGGGGTTTCCACTGTATACAGGAACACGACTATGGCCTCGTGAAAGAATTTTCCCAATTGCTTCCCTGTGATTAAGCAGAAAAAAAATCTTCAGCTCAAAATATATAGGTCAAATAACAAGGTAAAGGTAACTAGATGACCTTTCTCCCTTACTTTTGGGAATGTTGTTCAAAAAATAAATTACCTTAACTTACTCAAAAAACGGTTCACTAGAAGTTAATCTGACTTTCAATTAGATGACCTTTCTCCCACACTAACTACTCTACTAAAAGAATAGCCTTTTTTAATCAGTCCAAAGAAATAAGGAATGTGATATCCCAGAATCAGCAATGCATTTATGAAGTACAAATATATATCATATGCATAAGAAAATCAAGAGTGTCTGCGTAATCATTAGTTAATAACACAGAAATGCCACAGCACATATTCCAGACAACAGATAAATTTCTGTCCGTACTGGAGTGCTGCATATCTTGCTTATCTTGCTTTTACAAACTCCATTCATTGATTTACATGCTACTTCCATTTCAATGTAAATCATGGCAAAATAAAAAGAATGAAAAAAATATTCACGCATGCAATTCAAATACACGAGTTCAGGTTACTAATAGACCGATAAAGTGAGGTAAAACTGTGTCGGGTAAGTGACATCAAGTAGTCCACATTCCACAATAATTTGGTTAGAAATAACTATGCCCTCTGAGATTGCTACATCGATCTGACCAGAAAAGCCAATAGAAAAAAAACGCACCAGTCCAATTTGGAAGCCACATCCAAGGAAAATGTAGATTCGATTGGTGTCATGGCCTCCTCAGCAGTCTGCATAATGATGTAGAAATGTTTTCTATTATAAAATCAAGCCAATATAATAGATATATCTGGGTTCGGATTTATCTTGAAACTGAAAAAGAGGATTGTCCTGAAAGAGTGGGTAAATTATAACATCCATAGACTACTATTACTGGGATTGTTACCGTAAAACAATAAAGAGAGCCCAGCTAAAGCTTTTCAGAACATGTCCAGTTGCTAAGCAAAGGAACTGGCATGGATGATGAAGCAAGGACCATACATACAAATGTAGATTTGAAATTCGAAAAGTCATATGACAGTTACTTCTTTGCCAGAAAAATATGCTCTCCTAACTTAGGCACTCATGATAGTCTTATTCTACAGCTTTAAACACAGAGCCAAAATATCATACATTTAGAGGCATAAATTGTCTTGTTGGCACAGTATATTTTTACTTTTTCAGTTATATCATGAGCAAATTTCATGCCATTCATATATTCTGATGTAGGGAATCTTTAAAGAAATGACAACTGTCAAACTCTTTGTTACATATAGAGGACAAGAGATAGAACTATCAGAATGTCTTCTCCAAATCAACAGTAGCTACCTTCTCCGTGAGATCTAATGCTCCGCTGATAATTGTTGCCTCGTCATGAGTGAGTTCACCACCTTTACCAGCCTTCAATGGTAAAAGAAAAAGAAGTCAAGGGAAACCGAAGCAATTGAAGAAATTGAAAATTCATCATGGAGAAATAATAAGCATTCCTTTATAAATTAAAAAGCTATACAAAATGGTCATAATTAAAAAATTACCTCTTGGCTATGGATTGAGACAAGGGCTTTCAACTGTGCTCGTCTAAATAATGCATGACTATGACCAAGTAAAATATCCAGAACCTGGAAGCATAAATGTAAAGATCTACAAAAGCCACAATTTATTTTGAATAAAAATGTACGCTATTACGAACTATATAGCATATGTCTTCAGAAAAAAAAAAACAGCTTAATATGACTACTGAAAGGTTCAACCTTAGATAACCTAATCCAAATTGTCAGAAGCCCTTTTACTATAGGGCATAAGGTTAGTAATTGGGATAACTGAAAGAAAAATCTATTTGAGCATATCCTACTTAATCAGAGTCATAAAAACAATAAGCAGTATTGTGATGGGTAGGTGAAGTTGTGTATCACCTTTACAGCATATTGGGCTTGGAGAATATGATTTGCATATAATTTCTTCAATTAAAATTATAATTTAGACAAGCATAGGCCTTACCTTTCCAATAGGAAAAGCAATTGGATAACAGATGATCATCAGAACACGTACAAGCCCCACAAAATTAGCACCAACATAGAGCCCATATCTCGTACATATAGCTTGTGGGATAACCTATTCCAAAATGACATTGTAACAACAGTCAGTGTAATTTTCTGCTTAAATACTAGTGTATGATGCCTGAAATCTGGATTGGAAAAATATTGTACCTCTCCAAAAGCGAGAACAAAAGTCACAGATAACAGTACTGCTACAAACGGATGAAAAATTTTGTCAAGGTAAATTGGAAGTGCCTGCAAAATCAAAAGGGCAGGAAAGGAAAACATGAAATGAAGGATCCACAAATAATCATTTGTTGTTATAACATCAGCTACCCAAAAGCAATGTTAACATAAATTATTGGTTCTGTGACATCTGTTATAATTGGCTTTTTTAGCTCTTTACTCTTTTGGGATCATCATTCTTGTTGACCAAGGGGAAATGAAGGTGCCATCAATTTCAACTTGACTACAGTATAAACTTGTTTATTGTCAGGAATTTTCAAATTAATTATAGGTTTATTCTAAAACTGATCCAAAAACTCAGAACAGAGATTTTTCTCAATTTCTTCAGCCTAAGTTCTCACTTAATTAACATTGTATTTTTGTAAGAGTTGTACAGATAAATATGACCTTGACTCAGTTAAACAAAAAATGATTTTGTAGAAAAGTTACCATCTTCTTTAAATAATTACCCTTATATAGTTTAGAAGCAGTGTGGGTGTAACACTTTGAACACCAAACTGAAGTGCAAAATGAAATCCCTAGAATTCTCCAATGGGGAAATCAAGCCAGCAAAACATGTCCGATTTCTAAATTCAAGGTACTGTACCATATCATGTACCTTTTTGCCTTTTTGATTATTGAAAGAATAGACAATTGTTGGTTGGTTGGTAGGTTGGTTGGTTGGATGGTTGGTTGGATGGTTGCTTGATTGAATTGAACTATTAAATTAAACCCTCTAAAGAAATGACCAACAATGAAAATGATCAAGCAATACAATTTCTTCAAGAAAACAACCAGGATAAAAAAATTTACCATACGAACATATTTACTTCCGTTGATCAGTAAGAAACAAATTATGCAGGGTAATCAGACAGCAATTAGTTTTACAAAGAAAGCAAACCCATTTGATCAAGGATTAAAATTCCCAAAACCAAGTTGCGAATACCTCCATGGCACAGGCGTTACAAAGAAGCAAGGTGACAAGCAACTGATGCTGCTTCTGAACAACGGGCAAAATAGCAGCTGCAAGAGTGAACCAAAAGGTCAAAGAGAGAAACAAGAAAAGAACGAAATTATCATAATATAATATTTGGTTGAGAATGTTAGGTAGGGTGGTACCAGCTTGTTTTTTCTCGGTGGAGGAACCACTCTGCTGGAGAATCTCAAGGTCAACCAGACCCAGAGACATTAATCCAAGAGTAAGACCAGACATAATCCCAGCGAAGAGAACAAGCAAACAAGAAATTCCAGCATAAAAAAACCACCAGAGAGTCCCAAATGGAATATCCTCAGCATCGTAGACGAAATTCCCTGGTCGGAACTCCATCATACCCACCGTCTGCTCATGCAACATACTCTGTTGCTTACACCTCAGGAAAGCAAAAAAAGTAACAACAATTCACACTTCCCTCGAAGAAACAAAACAAAGAGCACACGCACCATCACGAGGACCTTAATAATAATAATATTTAAGAAAACATAAATGGACCTGCCATTCTATATCATTTTGATAGTGCCATTTGTTACGTAAATAGAATCTGTCGGTATCGGTGGGCACTGTAACTTAGGTAGTTTTTATTGTGTTGGGCCCAGGCCGAATTTATTGTGGATTGTGTTAGAGTAGTCCCTTTTTGTTCAACTTTTTTTTTTTGCTAAATGGAGTCACTGCATTAACTCACCCATAGTAAATAGAGAGAAAAGATTTCATTTTTCAAAACTTTGAGTTGATACCTGTAATAAATCCTGTTTCATTCTATATCTAACAAATCGTTTTATATAAAATTAAATTAAATTGATAATTCTGAAATGAGTTTAATTTGGTTGATACTGATTTAGAAATAGTAGAGAGTAGTTGGAGGGGAACTTTGATGGCTATTATATGCCACTGAACAATGGAATAATACAAGTTAATATCATCCTAATGTTATGTTAGAAGAAGAAACATAAATAGAAAAGAAAAATAATTAGTAATTTTGTAACAATAATTGAGAATCACTTCGATTGAGATATTATTTTCTACCCATTAGGAAGTATTCTAGAAGTGGATATTGATAAGATTTAATATGCAACAACGTGGATGTTCTAATCTTATGCTATTTGGTTAACAAGGAGAGACTTCTCGAACACCAAAGATATTATGTTCCTCTTTTTTATTACGTTGATATAGTGTGAAAATATCTTGATGAGTTGAAGATAGATGTTACGGTTGTATATGAAAAAGTCTAGAATACCACACTTTGCTAGATACATAGTGTGATAGCTAACCAATGGATTCCATGTCTTTCTCAAAAATGTTATGTTCAAACTGTATGGTCAAACGTCTTCATTAGGTATTGAGAAGGATTTGCAGTTTCTTAGAAGTCTTGATAACTTGATGTAGAAGACAATAAACAATTAATATTTAATGTTGATTGACAAAGTGTGTAATCTCTCTTTTGGACGTGTATAAGTTATATACGAAGAGAACATTTGACTTCTGTTTTGTAGATTAGATTGTAATTCTAATTTTTTTTCCTTTTTAAAATCTACAATTAATAGAAATTACTTAATTTAGAATAATTGGTTTTATTTAAAATCTTAATGTATATTGTTTTATAAATAGACTTTATTAATAAAACATAAGAATAAATATTATCTCAAAAGTCTGATACTAATTACTTTTTCTAGTTTTACATCTTTTTCAATATATCAACAATTATTTGTTTTCTATAAAAAAAATCATTATATATGAAATCACAACCACCAAACGGTGAACTATAGTAAAACCAAAATGTTTTTTTTTAAATAAAAAAGTTTCATAATCATTTCCATTAATAAATAAAAAAAACAAATAAATAAATAAATTATTTTTACACAAATGCACACAACACTTTAAAAGAACAATCTTCCTAGCCAAAAGTGAAACAATTGTCTCAATAGACAACCTTTCCTGTTCTGATGGTACAAAACATCCTCAAAGAACAGTCTCCTCAGTCACAAGTGGAATATATCGCCTTCACAAATTAGTCTCTTCGACCATGGTGGAACAAAATGCTCTCTCAAATAGTTTCTCCGACTAATGAAATTCATCACTCTTTCAAATAGTTTTTCCGACTATGGTGGAACATAACACTCTTCAAAGCAATCTCCTAAACTAATGAAAGTCATTATTCTTTCAAGAAAATAACTTCAACTAATGGAACATATCACTTTTTTTATTAATCTCTCTAACTAATGTGAAACACATTCACAAACACATAAACTTTCAAAACAAGACTTCACTGAAGCTATATTTTTAAACCATTTATTCTAAATACTCATGCAACTTCATAACATCTAATTTAATAGCTTTAAACAACAAAAGTTAGAAATAACAATTAGAAGTTAAGATTTATTCATTAGTTAAGATTTACCCTTTTGTTAAAATAGATATCATGGATAATATAAACTCTTTAAACATTAACTATGAATGAAAATATTGGTGAATATCTATTATTATATTGTTTTAGTAGTATTTTTGATTTTATGAAAAATATAATTATTACATAATGAGATTATGAAGAAGTTGAAATAATTTTGTATTCAAATTACAACAATTAAATAATTTTTATTACATTTTAGTGTAATGAAGATGATTATATTTACAGGCATGTTATTTGTATTGAAATTGTTTTCAAATAAAAAGATATATGATAATTTTTATCACTGTGATGGATTTTCAAAAAATATTTGTCAAGGGTATATAAATATATAAAAAAACTGAAAAATATCAAATATATAAAATATATTAAAATTTAAAAAGACTAATTTAAATTATATATTAATTTATATGAATATAAAAAAGAAAATTGAGGGACCAATGTCCCCTCAGTCACCATGATGATCCGTCCTTGATTTTACTATCAGTTCTTACAATTTTCAAATGCCGTTTATATAATATATTAAATGACGAGTGTTACAGTAGTTTGGATAAAATAACATTATATTTTGTAACGATAAAGTCTATAGTATGGGAACCAACCACTATTTATAAAAATAAGGTTTTATCAAATATGGTTTGGTTTGCTCAGATAGATTATTATTTATTTAATTAGATTCATGTGTAAAATCAATATAATTGGATCCCGCCATTGAGGGTTAATGAATTTAGAATGAAGGTGGGTTGTAATATTAAGCTTAGTTGTTATTCCATTGATATCATCATCTTCAACCTTTTATCCGAATAAAAAATTTTAGTAATTCATTACTGTCATCGAAAAACGTCATCATTAACTTCTATGCATCGTCACACGACCACCCCTAGCACAAAACCATCTTCTTCCTCGAACCAGCCAAAAATAATGAGTTTTCTCTACTCCCATTGCATCAACCACCTGACACCGCCATAAAAACCTGCAAAGAAATCAGATTCAACAACCAGAAAACTCAAAAACAACATCAATCCGTAATCGCAATCATCATCATCACGAACCCTAATCCAGAAAACAAAAGTCCAAATACCAAAAACCCAATCGCAATATCGTAATCACAGGTCAATTCATCATTGCACAAGACCGAACCACTCACAACAACCATGATGAACCTTAGAGTTCAAAACTCTGGCTACTGTGAGTAACTCGCACTTCATCGCGACTCACACCAGCAGGGAAAACACACTAGAAAGCAAAACCATGAACCCTAACCACGTTTTCTAATTAGCACATCCAAATCGCAGACTCCATGGAAACCCAAATCTCTTCACATTCTTTGCGGACCTGCAAAGAGGAAGTCCAAAAACATAAAAAGTCTCAAATCACAACAACCAGAATCATAGAAATTTCATTCCCAATTTGGTTTTCAGAAATGTCATTCCTAATTTCAAGAACCCTAATTTAGTTTTCAAAAATCTCCTTACCAATTTGATTTTTAAAAATTTTGTCACTCTAGAATTCAATTTTTAGAATCATTTTTTTAATTTTTTAATTTTTTAATTTTACTGTAACTTGATCTGAATGTACCATATCAATTAATAATTTAACAACTCAGCTTAATTTTAACATTGTTAACTCAATTTAATAGGAGAAACCCAATTGCATTGATTTTGTCCTTTTATAGACTCAATTAAAAAGAATTAAAAAAAAATCGATTTAAGAAAATCTAATATAAATAGAAACTATTCATACAAGTTCGTAGTATTCTTGAATAAAATAAAGCAATTGTTTTTACAGTCAAATGCATAAACTTTTGCATTCATTCTTCATCACGTGCTTTCTTATTTTTCATTATAGAATATATCCAAAAGGGAGTATTTGGCCCTCTCAGTAAAAGTTTAAAGGCATTAGGTGGGTTAGGTTTGCTTAGTCTAGGGGCAAAAGTGTATTCTCCTGAGAGTTTTTGACTTCTTCATCAATAAAAATATTTTTACACAGATTTTTTACAACATTATAACACAGTATATATATTATTTTCTTAATAATTTATTATTTATTTATTGTTATACTGACATATTTTAAATCTAATAATAAAATGATATGTATATTGATTTAAAATATTATCAAAAAATCTGTAAAAAATGAATTTGCTGGCATTTTATTATTTTAGATAAAAATCTTCCTTAAAATATATTTGATGAAAGACAATAATATATTAACGCAGATTTTTTTATAATATTTTAATATAATACAGGTATTATTTTGTTATAAATTAGCATAATGATAAATAAATAATGAATTAATAGAAAAATATACTTGTCTGTTCTTTAAAAATGTTGTAAAATAATCTCAGTATTTTTTTATGGGTTCTGGACGGTAAACTCTTCATGAAATTAATGTTGCAGATACAATAATCTCAGTTTTATTGAGACGTCTTGTATTTATTTTTACTCCATTTGGTAGTTTAAGTTGGATCAAACTAACATTTTCCACTCCTTTCTCGTGTATTTTATCGTGTTCAATTTCTTAATGGTCCTGCTCTTTGTGTTTTTGGATAGTAAGCCTTTACCTGAGTTCATTCTTTTTCTGTTTTTGTTGTCATGGTGGAAGATATCAAAAGGAGGATATAAATCAAAAGTCCAAGCATTTGCAAAATGATGAGTGCTTGAGGGATTCGATATTATGATAGCTCGCTGATATTTTCAGTGTAAAAATCAAATGCATACCTTGTTAATTTAATGAAAGAGTAACTTTGCATGATAACATAGCAGTGAAGTCTAATCTCATTTCATTTTTTATTATTGAATAATTTGGTTTTAACTTTAAATTTTTGGATCACCACCATATTTTACCATCAAATTGTTTTAATTACATATCCAAATAACACTATGATTTCTAATAAAAATTTATTAAATCTTTATCAATACAACAATTGGTACTACAATTAAACCAATACATTTATTAATGTACTTGTTCTTAAACTCAAGAAGTGATAAATCGTCGTATTAAATAATGTCGTATTTGATACTTGTGTCGTATTTATGTATCATAGTGTCATGTTTTACTATTGGTCTTCTCTCTTTTATGAGTCTTTATTTTTTTAAGAGATTGGTCTTGCCTCTTTATACAATGAATGTTTATGAGATATTACTTGCAAAGTGTTTTTTTGGCTATGTTAGTGGTTGTCCAAGGAAATAAGTCTCAATTTTTTTGTTAACACTTCAGTTATGATTCCCATGTCATCAATTTTCAAACATCCTCCCAATTGTATCCTACTCTTTTTTTCCTAGTTGGTAATGTCTTCCTTAGGTTTTGTTCTTATATTATCGTTTACTCATGATTTTAGGTTAATCATAGCAAAAATTCATTCTTCGTTGTGTCAACATCGATTCGATTCCGTTGGTGTAGATTCTATCTTCAAGTTAATGATGTAGCATTCTAAAGTCGTCTTCTACTCAACATGAATGGTAACAATTTCTCCATACTATGACAAGAACTTCATGGTTAAATGTGGAATCAACGCTATCTTCTAAGCTTGTTAACCGAAGGTTCTCCTAACAAGATGTTGTATAAGGTGTTAACATAAACAATCTCATATCACACTTTGACAGTTTTGTATCTTATGGTTCCTTCGTCAAACTTCTGACCTTTAGTTTACTCGCTTTTTCAAAAAAGTAAAAACCTAATCGCTAGAAAGTTTTCCAATACAATATGTCAACCAAGCTACCTTAGTCCACAAATATTTTCACCACTGCAAAATAGGCGAGTTCAACACCATGGGATTGTTTTTACCATGGTTAATTGCTTGGAAGTCTTCATTTGTAAAGATGATGATCAACATACTTCGCTTGGTCCTTAAAAGATCAAAATGCCATCAAGTGTTTCTTCCTAATAGAGGTTGATGCTCCTCACCTCACAAATCTTCTTAATATATTGTTAATAACACCTTTTAAGAGCATGTTCCTTTCCTTTTGGGCATTGTCTTTTCTCTTTGTGGTCGACTTTTTTTCTCTCTTCTCTAGGATGACCTCATTTGTGGTTGCGAACATCTTTTTCATATTTTTTTCTCTAGGATGGTCTTTAGGTGGGAGTTCTTGGGCCTTATGGGTATCTAGTATTCTAGATTGATGATCTTATCAATATCTTGTCTTCTTGGTATTTAGTCTTCTTAGTCTTTGGGAGCATAATACTCATGAAGTAACTTCAACAATCAAATCACTATCGCAAAAAGTTAAAGGTTAGTTCTATAAACATTATATATAAGAAAAGTCAACCTTGTAACTTTGGGATGTTCAATTATTTATATACTCTTAATGAACTTTTACGTGCACAAATTATGAAAAAATACAGAAATGTCTACATATCACAATTTTGGTTGTTTAAAATAATATTGTTTAATTGTATCATTAACTAATAATACTAAGTTTATATTAGATTACTGCTATTTTGAATGGGTGTAACTGAATTGCTTAAATAATCTCAACTTCACACTATCTTCATAACTTGATTACATTGTATAAATAGATATAAGAACTAGAAAGCAAAATAAATACAAAGATAAACCAATAAAAAAGATTACACGAAATATTTATATTAGTTCATATCAATTAGTCCTATATTAATTCTTAATTTCTCATCTCTAAAAAAAATGGTTATGCTATCAAATGAAATTTGTAGAAAACGAATAATAATTACAAACTCAATATAACAATCAACATTGAAACACTAAAGAGAATATTATCTTAAAAGAAAATATAAGCTTCCATAATATTGAAAAAATTAGTAATAACTAATTAAAAAGAATTATCAAAACAAAACAAAAACGATCACAAAAATTTTAGAACTCCATACAATCTTTAATTATTAGAAGCTTAAAAATACTTTTGAAAATATGAAACAACTTTGTTAATCATGATATAATTTGCTCAAATTGATTAACAAAGTTATTTGAAATATCTAGATTGAATATCTACTTATAAGGGTTTGAAAACACTTATTTAAAATAAGAAATGACACTTTTGTTTATTCTATCAAGCATATAATCAATTATTCTCATATATTTGTAAAAATAATTACAAAGCTTTCATTATTAATTAATTAAGGAGCATATCTAATTGATTGAATTCTTTATTCATTTAATGATGTAAGTTTATTTAATCAATTATGAAATATTATAATCGGTTAAAATTTTAAAAACGTTAAAAGCACTTAATATATTAACTGGTTTATTTCATTAAGAAAATGGATACTCAGTTATACTGGTTTAAAATCTCTTAGGATCTATTTGATCAATTACAGAAAAACTCTAAAACACATAATCCACATCTTCATCTCTCAATCAATCTCTCAATCACTGTCAAAACATTTTGACTTGAAACTTGAGACTTCCCTTTCAATATTTTTCATACTTAATTATATTTTAGTTTTCGTTTATATTTTTGTTTGTGTTTCTCAAATTTTTTTTACCTTCTTTGTTCCTATTTTTTTTTTTGTTTTTAAATCTATTTCTTTTTTTTTAAGCTTGATTCTAAATATTTATTTTCTCTATCGTGTTTTCAACTTTTCTGCGACAATTTGATAAGCCAAAAACATGGTTATTTTCATCATTGTTTCTATCATAATTTTCATTGTTGTTTTATTTTTTATATGCTTAATATCCGTGATGTCCCTATTTTTTTCATATGTATTCAATTTGGTCTCAATTTTTTTTTCAATGTTATCTTAAAAAATGTAATTTTTGTTTAATTTAATCTTTTTTGCAAACGATAATTAAATCGTTAACTTGTTAACGACATACATTCTAAGTGTGCTCAAGATTAATGAGATGACATTTAACTACTGTCATGTCACCACCTTCTTCAACCTTTAGCCCAAAGAGAAATTGAAACCCTACTTTCTCTCTAGTCACTTAACCTTAGCACCGCCACCAAACCCTAAAGCCACTGCCGCCGCAGAGATCGTCCAAAGTCACCATGTCGCCGTGAAGCCGCGCCTGCAAAGAACCATGATAGTCATCACGCACAACCTCCATGGCCATCACCATCAAAGTCACGACACTCTCCTCAGGCCGCCGCACTACCCAGATCACCTCGCGCCTCCGCCTTCACAGGATTTTCTCAAGCCGCCATTATCAGCATCTCGTACCTGCAAATCAAACACAAGCACCCAGAAACATAAAAAGTTGAATCGCACAACCCAAACCGCTAAGTCTTCATCATCAATAATGTCGCAAGCCACCCTAATCTCGAACTCCATTCGAATCTTCATTCTCGCGCATCAACCATGAATCATCCAAATCGAGAGCTTCATCGTCAACATGACAATCCTTGCTGTCGTTGCGCAAAACTCCAGGGCCATCATCTTCTCCAACCTACAGAGAACCACAACGAAATCCAGAAAAATCCCAAATCAAAGAAACCTAGAATCGCGTCGTTGCTTGCCTTCACCGGCCACCATGAGTGCTTTCTTACACAACTAGGTTTGTCTTCTTCATGCTACCATGAGCCACACAATTTGCGAAATCATCCTCCATTAAAGCAAAACTGCGAGCAGCGTTTTCCTTCTTCTCGCAGCGTAGGAAGGTTTTTCCCAAATGCAGAACCCTAATTTGTGGTTGGTAAAGGGGCTGCCACGAAGACTCTACTTTTGACGTGACAGTAGTTAAATGTCATCTCATTAGTCTTGTGTACATCTGGACTGTCTGTCGTTAACGATCTAACGGCCGTTTGTAAAAAGGACTAAATTGAACAAAATTACATTCTTAGGACAACATTGAACATAAAAAAAACTGGGACCAAATCTTACATACCTGACAAAAATAGGGACCATAATAAACCTTTTTTATATTTATTGTTTGCATATTACACTTTTATTTTTGTTGTTTCTGTACGTTTTTTTTATTTTAATTTCTTGGTATGATTTATTGTTTTCCATCAATATTTTTTAGTTTTATTGTTTATTTAGATTCACAAAAATAAATTTATAATATAAATAAATGTACATCTCATTTTATAAATCAATTTTATTAAATTATATTGGACTTAAATTTTATTTATAAAATAGTAAAATAAATATTAAAATAAACAATTGAATAAATTAAAATAATATTAATATAATAATTTAAGTTATGTAAAATAAATATTTAAACATATTTGTAATTATAATAAATATTAATAGTCACAATATTTATATAATTAATTGACATATAATTTAGTAGTGTTTGATTAAAAAAATATAAATGAGTAATTTCTAAAAAAATTCTCTCTCTCAAATTTTCGTTTCCTTCTTACTACAATAAATTGCCTGGAGCGCTTTAATTCCCTTGAGTTATAATTTTCTAATCCCTCTTAAAGAGCATGTCCACCTTGTTGTTCATTGTCCATTTAATGAGGGTAAAATTGGGTTATTAGATTTTATGGGGGTGCATTCATTTTGTAGGACACACGAAAGTGATGTGAGTGTGGGAAAATGACAAAAAGTGGGGAAAAACTAAAATGTCCCAAAGTTCTTAGGTGTTCATCAAAAATTTCGGAGAAGGGAAAAACTATAATTTCAGAAAAAATGAAAACTAGAATTGGCGGATTTTTTTTTTAATCCAATATTTTCAAATTATTATGGGTTCTTTTCACCAAAAGACATTTAATATTAATTGTGTGCCAGTTAATTATAGAAACATTATAATTATTGATATATTTGAAAATATTAATATTTTTACATATTTATTTTATATAATTAAAATTATTATTACTATTATTATCATCAATTTATTCTACCTAGTTTCAATATAAATAATCATTAGGACTCAGCAATCAATATGGCTTAAAAAGTATTTATGAAGATTGGGTCGTGCTCAAAAACCAAGCTTTTTGGCTCTGTAGAAGCTCCCAATAATAATATTAAATCTTATTAAAAAAACAATGTTTTCCAGAACACACAAACTAAAACCGGAAACAAAGAAAGCATAAATATAGTATCAATCCTTAAAAAGTCGAGAAAACACAAGACAAGACAAGATTTGAGTGAGACAATGACTCAGATTGGTGAACCACAAGAGTAGGTGATGTTACAGGCGTCTCCAACGTTGAGTGTGTACTGGTGCACAGGTCGGACAAGGAAGGGTGGCAAGCGAAGCAGAAGTTCACACACACATTGGCTGTCCACTTCCTTCGCCCACCGGCAACAGTTATCTTCTTCAGGGGTCTGGTGGTGTCGGTGACCGTGTCCATGTCTGTGGTTATGTCTGTGACTGTGACTATGGTGCCTCTCTCCGTCACCATCTTCGCCGTCTGGGGATGGAGGAGAATCAGCTGGTGGCGCTCCATGGCGGAACGGCAACCTGGAACATGCATAGTTCACCAGTGCAAATTGTGATCCACAGAGTGGGCGTGGAGCCTTTGCCACAGGAATGAGTGGGGGTTTTAGTTGGCTCTCCGTCTTTGTCACTAACGTTAGCAATAGCAGAGCCACTGTTATTAGGTTGAGAATCTCCATCATGTCGAATGTTCATGTGATATGATACGAATCCTTGGAAGGTGCTTATATATATACTGTGGTGTTCCTAGGATCTTTTGTGCTTGTTTCTCATGGGTTGTTTTACTTTTGGTGTTGCTGTTATAAAATGTGTTCTCCAAGAGTGTTGTCCTTGTTTCAAGTTTATCATGTCTTTTGTGTGATCATCAAGTGTGTAGGTGACAGGGCAATGGTTACTCCAATTACCCACCTACCTTCTTCCTGGACAATTTTTTTATTACTTAATCTTATACTCTTGTGTGTTAAAAGGTGCTTGTGATAATTAATATGCACGAAGAATCAACATGCAAAATTAATGAGGATAACAAAAAGGAGTTGCAAATATGTAGATATGTAAAGAATACATAACGAGAAAAACTATTTAGGATTTGAGGGAAGTAATTCTAAATCATTTATAAGTCAGATTTTTCATATTAGTAGATGTCAGATTTGTGAGATTTCAATTTCTACATTGAGGAGCGGATTTTATGTACAAAATTCTTCCTTCAATCAACATAAATTTATGAAGAACTGTTCTGCATATTTTCATAGGATTGATGACCCTATTGTATCCTTTGTGAGTTCTCCTTTTAACGGAATAAAACACAAAATTCTAAAAAAAATGTGTATCTTTTTAACTTACCTCTTGAGATATGTGTGAAAGCAAAATAGAAAATGGAGAATAAAACTTTACTAAAATACAAGAATCAAACTTTACAAATATATAAACTCTATCTTTAGAACATATGTATATATTTACAAAAAGACGGCTTAGAGCTACCAAATACTTGAACCATAGATATCTGACAACAACCGTCGAAAACTTAATAATATTTTCTTAACAATCAATTTTTAGAAAGTGCATTGGTAATATATAATATTAACAAAAGTCGAATCCACAAGGATTTAATAAGTATATTTACAATTAATTTTTTGGTTTTTTGATTTTTTAAATATAGAGTACATGTAAATATATATATATATATATAGCAGATATTGTAGACTCGGTGGAGTAGAAAATGTGATTGGATTTCACTTCATCTTCTACTGTACCACTATTATCTTGTTTACTTAATATGCAAATCATTCAATGTTTTGAGAGAACTCTTAGAAGTAGATATAGGCTTATTCTTGTAGCCTAAAACCTAAAGACTTCAAATCTAGTGTGATTCCTCCACTCTTGGTTGAATGAATTCTTACTTATTGGGCAAGACTCTTTCACTCATCACACCCTCTAGATTATGTGGAAGCGTCTAACTAGAGTATGATGATTTGATTCGACCACAATTTGAAACCAATTTCCCAACTCATTTTAAACCAATTAAATGAATGAGTTGTAAATTCATCATTAAGTATAAATCAAATCACAAAAGTACCTAAGAAGTAGAAGTAGAGAAGTAGAATTTTGTTATATCTAACCTCAACAAAAGGTAATTCAGCTACTTATAGAATAACAACTCTAGCAACATTTGCAGATAAATTTATAATAAGAACATCTCTCTCTAGCCTCACACACCTATTTCTACTCTGTCTTCATATTTGAGTATCCATTTCATGCATGTTATAAGGAGATTATGTCTTTATTTATAAAATGTTGTAAAATATTATTATTTTATTGCAATTGAAAGTTATGCAACGTTAATATTTTATTAACAACAGTCAAATCTTTAAGTGCATGAAACGGTCAAATTTTATGGGTTGAAACAGTCAACTTATCTGTTTTAATTTATTTTATTTATTTTATTCTTTCCTAGCTCTATAAATAGAGAGTACTTTCCCATTCCAAATGACCTGAGTCTTTCTCATTCTCTTCTCTTCCTAGCCTCATTTTTATTTCTCTTCTACAAATTATCTTGGGTATAAACTCTATTAAAGTAGAGTTTCTTGCTAGTTCTGTGATCCTCGAATACTTTCGAGAAGTTCCTGTTGTATCCTGGGGGACTTGCGCACACAATGCGGATAAGTCCTTAAGGACAGTGATCTACACGCCTTAGGAAGTATTTTGTTCGTGATCTTTATTCTACTTTTGTCAGTTTATTACTACAATCTTAAGGACTTATGTTTTAATCTCTTACTTTCAAAAGAAAAAAGGTACGAGAAACTTATCTTACTTTATTGTTTTATTGTATGATGAATTTGGAGATACGTTTGATTTTCTTTCAAAGCATGAAAAATATATTTTTAATATTTTATTTGATTATGTGATGAATGTTGATATATTCTTATATTGTTATTTTTCAATTAATTATTTGGATGATTATTAAAAGTTTGAATGCTTAAAATCCATGGTTGGATATTTGTGATATGATAAAGTGGTTATAATTTTGGCAAGTTTAGTACGTTCGAAATCATCAATATTAGTTACCATTTTTGTTGGGTTTATGATTCTGTTATACATGGCATTGATTCCTTTTATTTCATGTATAATTTTTTTTTAATATTAAAGAGAGAAACGGTTGTTTAGTGACAGCCGCAGGCAATGGAGTGAACCTTAAATTACAGTGGAGAGAGAAGATTTTTCCATTGAATTATAATTAGGAATAAAGTAAGAATTAGGGTTTTTCTTTTAATATTAATTAAATTATTTTTGGGGGTTGTTTGAATAATTGGTGATAATTTTAATATTGTCTGTAATAAAAAAAAAAAAATTAAATTGTTCGAGGATCATGGGTAAATGTGGTGGCAGTGAGATTAAGGAACAATTTATGCTTAAAGTATTCTGAGAAAAAAATAAATAAATAAATAAATAGGAACCCTAATTTTTTATCCCCTTTTCCCAGTCTCGCAATTTTTTTCTCTCTCGCGCACCAACCCTTAAGTGCCCTCCACCTTTCCTTTTTGCGAAACTCCACCTTTCCTTTTTGCGAAACTCCACCTTTCCTTTTCCTTGTTCTGGACTCGCGAAGGCGCAAATTTTGGTGTGCACTGAGGTTGATTCTCAGGGTTCTTCGTCGCGCCACCCAGGGAGGGTTTTCTTCTCCTCTTTCGCCATGGTTCGAGCTCGTAAAGCAGGGAAGCTTCATTCCCTTTTCTCTTTGTCTCACGCTGAACCAAGAACTCAAGCAATGGGAGTTGCGGCGTGCACGGGAAAGTTCTTTCCCTTACTCTTATGGGTTCAAGGCTCGAATCAAAATAGGGAACTTCCCTCTCTTCTTCTCTGATTCCAGCGATTTCTCTTTGGGAGTGGAGATCAGGTTTGGTGGCTCAGGCGCGGTGTTTCCGCGACGTGTGGGTTCGCTCTCTGGCGTCTCTGTGGCGGCGAAGGTCTCTGCTTGTTGGCATTCTCGTGGTAGAGCATGGCGTTCACGTTAGGGTTTCGATTCGGGGATTTTGAGGTTTCTAATTTTGTGTTTTTGGGTTGAGTCACGAGGAAGGAGACTACTGCGTTTTGGGGATTTCTGATCATGTTCAAGAATTTTCTTTTAGGTGTTTTATTCTTGTTTTTCAATTTGCATTTTGAGAAGTTCCATTCTTGTTTCCCAGTTTACTTTTTGAGTGTCAAAATTCTGGTGTGGGAAATCTTGTGCTCTTGATCTAGTCGCGTTTCATTTGGAGATTTTTGGGACTTTCTATTCTTGTTTTTCGATCTTGAGATGTGGGGGTTGTTCTGACCTTCGTTTTGGATTCTCACGGTGGTTGCGATGGCGGTGACAACCGTTTCGTGGTGGTTGTCAGCGGAGTTACTCTTTTTTGACCGTGAGATTTGTCGTGGTGGCTCCGACATCGTCGGACTGTGTTTGGTCAGTTTGGACCTATTTGGGCTGCAGGCCAGAGTTTGACCCGGTGTCTGTGATTAGTTCAGTTTGAACTACTTAAACTGCAAACCCAAACTTCGGACTATTTCTCGGCCAGTTGGGTGCAGGTCGGAGAACTCATAATATTGTTTTAATTAATAATAATCAATTGTAAATGAAAAATAGAATTAAGTAATTATTGAAATTAATTAATGAAATTAAATTATAAAGAGAGATGAAAGTATTAATTTATAATTATAATTATGGGAACAAAGTTATTACTATTTATTTAGTAATTAATTGGAAATCAAATTAATTTATTGAAAGAGAAATTAATTTGATTTAAAAAGGAAGTTGATGGGATTTTAATTAATTGAGAATTTGATTTTAATGATGATTATGATCTATTATTTTGGAATGACATTTATTTATTGTTGGTTATCTATTGTTTGAGTAGAACCTATTGAGCATATTTTATTCTTAGAATGAGACTTTAGATAACTATAATGTCAGATAGAGAATGAGAATGAAATTGTTGTTAGAAATAAAATATTTCTAAGATTATTAGGTCTTAGAATCATAAGAAAGGGAGATAGTATATTATTATCCCAAGAACAATATATTGAGAAACTTCTTAAGAAGTTTGAGTTTTATGACCTGACACAAATGAGTTCCCCTTATGATGCTAGTTCTAAATTAGTGAAAAATAAAAGACAGTCATTATCTCAGCCTCAGTATGCCCATATGATTGGGAGCTTACTGCACTTGGTGAGCTTTTATATACTTGATATTGCTTATGCAGTAGGTACACTGAGTAGGTATACTCAATATCCAAATCAGGAAAATTGGGATGCACTTGCTAGGCTTATGAGATACTTAAGAGGTTAAATGGATTATGCCATTAAATATCGTGGATTTCCCCTTGTACTAGAAGGGTACAATGATGATAACTAAATCTATGATTCAGATGAGACAAAATCCACTAATGGTTATGTATTCACACTTGGGGGTGGTGCGATTACATGGAGATCAGCCAGGCAAACAATTATTGTAAGATCAACAATGAATTTGAGATTGTTGCTCTTGAGATGACTGATAATGAGGCTGAGTGGTTGAAAAACTTCTTAGCGAACATTCCATTAGGAATGAAACCAACCCCGTCGGTATCGATACACCGTGATTGCCAATCGGCAATAGCTATAGCTAAAATCAAGAGTTTGGTGAAACATCCACTAAAGAGTGGAACTGTTTCTATTGATTATGTGAAGTCAGAATGGAATCTAGCAGATCCTCTGACAAAACCCTGGGAAGACAAATGTTATTAGAAACATCGAGGGGAATGGGACTTAAGCCACTTGCAAACAAACAAGTGATGGTAACCCAACCTTTGTGATTGGAGATCCCATGAACAAGGTTCATATGGGTAAAAACAAGTCACTTGTTAGTTCTGATAGCACTAAATTGATTTTAATCAATTTTGTCCCTTCCTATGGTGTGTGTGAAAGTGCTAGAGACTGCATTATTGAGAGGTTAAACTTTGTCATTAAAATTCTACGTGGTGAAAGAATTTTAGCTTAAACAAAGTTTTTAATGATTTTCATATCCCTTATGGGTGGTGTATGATTTGCAGCATACACTTGATGAAATCACCTATATGAGTGTCGAGTGGGGCCGCTTGCATGAGATCTTGGCATGATCTCTGGAGCACTCATGAATACCGGGCACGCGCATGGCCTATTTAGCGCAACACAGCGATAACAGCAAGAATTGTGGGATTGTATTGTGATTGATAAACCTCTAACACACGTCAAGTGTCTTTGGTTCATATAGCTTGCTACACCAAACATACTATGTGTTAAGTTTCTTGATCTAAGACTGGTTCATATAACTTGCTATACCAGCTCTGATGCATTACATTCTATGAGACCCAGGATAAAAAGTTTCTTTTCTTTTCTTTCAACTTTCTCTTGCAATAAGTGGGGGATTGTTGTAAAATATTATTATTTTATTGCAATTGAAAGTTATGCAACGTTAATATTTTATTAACAACAGTCAAATCTTTAAGTGCATGAAACGGTCAAATTTTATGGGTTGAAACAGTCAACTTATCTGTTTTAATTTATTTTATTTATTTTATTCTTTCCTAGCTCTATAAATAGAGAGTACTTTCCCATTCCAAATGACCTGAGTCTTTCTCATTCTCTTCTCTTCCTAGCCTCATTTTTATTTCTCTTCTACAAATTATCTTGGGTATAAACTCTATTAAAGTAGAGTTTCTTGCTAGTTCTGTGATCCTCGAATACTTTCGAGAAGTTCCTGTTGTATCCTGGAGGACTTGCGCACACAATGCGGATAAGTCCTTAAGGACAGTGATCTACACGCCTTAGGAAGTATTTTGTTCGTGATCTTTATTCTACTTTTGTCAGTTTATTACTACATAAAAAAGTTTGGATGGTGCTCAACCCAACTTTTGGTGCTCGGCCATAAGAGTTTCCTTCTATGGAGGATTTTCTTCTCAACTCAGTCCCTTGTCTGGTACACAACACTTGACCTTTCCTTCTTGGGAGAGTTTTCTTGGGTTGCTCAACCTCATGCATTAATGCTCCAACTTTTTTGCAAAAGGGGTTTTCTCACGTGGCTCAACTCCAATTTAGAAATCCAGTTTGTGTGAATTTGATGGTGTAGCCACCAGATTTCACAACTCAGAGTGTATATCTAGATTCGATAATTGCTTACTGGATTCTAAAATTCAGTTACCTTCATATATATATATATATATATATATATATATATATATATATATATATATATATATATATATATATATAATTATTTAATATATAATTTAAAAGGGTAAAATGGGAAGGATAAGAAAATATATAGGTGTAAGAATAAAACAATAAGGTGTAAGAAGAAGCCACATATTAAAAATGAAAGAATTGACAAGTTAGCCGAATAGCTCGCTTAGTTGCAAGAAGGACTTTAGTCTTCAACTAGCTTTGTTTGTGGACCGACTCATTTTTAACGAGTCAATGACGAATCATATGTATCCTTAAATAGAAGTAATATATAAAAGTAATTATATTGTTATTCAAAACATTTACATCTCCATCTCAACAAATTTTTCGTGCACCTCCTCAAATATTCAAATCGGTCATTGGTCATTTTTAATATATGTAAAAGTGATTTCTAAATTACATGAACAAGTGTTTCGAAATTTTCAGAATGTGACTTTTGGAATAGAATTTTCAAAACACATGAAGTGCAATTCGGAATAAATGAAATTTCTATAACAAACTTTATGAAATGCATATATTTTGGAACAAATTTCATGTTGGAAAGAGCTTTTCAAAACACCTGAAATAATTTTGGAAACAGACGTAGTAATGGAAGCATTGATGACACTAGCAGTAGTGGTGGTGTACTACAATAATTAAGGGTTGCAATGCAGTCAATCCGGCCCGTTCGGTTTAAGTTTATTTTATATTTGACCTAAAAAAACAGGTTGGACTGGTCTCTCCTACTTAGAAAAAAATTATGCAAGTAACTTATGAACACATTTTTTTCATTCACTTCATATTGTTTAATAATATAGATATTCTACATCGATTAAGTACATAATTGATATTGAATTATTTCCGAAAGAAAAATGCATATCATCTGCAGTCTATAATTATTATAGCCACAATAAATATATAAAGTATATATTATACATCAATTATTGACTGTATAGAATGTATTTTTTTAGTGTTATGTTTATCTTGAGAGTAACTTTAACCTATAAAATAAACATTTTCAAACTTTTCTGATTATAAAAGAAAAAAAATTAAACAATGCTAACTTTGCAACAACTTCAACTGCGCACCGCATGTTACTAAGTTCTAAAGTTTTTTTTTTCATATTATTAATTGTCATTGTAGGGCAATGATTTCATTTTCCCTAAATACTCGTGACTTAAAATGAGTTACGAAATTAATTAATGTAAAGGTATATGTGTCTTCTTGAAATAATAATACTTTCTTACTTATTTTCATGAATTTCTAATGTAATTTAATCTCATCCAATCCAAACCGATTTGCTTATTCTAAAAAAAAACTAAATATGATATTAATTAATTGTTAACAATAACAAATTTAGGGGTAGGAGCTGGTCCGGACGATAAAAATAGGATGGGCTGACACCAAGCCTTTTTTTTAACTTTTTAATGTTAGAATTTATACATACACCATATATATATATATATATTAAAAATATATTTCATCACATAAATATTTTCTAAATTTTTAATTATTTAATTAATTTCTCTACTAAAATAAGTTAAATATTAAAATATTATACTATAATTAATAAATTCGTATTTATTTATGATTTAAATTATAAAATTATATTTATAAATTTAAAAATATGTACTGAAGTTAAAAATGTCATCTTGACTAGTCTAATTTGAATGAGATGACATATCAGTCAGTGACTAGTAACCCACTTTATCACATTGATTACAGAAAAAGAATAATTATATATAATTTATCGTAATTTTTTATTCTTATCTGTATGTTTTACATTGTAAGTCTTGAAAATGTAATTTAGGTGTTGACATACACATAAATATTTATTTTGTTTTTCACGTTATTCTAACAAACAAAATCAACAAATATCTTTTCCTTCAAAGAAATAATTATAGAAGTGGCTAATGATGCATGTATAGTTGAATAATAATCGAATAGAACAATATAAAAACTTGGTTATTATGTTTGACTTATTAAATTAATAAGTGTTAATTAAGATAAAAATCTCTCTTTGATTTTTTAGTGTATCTTTTGGTTTCTTCTGTTTTATTGTCTTGATTTCAACATGGATTAAGACTCCAAGAAATCATATACATCAAGAGTCCTTTTACATCTTTTTCTCTGTTCGCATATGTCGCATATTTCAAACTCATTGAACAAATCATCTTCTATGATCGATGACAGGATCACTACATGTTATTTAAAAGTTTTAGTAATTCAAAAAAAAATTCATCTATATTTTGCCTTTAAATTCATGTGTCCTGACGTAAACCCAACATATCGTATTTAGATAACATTTAAAAAATATTATATAATACCTTTTTAATGCATGACTGATGGTATTGTTAGATGATTTAAATAATCTTATAAACTGTACGAGTACCACGAACAACAGAAGAGTTGCTTCGAAATATAAAAATATTTTGAATTGTGTTTCAGTTATGTATCGAATTTATATGTTTATTATATAATTAATACTATATTTCCAAATTTTACAATGATTCTTTGATCAATACAAAAATTATTTCACCGTGTATTTCTTAACATATATAAATAATAAAAGAAACATCAATATAAGTATAAGTATCATCACTATTAAAGTCTTGATCATAAGTATTATTACCTCAATCTCAATGCTAAGATATCCTAGAATACGAGTTTGGCCTTTTATTAAAGTCAATCTAAATAGTCTCATTAATCAATTTCTTGAAAGTTGAGAGTCACTTGCACCCACCGCCCATTACACTCTCCGTAGTCAACAGTCGGCAAGCCCTTTTGTTGCTTAGAACATTCCCATGTGAATAAATCAAAATATGTAAAAGAACTTGCTTAAGTCTAAAAAAAAGGAGTAATAATACTACGGAGTACTATTAACAAAAATTCCAAAAGCTGGTTGGCGCTTTAGCAACAACATTCCCATACTATCCGCTTAATTCGTTTGCGTTTCAAGCATTTATGAAATTACACCGACAACCATTTTACAATTATGAGGTCGACACAACAACATTAATTACCTCTGTTTACATTAATATGGCGTTTTTCCTTTTGCAGCTTTGATGATGACAAAGGTGAAAAGCACTGGTGGCTCGTAATCTTAAATGGATCCTGTTTGGTTTCAATTGTTTCCAATTCTCTTTCGTTTCTTTTCTTCTTCACCATCATTCCTTGTCTACAAAAAATATGCAGTTATCTTGGTCAAAGTCCTCCAAGAATAGCAGTAATGTTTGACCACATCAAATTTTGTTCTAAATTTATTATATTATTAATGTCTGGATTTTAAATTTAACTTAATTTAAAAAATAATTTATAAATTAATATTTGTATTAATTATATAATATAATTTTTAATTATATTATATAATTTTATCATATTTTTAATTAATATGAGATATATAATATATTTTATTACATTAATACAAAAATGGCTATCACATTGGTAATTTTATTTTTAATGTCCAAAAATTACTCATCGAAAGTCATTAATTTATATTAAAATGACTATTTTGAGATATTAACGGTTGAAAATAACTATTTATAGACGTCAAAAAATGATTATCTTGGATCGTCTGAAAATGTTTATTTTTTTGTGTTAATTAATGTCTCAAAATTGTTATTTTAGATGTTAAATAAGTTCATAAAGGCACTTCGACATCATTTTCATTTTTTTTTTAATAAATAAATCATTTTTGAGTTTTATCAATCTGAAAAACATAAAACCAACAAATGTAGTCTGGTTTTGATGTCTAAAACTAAGGTTTCAACATCATATTGTCAGAAATTAGGAATTCTGACGCCAATTAATATTGTAATTTAATATTTATTTACAAAACTACCATCAGTCATATTTTTACGTTAATTACCATGTTGAACAAAAAAATCTTTTTAATACTAAGTTATCTTGAAATATATATTTTCATTACACAATAAATAAATAAATAAATAAATAAATAAATATATATATATATATATATATATATATATATATATATATATATATATATATATATATATACCTTTAGATAATTTAGATAATATTAAAATAATCACAAATATCAATTTTATATTATAACAAAAGAAACTATCTAGAAAAAGAGAAGAAACTAAAGTAGACAAAATTACTCATCTTTTCGCTTAGATAATATTTGTGGTGAATAATTGTGGATATATCATATGTGAATAATAAATATTTTAATACCGATTAATTGATGTATTAGAGTAGTATCATATTATCTGTACCTATAGATATTTGTTCTCCATAAAAATATAAATTTAAATTTAATTTAAATTTATTAAGTTAAATTTAATTAAAATTAAAAGTTAATTTATATTTTATTAGATTAAATATAATTTATATTATATTTTATATTTTTTAATTTCATTTATATTTTATTTTAAAAGTTTATAAAATGTCTTTTTTTAAATATTTACAAATATCTACATATATTTATGTTTTTAAAAAATTAAAGAATATTCTAATAAATAAAATATTTGGTAATATATTAATTTTTTTTACGAATCACGTAACATATGGACACTATCATACCATTGTCATCTCTAATTAAAATAATCAACCAACATTCTCATTATTAATTATAACGAAACTAACAAACTAAAAACTATAGAAATTATTAAGACTATTATTACACGAGTGATACATATTATACATTTTTTTCAGACTTTACATAAAAAAATTGCATCCCTTCAAAGTTCATGTTAGAAGAACAAAAAACTCGGAGAAGTTGAGGCATTCTTGTTTGGTTTCGTGAAACATAAGCTTATAAAACAAGAAAGAGAGACACCAAAACTTTTTGCAGAAAATATAAAAGAAATGCGTAAAAAGTGTTAACAATGGGATTAACACAATTCACTATATATATAATCATAATTCATTATATCTTATAATTGATTAACATTACTTTTTGGGGCCCTTTTAGAAAATGTTTTAAAATCCTCTTTACGTGTATTTATTCATCGAATGTCATTTGTAATCATTTTACACTTTCACTCTATTTATTTATTTTTCTCTAAGAAGAATATAAATGTAATTATGTAAAGATTAATTTCTTAGAATTAAGATGAAAATTTTGTGACAGAGCGGTTTGTAAGTTCAGCGGCACGGAAGTGGATGCAGTGTGCGGATGACCTCCCATCCCCGGAAGAGACCTATGTCATACGTTACATAAGAAGATCGTTGCTCCCTATACCTCACATCTCTCATCTCCACCTCCCAATTGACAGTTTTATTCTTCTTCATTTAATAAAATAATAATTTTTCAACCATCAACAATCCTTAACTCTGATGTTTTAATCCCTACATGCACCTCATCTTATTAACAAAATTAAATTTAATATACTAAAATAGTATTTCATACATATATTTTTTAAACAAAATTAATATTAAAAATAAATATAAAAAATACTAAATAATATATAATATCTAAAATACAAATTCTAAATTTAAAACAAATCAAATAAAAATTCAATTAAATATAACAAAGTAAAAAAAAAGAAAAGCAATAAAAAAACACTAAATTCCAATTCCAACTCCCAGTAGTAGCTCCAAGTGGAAGACAGACCGCAGCTCCAAGTTCGGAGAAGGAGAAGACGAACCGCAGCTCCAAAAGCGGAGAAGGAGAAGGCGAACCGCAGCTCCACGTGCGGTGAAGACGAACCGCAACCCTCTCAACCGCACTTCCCTGCGCACCACCTATATGCTCGATCTCTGCCGACACCTTCTACTGTTGAATTCGCATCTCCATCAACGCCCTATTCTCCTCCTCCAACCCCACCGCCTCTCTCCAGCACCCCACCCTCATAACCTGTTCCAAAAAAATCTCACCTTTAACAAAACATTTTAATTGTCTTCAAAATGCCACAAAGAAAAAACACTACAACAAGTTAATGGCGGAGTAGTAGGTTTCCATATGTCTGACTCAATAACCATAAAAAGAAATGGTCATGGAGGAGGGGAGGAAGGGAGAAGCCCCAGTAGAGAGAGAAAGAAAGGGGGTGTAGGGTTTCAGAGATGAAATGCGACAAAGAAGAGATGAGAAGAGAAAGGGGTGGAGGATTTTTACAATTATTATTTTATTAAATGAAGAAGGGCAAAACTGTGAATTGAGAGGTGCAGGGCGAGACAAGTGAGGTGCAGTGAGCACCGCTCTAAGAAGAATTTTAAAACCCTTACTAATGAACACATAAGTAATGGTCTTTTATATTATTATAGTAATGATAGTTAATAATTAAAATCAATATCCAATAATGAATGAACTATTTTACTTTTCTTTTTTATTTATTTAACCTAAACAATTTTAATTTTTATTATAATTATTTTTTACTTACAAAAGGTATTCTGCAAAGATTTTTTTTCCATTTTACAAACTTATCGTACTCAGTATTAGTCCTTCAAACTTTCCTCGTTATCTTGGTACTCGTTCGTTAAAGTCACAAACTTTTCTTACTCAATATTATCTTACAAACTTTATTCGTTCTTCCTTACTTGTCCTCTACAAGATGAGTAGGTAGAGTGCTCACATAAGATTTTCTTATGCTTAAATCAGTGTTTGGAGTTAAAGTATGATTAATGAAAAAATGAAGTCAAAACTTGATTAAAATAATATTTATAAGAATATTTCACTGACCATGGACCTTTACTTGGATGGGTCTCGAATATGGGCCCATTGTTCCAATGGTCATTTTACTTGTGGCGTTCTACAATCAGCTTTGACTAAGTTACATGGTATGTTGATGTCTTTGTAGGCAGAGATAAGTACCGGTAGCCAACACTCGACTCCGGTGAAAAGCACGTCGTCTATCAGCAGATGACACCTAGTCTTTGGTTGAGAACCTGACACTCAGTGTCTAGCCATCGATACGCGCTATAAGACATATTGAGCTTACTCTTTTAAAGTGAAGTTCCTCGTCTTCAATAGTAAGTTTATCCTTTATAGAGTATTTGGTAACCAGCATGCGGCCTTTATTGAATATAAAGTATCTGATAGAGGGTATTCAACATGAAGTATCTGATATGTATTTGGTTAGTCAATCATATTAAGGTCATAGTTAATAGGGTTGAGGGATATTTGACCACCTACACTACAATTTTTCTTGTTTTAATTTTTATTTTCTCACTTTTCATCATCTAAATTAAAGAAAAAAAAGTGAATGATCATACATAATTCAACTATACAATAATCAATCTTCTTTATATTCAGTCAAGAGTCACAATTTATGAAAAAAAGAAAGTCAAGAGTAATCAAGTAATAATCATCTTGACTGTATGTCCAAAATACTTTCACATATATTCTCTCTATCTTAATTCGTCGAAATTATAGTAACCACAAAGTAATCATATTTCAGGTACCACTACCTAAACCAGACGTCTAGTTAAAACAGTTTTGGGACATCAACATCATAACATGTAACCAGTTAGCCACTTTATACTAAACTGGTAAAAGGAACAAAAAGATACATGTTTCTTCATTTTAATTCCAAAATACTCAAAGCTTCATCCGATGGAAAATGTCCCAAAACACATAAATTTGTCACCCAGTTAAAAATCCTTTTCCATAAAAAGATGTACCTTAGTCACCTTTTATATCTATGACTTGGGAGACAAAGACACCTTTGATTTTACCTTTGTTGATCAGTTAAAAGAGTAATTAATTTTTAAGTTTTTGTGGGTTGATGAATTTAAATCTTAATAATGTTTTTGTTCACATGTTAATTATTACTATGATGTACTTGGTCTATTATTAAACAAACATTTAAAAACAAAACCTTTACATTCGGTCAAATTTCAACACAGAATATATATTAGGCCTTAAAAATTAATTGTTTAGGTAAACATAAATTCAGTTTAAATGTTTTGAAAAATAAATCAGGTGTAATTATTTCCGTTGAAAAGAATGAATTTTTGTAACCTTTTGCAGTGTAGAAATAACTAATATCATATTAAAATCCCATATATTTGCAGGCCTTTTTTTCTATTTTGTAAATAAATACGTTTTAATTAAAATATTATTAAATTATTTTATATTTACTCTTCAACTCATAAGAGAAAACAGTTCGAGGTATATTTTTTATTGGAAAAAAAATTCATTAAAATTACAATATTTGAATCAAGCACATGTTCCAGCACAAGATTCATATACACAAGAAGTGGCAGTTATATACCATAACAGATTGCTATTAATTATGACTATCAACATCAAGAGAGCCAAATTAAAATTAAAAACTTTTTTTAGTTTCCAAAATTAAATATTCATATATAAACTGATCGTATTAAGTTGACTTTAATTCTTAGACTAAGATATATTTGCCTGTATTTTGTGTGACACTAGTGGGTATACACCATATCATACATCATTTACATACAAAATTTATATTACACAACAATAAAATATAAAAGTTTCTAAAATGATGGCCTAAAAAATAAAAAGAAAAAACTCTTCACTACAACCTCTAAAATTATCTCTTCCTATATCGCATATAGGAATATAACAGTTCGCACAAACACATAAAGAGATGAAATAATTTAGAAAGAATTATCATATAATATGATACACATAAATCATACACATCATACCATTAACATACTATTTACACAACCCACCACATATACAAGCATGTTATGATAAGTAGATCAAATGTGCATCAAAATCCTTACTTTCAAAGTTCATACTTGGAGGATATCTCTGAAGAAGATAACAATCTTATATGTATACAATATTTTTAGATTGATTTATACATACGTTGGGGTGCCAAAAAAATGTAAAATAAAATAATAGTAATAGTTATTATTATTATATATTTGTTGATAAAAAAAACTCGGACTTTCCTTAATAAGGACACATGGTATGTTTTCTAATATGGAAAATTAGTGTAATGCTAAAAAAGAATAACTTTGTATTAATAAATTTAACAAATTGAGGATAATTAGAATTATTTACTGTAAATTACATTTGAATGTAAATTAATAACTAAATATAAGAAGAATAAAAAAAAAAAACAGAAAGTGGTCAATGGTCAGCTGCGGTAGATAATCCACGCCGATTTCTTTGTTTCTTCTTTTATTACCTTTTTACCCATTTTGTTGCTTTAAGTTACATGCATGCTATACTATCAATGTTCGAGCGTACATTTAAGTCTAAAAGTATTCTGTGACAGAACTTCTTTTCTAACTTTTCTTCTAAATATACTTTTTTACCGATTGTAAAAACCTTTCCAACATCTATTTTATTGGTAATTCAAAATAAAGACTAAACTTTCCCTGTCTTGTTTGAAATGTAAGCTATATGATTGAAACACCTTAGAAAACATTTTCCAAAGCGTGTTGGAAACTTAACCTCTTGTATATTATTCTTTTCTCAACTTTGGAAAAGACTCATCAAATTGTTATAAATATATAAAAAAATGTGAATAAAGAATAAAACTTATAAACTGATAGAAAATTGTTTATTTCAATGTGGTACGTAGTTCATTAAGCCAATGTTGTTTAGTCTATTAGGATCATTTTCAATTGGGTCATGAAGTTAATGATGAATGTTAAACTTTGTTAATGTTATGACGAAGGATCTAAGCAGAGTGTAACTTTACTTGTGAAATTCAAGTGAAACTTTCGATAGTTACTTGTAAAGATTCTCAATAAGATGCAACACATTTTTTAGAGACAAAAAATTGTGTTTTTCTTCCAAATTTGATAAAGATGTTTAAGACAATTAATTCAAGAATTTTCAAGATACAAAACTTGTTGGTTAAAAAAATATTATAAGGTTAGTATTATAACTTTATTATGTATATTATGAAACATTGATGGGTGTTTCCACTGGTGAAATTTCATAATTAATAGATGGGTAACATTTTAAATTCTTTAAGTGGAAATAATCTATTTTTTATAAGGTTTATATATTTATTTTGTAACCTTATAATGGACTAAGGATAAGAGGTTGTGTGAAAATAGGTAAAATGCCGATTGATTAATTAAACCCAATATTGTTTAGTGGATAATTTTCGATTGGTTCGTCAAGTTGATTCTAAATATTAACCTGAATTTTTTTATCTTCTTAAAGTTATGATAAATAGTGTAATTAATCTTAAAATAAAAAGAAAAAAATAATTTTAAAGACTCTTAAATTCTCACAAATTAAAAATTAAAGAGTCGGGATCACAGTGTAAACAAAGAAAAAGAAAAGTTTAAATTATTTTTTCTCTTTTCCCATGTCATATGATTTAGTTAAAAAAGAAAAAACATTTGCATGAAAACTTTGTAATATTAATTTGACCAATCAGGATTCCAGTAATCATACTTGGTACTCAAAGTCTAAAGGTTGAATTTTGCCGAAATGAATATACATTAATTTTCGTGCTACGAAACATTTTCCTCTCATTTACAGCATCTTTTTTTTTTTTCTAAAGAAAAAGCCATCGAATTAACATAGGAAAAGTAGAGTAAAATTATCAACTAGTTGATTAACTCCACCTCTAAAAAGCTAAATCATACGTGTTTTTCTCTGTTTGTTTGTCTGTTCGTTTAACTTTTTAAGTGATAATAAAACGAAAGGAGATTGTTAAATCACTTTTTTTCCTCATAATTATGAGTAAAATTGAAAAAGAAAACTTTAAATATACAAATTTATCGATCAACGCTATGTTATATACTTTTATGATGTTTTCTTATTATGATGTTTATAGAAGACTTAATCACATTTGTACCCATCAAATATTGAAATGATGGGATTTTCGTATTGTTTTAATTGTGTTAATAAAAAAATTTAATTATCTGAATTTATAATTACTTTTTGAGGATTTGATTCGATGCTTGTTTAGTGTATTTTTAGTGAACCAAATAACTTTGATGTGGATTTTTGTGATAATAGAACTGGCAAACAAACTGTTTTTTTAATCTCTAAATTAGAATATTTTAATTTAAGATTTTATAATTAACATAATTTAGGTGTAAAAACTATTTACATTATGGACAAATTTTAAGAATATACTTAATTCACTAAATTGTCTTTTTATATGAATATTAGTTTAGAATTTATGTATTTCTCACCGATAATTAATTGATGTGAATGAAAATATTGTCAAAGATGAACTAAAACATAATATGTTTAACGAGAAAATAAGTAAACCAAAAAGATAAATTCAAAAAAGGTAAAATGTAAGGAAAATAAATTGTCAAAAATTAAAAAAAGAAATTGATAAAAGAAATTAACCAAAACATTTGACTCAAATTGTTACAATTATCATGACTAGAGTTGTCATTATTCTTTGTGATCATTATCTTTGTGATGTTTTTAGAATATTTTTGTTATAAATATAATTTGTTATACTTTTTTTTATCATAACTAATAACTTATTTATATTTTCCTATCATTTCTTTTACAGTTAAGTCAAAATAAAATAAAAAAGAAATACATAATAATTAGAATAATTGAAAAAAAAACCATCCCGTTGCATCAGTTGCTTTTACTTAATATTTCCTCTTCCTTTGTGTAACTTCTTCAATTTTTGTCTCATGAATTTTTTTGATACACTTTGAGTTTTCAATTATCTCATAATTTCCACTCCTGACCTGTTTCAATATCCTATACACTCATCCATTCCTTACTCTTTTCTTTGATTTCTTTATTATTTCTCTTCTATTTAATTACTATTTTCTTAATTTCGATACCCTCAAGACTAGTTTTATCCCTTAGAGAATGTTTGTGTTCAAAATGTTATTATTTAAAATTTTGTTTTTAGCTAAATTTTAGAATAGTTGGTTAGATTTAAACATTTTGAAATTTTAAAACATTGAAAATATAATTAGTCACTAGAATGAAATTTACCAAGTGTCACCATTAGAACGAAATCGAAATAAATCTTGTTATAATCTCACTTTCTCGAGAATGACCATCACCCAAGAATATTTTCTTAGAACTCCAGACAAATTAAAGAGTACTACATTCTCAAATTTATATTCCTGGAATAATAGATTTGACCTTCATCAAACAAAAGCACCCTTAGATTCTAAAATGGCATGCGTGATCTAGACCAAAAGTACAATTATATTTATGAAACTGAAAGCAAAGTAAATATATTTATTATCTTAAAAAAAATTATAACAAGAGTTTTTCCAACAGATAAAACAAAAACAGATGAGTGGGAAGATGATATAACTTGAGACAACCATTCAATCCATTTTATATAATTGATTGACATGTTTTATGAACACAATAATATCTGGAGTATAAATAACAGAAGTGGTATTTTTTTCTTTTTTCTGAGATTAAATACAGAAGCAAAGACAAAAAATGACTAAATGATCCAGAGAAAATCTCAACAAAACACATAATCAACTGGTATGAATTTGGTTACGTGTGAAGTTGAGATCAACCAAGAACATGAACATGTGACAATCTCAGACTATCAAATAATTTCAACCGATACTCTTCGTACACACAAATATGAAGATTGAAACGTTGACGAAAGAAAATGATGCATTAGGTTTAACTGATTAGTTTGGTTGCATAGAAGGCGCGACTCTCCCAGAAGCAGAATTGGCAGAACTGTAGAGAAACTGAGAAACAATGGAGGCACAGGGTTTCGCCACCATGTTGTTCCAAGCCTCATTGGCGTCGCGGCCACGTTTCTGAAACACGGGCGTGGCGCAAACGCGGTGGATCTTCCACCCCTCACTTCGGAGCATGTGGATTCTCCCAAGTTGCTTGCGTGCCAAGTCGCACGTGTTCCCCTTCACGTCCCTCACCGCCTCCTGCAGCAGCCTCATCCTCGTCTCACCGCTTGCCGTCGTCTCCCGCCGGAAGTACGGGTGGAATTCAGAAACCCCAATTGCCTTCCTTATCCCACGCGTGTAATCGCCGTTCACGTTGAAGAACGGTCTCAACTCGTTCACCATTCCACATCGGAGCATGTGGTCCACGCGCTGCCCCACGTAGGAATAGAGCACTGGCACGGACACGTCGACCCACAGAAAGCACCACTCGAACCGCGGCCCGAACCTATCCACCAGGGCCTCCATGTACGAGTTGGATCCTCCCACCACTATCGGAACCTTGTCGCGGCGCGTTATAGACTCGATGGCGCGTGAAGCGGCGTCGCAGAAGTCGGAGGCCGTGAACTCGGTGTCGGGGTTCTGCGTCCCCAGGAGGTGATGTGGGACCCCACGCTGCTCCTCTTTGGTGGCCTTGTTGGTGACAATCTCAAGCCCTTCGTACACTTGCATTTTGTCAGAGTTTATGATTTCTGAGGGAAAACATGTTGCTAAGTCCACCGACAACCTGGTTTTCCCGCTCCCCGTTGCTCCCATGACCAGCACCACCTTCTCTTTTGGCCTCATCATCTGGCTTTGTCCACCGGAAGGAACGTTTTTCAGAGCCTGATGTGTTGGTCGACACATCACTGACATAGTCATGCTCGTAAAAGGGTCAGAAATTAAACTAAGTGAGAGTGAGAAAACAAGAAGAATAAATTTATTTAGTTTTATAATGCATATATCACGTATGTTTAAAGTTTTTGAAAAGAAACCTAGTCATGAAATGTGAGATTGAAAACATTGGTTGTTGCTTGTATTTATAGGTGTAAAAGGGATGAAATATCACTCTCTGCACCGATTTTTTGAAGATTGTAAAAGAAGGTCTAGGAATAATTATCAGTGAAGATATGGTGGTCATCACAATATATTCCAATGTTTAAATTCGTGGCGCGGTCTCTCGGGTCAAACCCATATCTTCCCTTTTCAACTGCATGTTGTTATCAGGTCAGAGATTTTCAAGCCTGATATTATTAGGTAAAAGTATTTATTTCCTGTTTTTTGAAAAACAAAGAGAGAGAGACATTGATTTGTGGTGAGATGAAAGAAACGAAACAAAACATGATGTTCTCTGAGGAGGAAGGTAGCTAATTAAGGTGTCTGCAAAAACATGAGTGGACCGTGAGAGCACAAGGTTCTTTTTCTTTCTTTCTATAGGGTGGGGCTGTATAAGTAGTAGAGCATAAAATTGTTGTGATAAGATCTTGGTATTCGCTTCTTTTATTATCTGGAGATTTTGTCTCTTATACACGTATAGGAGTTTGAGCTTGCTTAGCATCTTGCTCCTATCTCAAAAGATTATACCGAGATAGCCTTAAAATATATGGCCTTTTACTCGATCACGACACAGATTCGATAGACTTCAAAACACTGTGCGTTTGTATAAATCAGAAATACTTTAGTTACCACTTTTTTTGGGTGAATATGTCGGAAGAAACCTAGCTATAGCTCAAGTGATTTCAAGTAAAATTCAATGGTACGGATGGAATATTTATCTAAGGACATTCGTTTCTTTTATGATACATTTACGACGTTGATATTTTGAATAACTTTTAAACGATTAGGAACAGTGATCCAGTCAATTATTGAGCTACTATTACACACGTTATTGAATTCTTAAACCAGGTTAACTCAATTGTTACAAAATGAAATTTCTCTTCACATATATTTAGACACCAAATATGTGGTCCTGGGTTCATAAAAATGAGAAAACCCAAATGACTACTGCAGCAGGAAATTGCTTATGCAAGTTAATTAACTGTATTAAGAACAAGTTTTAATATACAAATGACTGAATTGATTGATCAGTGATCCTGTAAAACAAAACAATGGCCTTTGCAAGACTTTGTTCTGATCAAAGTACGATTACAATTAGGCTAGTCATCAAAATGGTACACAGAAAGTCCTAAATAGCCTTTGCAGTTGCAACTGTGATTTCATTACTTTACTACTTACAAGAAGTAGATACTTATCCGTGCAGAAATATTACAGGCAAAGACACACTTCATTCATCCATCTGCATTCTATATTCAGCACGTGAGCATGATTTTGGTATTAAATGAGACAATGTGAGTGGAACATGTTTTCTGTTTCGGGGAGATGCACTTTGGTTACCAAGGAAACCACAAGTTCATCAACCATCAAGTCTTTGGTTCTGATGTCGGGAAATTCAACACACATAGATATACGTGAGACCATGATTCATTTGGCTGAAAACATTGTCTATCATGAGTCAAGAGTTCACAGATTTACTTTTTAATACTATTTCAAAAAAAACCTTCTACCAATAAAAATATTTTATTTATATATAAATTTACGTGCATCTCTTATTTTTATCTAAGTTAGAACTTGTTTGTATTCTAACATCTAATATATATTTACTTATATCTTAGAAGTCTTTCAAAAAATAATGTATCGAAAAAATTAAAAACTATTAAAATTTAATAAAATTCATAAATAATTTTATCTTTAATCTAAAATTTTAAAACAATAAAATTTATAACTTTTTTCGTGCTTAACTTTTTCATCTTTTATCAAGTTGACTATTACTCAAATTTATGTTCCAACAATATCAACCAAATTTTGCGGTCTACAAGACATTTTTGGGACATAATCACATGTGTGTAAGGCTCGAAGTGAAGATGTGAACTTTTGCATGATGGCACCGAAATAGATAAATTGGGACAATAGCCTTTCATGTTACATTCCTATACATGGTGCCCCACAATTGTTTCAGGATGGCCCCAGTATTCCAACTGACAGAAGTGTAGTTTATAACAACACAACAACGTGGTTTGCTTCAACATTCTCTTCGACTCATTTTCTCACCTCAAACATATTCTTCATTTGACTCAGAGTATAACTGTTACATGGTTTGTCGCCGGAACAGGGGAAGAACAGAGATAGTAGCACCGCTTGTCTTGAGATGTTTGAAAACGCAGGATTTGGAAACAAGCACAAAATGTTACAAGCAAGATGATATTTTAACACCCTAAAGACTTTTACACTCATCTCAGACTATCTTTTAATTTCTCTTTTTCTTTATAAAAATAAAAATTTATTTTTTAAATCATTGCTTTACTCCTAAAAATAGTTTGTCAAATGAGTCACGTAAATGTCAAAATATCATTGTGCATGTTACAAACACAACTCAATGGACTACAAAATATAACCTTTTTCTAGTGCTTCATAAATAAACACATAACATATCACTTGTTACCATATTTCTTTACTCAACAAGATTAGATTTATAGGGATGGTCTAAAGTTGACAATATTTATGATGGATATTCATCAAAGTTATGCATTGATTAATAAAAGAAAAGAGAAAATAGAAAATTACTATTCAAACAAAAGTTAATTTGAATGTTATCATTACACTTTAATAAATTTCTTAATTATAAATATTTGAATATTAGTTGTGAGAAGATTTATTATTTTATGATTATGAATATTGTATAAAAGACTTAGTATTTTCTCTTAAAATTTCATGTTAAAATAGTTTTGCTGAGTCTTTTCAGACGATGTTAAATATACTTTTGCTAAAAAATTACTTTTCACTATGAGATCGCTACAATTTCTCACCATGTTATATATTCAGCCATAACTAATTAACTTTATTTATATAAATATGTAAAAAAATGGAAATAAGTTTAATTCAAACAGAACGTGAGTTAGATTTATTTTAAAATGAATTATAATTTTTCTTTATATTTAATCTATGACATAACTCCATTATATCTATTACATCGAATAGTAATATTTTGAGTAACATAATTTGAATGAAAATATTTTTATTTTTATTAACTTATATTTGTTAATATTTTCTATTTTTAAATTTAAAATAACTTAGATAAAAATAAGTAATAAAAAAATAGATAAAAATATGATGAATTTAAAATTATGAAATATTTGTACGAATTAAAATCATATAAAATAATAACACAAAGTAAGTGAGTGAATACAAATATTTTCCAAAACACATATAAACTTTAAAATGAGAGATTTGAATAGAATTTAAAAATTTTCCCAACTAAGTGTCATACACTAGAAAGTCTCCAAGTATTATTGAACACTTAAAGATTTTCATAAGTGTTTGAAAAGCTTTTTAAAAAGAAAACACGGATAAGACACATTTTTCTATTGGCTCACTTCAAACTGAGTTACGTCCAATTCTTTTTTAAGCATTCTTGAGAGGTTTTATTAATATTTAAAAGATTACAAACGAATTTGATCACTCTTGATTTTACAAACTAACCTAACTAGTTATGCGAGTTTCACCATTTCTGGTTTTATACTAATCCAACTGACTATATCGTTTAACTCCACTGAATTAAACTAACAAGTATTTTAATTCACTTATGAATATACAAACTAACATAGTGTTTTTGAAATACAAGACCAAATGATTACTCTCTTAGAGAAGATATAATTTTAATAGAATAAAAATTTGAAAACTTTGTAGCAAAAATTTTCTTTTTGCAAAACAAAAATCAAACTATGTAAGCTTGAGAGAAAATAAAGATTGTGTGAGAACAATAATAATTCTTGATTTTTGTTATCTTTTCTTCATGCAATCCTCTTTATGTAGACTTCTTCATAAAAGATTTATTACTCATAACATTGACTTTCTTATATATGTGTAGCTTTTTGGTGCGAAGTTAGATGTTATGTTACTTCTAGCAAGTCAATTGTGTTGCTTGTACGAAAGTGTCACATAAAAGGTATTAGGAAAAAATTCCCAACATATCTTCCTATCTCTTAATGTTCTTATGATCCAATGCAAAACTTTTAAGTAAAGATATCTACTTTATGATTTGCATAGAAAAGGAGAACACAACACAATAGCACAATAGACAATAAATTATTATATCGTACAGACATTAAAAACATTAGCGTTTAGATAAAATCTGATTGAATAACATTTAACGTCTAGAATAGCTTTTAACACACGCTTTATCATAGAAAGTTCATTTAATAGACTTATTTTATTAAGCAATTATGTTAAATTTCAAAACAATGTTTGTTTAGATAATATTATCTTAATATTGTTTAATAATCAATTTTACAATATTAAGATAATCAAATAGGAAGATAGTGTGTAAATATTTTAAAAGGTTAAGATAATCAAATAGTAAGATAATGTGTACAAATCCAGAAAATCCAATTCATAGGGTTAACAGAGTTTATTTTACTTTATAAAATTATATCAAAACTTATTTTAATATGATTAGTTGGACTCTAAACCATAAATCGTATCACCAATTACATTTATAGTAAATATTTAAATATATAAAAGAAATTTTATATATACATTTGTTTTGGTGATAGTTTGTGTGTCAGTAGAAATATGTGTTTGTATGTGTATATGTAAAAGTTTAGATTGACTACAAATAGGTATAAGTTGTATCACCCTTTTAAATTGAATCCACATGAAATTCTAAGAACATTTTCGTTATATCTCATCTCAATTTTAAATTATTGAAATGGACTTCGTTTATTTCAGTTTATTCTTTTGTAAATAAATTAATAATTACTAATATTCATTATTCACTTAATGAAATGAAACACAAATTTAACATTTATAAAATGTTAAAAAATCAATAAATATAAAATTTTAGGTTAAATAAGTTTTCTTTTCAATTTCAATGATGTTTTTTCAATTTTATCTGATTATTTTGAATGTTCTAATTATCTAGTTTAAAAATAAAAATTAAAAACCGTCCCTTCCATCAAATTGATAGTAATAATGTTACATGTAGGATATCATTAATTAAAGTTAATTTGCTAACATATGACATATTACACTAATGTCATTATCATGATTATAACAAAAGAAATTATGTTAACTTGATTTTTTTTAAAATAACTAAATTAAAAACATTAAGAGGGAAGAAATTGAAAATATAGTCATTAATAAGATTTTAAATAAAAAAAACTGCTTAACCAAACTTTTACTTAAAAAATGTAGTTAAGCCCACCTTCCTCTTGCCTTTTTGCGACTTGTTTCTGTCTTCTATTGTGATTAACAGATGGGTGTTCCGGAAGACACTCGTCTGATACCTATTCCGGATAAAAATTTCCGAAATCATGTGATGGGATGCAGAAACAAATTTAATGGGTACATAAAGAAACACACTTTTATGAGATATTTTGGGAAAACAAACCCACTACTTCCCAAGATTAAGGCTGTCTTCGTTTGAAGGTATTTCACTGTTTACGTGAAATACTGAAGACAGATTTGATACAGGGATGATATTCACTTGCGACGATTTGGACGGAGGGAAAAGCGAAGATTTGCGAGATTTACACATTATCATCATCCCGCTAATTTTAGAAGATTTGCGCTGATTTGGGCAAAAAAGATTGCTTTGCCCTGTACTGTTATCAAATTTCCAAGCACACTGTTCAGTCATGCTTAACATAAAAATGCACATTAATAACCGGTTACAGCAGAGTGTAACCGGTTACAGAGAAGAATGAATTTTGCTTGCACACGCGTAACCGGTTACGCGAACGTGTATATATTTTTTAGTTTTTTTAATAATTATTTTAATATTATAATTTAAAAATATATACATTTTAATAAAATTAGATATATTATATTTCCTAATTTATTAAAAATAAGTTGATTATTTAATTTTTATAATTTTTAAACATTAATTTTATAAATTGTTCATAATTTTTTTTATAAACATTTTTACAATTAAATATAGCATTTTATATTACTTTTATAACTAGGAGCATTTTGGTAATCTTTAATTTCTACCAATTAAACTAATTTTTGAAATCTACCACATCAATCAAATCCTACACTAATTCTCACGAACTTTACTTCCAAATTCACTTTCAATTACCCACAAATCCACTTAAAAAAACAACTAAAAAATTACCCTCAAATCCATTCAAATCATCTCCCCAAATCTACCCAAACGAACAAAGCGTAAAGCAAACCACTCTTTTGAGATGTCTCATCTTAAGCACTGAACGTGAATAATTGCTTCTATGATTGATGGAAGAGACACTATATAAAGAGGACCTAATCCTAAATCCTAAACTGTTCTCGCCATGCCCTTAGCTTCAGAGTAATTACTTCCCTGAAATATCGTCATTTTTGTTTTGGAAGCTAGGTAAGTATGGTAATCAATATGACTTGGTTACGGAGAAAAGCATGCTTAGAAGTTACTACGGAAAACTCGTTAATTCCCTGGGTTGAGATCAAATCGGAAAAATCTGTAGCAAGAACACAGCAACGTGAGGCAACAGGTAGATGATTAAACTGTTCCAGGCAGAAGAAATGTGTTATGAAGTTCTAAATGTTGCAACAAATAAAGAGAGAAGTTGCAAGCATGATAAAGAGCAGAGTTCCATTTTCAGAACCAATAAGCAATGCTTGAACATTGCAGTACAACATCCAATGAAGACGTTATTATGTACATTTTAAAAAGAACTAATTAATGGGATTGGTAAGATTAGTGAAATTGAGATTAGCACACTTAGCACCCTGGAGCAACAGAGATGAGGTGAAACCAAATCTATTTGAGTCAAGATCAAACTGCACTACATTATCCTCCATTTGATGTCCTCCAATCACAACCGCCGTCCTCCTACGAATCCCACCATCCACGAAACCCAAACACCACACATCCACTCCTCCCTTTTCAATCCTCACCATCGAATTCCCCCCAAAGATTCTCCAAAACACTTCCTCGCTGTGCATCACCAGATCAACGGTCGGAACAGCGGGTCCCACTCTTGTTTCCGTGAGGTCTCCCGCCGAGTAGCACACGCCAAAGGGCTCAACGGCCTCCGTCACCGTTAAGTTAAAAGCTGAGGCTTCGTTGACGAAAAACTGGACGAAGAGTTTGTAAATGGAACTTTCCAAAACGGTGTAGGGCTCCGCAGTGCTGATCTTGGTCCCACCGAAGCCGGTTTGATCAACGGTTAAGATGGAGGCGTCGATGGGAAGAGCCTTGCCGTTGATCTTGATGGAGGTGACGTTTATGAAATACTCATCAGAGGGTTGTGAGTTGTGGGTGACGACAGTTTCGGCGACGGGGTTAAGAACGAGTGGGGTGTAAGTGAGGTCAATTTTGGAAGAGAAAAAGTAAGAGATGGAGGTGGAGGCGAAGATAGCTGCGCCTGTGTTGGATGAAGCAGGCAAGCAGAGAGAGAAAGAATGAGGGGAACTCAATGCAATGCTTATTTGGGCCGGGAGGGAGTTATTGGACCGGCCCAAAGCGGCTAGTCCGGTCACATTGGTAGCGAGGCCTTGGAGCAAATGGGCGACGGCGCAGGAGAAGATGAAATCGGAAATGAGAACGAGTGGGCTCTGAGAGGAGGTGTCGTAGGTTGGAAGGGCGAGAGAATCGATGAGGGCGGTGTCGAGAAGGGTGGTTCTTGTGAGAGGGTTTTCAGGGAAGAGGGCGCATGTGTCGTTGGAGCAGGCGTTAGAGGGGAAGGAGTCGCATAGGGAGGTGTTGCAGGGGATGTGGTGGGAGGAGGAGGAGGTATAGGTGGAGTCGCAGAGGAGCCAGGTAAGGGAGGAACCGAGGTCGAGGTGGAGTGTGGTGTGCTGGAGTGGGGTTTTGAGGAAGAGAGAGAGTGTGTAGAGTTGGGTGGAAGGGTCTTTTGTGATTGGGGCTACCAAGGGGATTTGGAGTGTGGGTGTTAGAGACAAGAAAAGGGAGATGGACAAGAACGATAACCTGCTGCAGAAAGATGAAAGAGGCATTTTCGAAGGTTCCGTTGGGAGATGAAGACGCTGTGGTTGGTGATGGAACGTTGAGAACATAAATGCCATGAAATTCGTGGATAACACTGTTACTTACGTCCACCCATGTCAAGTGTTGTCGGTGCAATGCAATTTTTTATTGTTATTACATTTTCATATGCTGCATGCTAAAGTACACTTGTAAAGTGTGGCGCTAAACTACCTTCCTTATCAATAATTATAAAGATGTATGAACACCCTATCAAATTTGACATCTTTATAGATAAATAAATAAAAATATTGATTTAAAAATAACTGCATCAAAGAAACAGCACAGGATAAAAAAGATGAATGTCTCGCAAGTCTTTGCAATATCCATATATATATATAATGATGGCCATATATCTATATACGGTAGTTTAGCAAGTCTACTTACTTGAAGAAGCAATAAGGAAAATTAGGCTGGATTAGCCTCGTCAAGCCCAGTTAAAGAATTCCATTGCGTGCTTAAGATCTAAACAACAGCATCAGTATCTGTATCACAAACGTGTTATCTGTAGCACATCTATCAAGTGTCAAATATAATACAAGTTTCTTGAAAAAGAATACATAAACTAGTGAAATCTTGAGTTAGTGTCCTGTTAAAGCCGTTTCTGTTGAGCTTTTTCCATTATGATCTTGTGATATGCTGTAAATAAGAAATAAAAATAAAGGAAATAATAGGCAAAATTGATAATATACAACAGTGACCAAAGCCAAAATCTTGTAACCCAAACAAAATCATAGAACCTAAAGTTCTTTCCTATGTTATGCACGAGGTTGATGATGGGGCAGCACAAATACAATCTCTTGGCGACAAAAATGTACAGCTTCTGTGCTCGTACTTCAAAGTCTTGCTTGCTCTTTCAGTAAATACACAAAATTCGGCATTCTTAGTTTTTATTGTATAATAACTCACTTGCGCCTTGAGGAGACCATATGCTGATGAGCCTTGATATCCTTTTGTATTCTGTCTGCATACAAGGGTAGGCAAATTGTCTTATTGATCTCATTCAATAAGACTTCTTCAGTGATGTTATCCTTTATGCTTCGCATTACCTGTATTAAAAAATTTACAAAAACTGTTCAACAGGCATTTTACATGAACTAGTATATAAAAAACATAGACAATCAAAAGATGATTGCGTAACAGAATTGAAAAGTATAACAGGTTTTATAACCTTTCTATAGGTATTGATATCATTCGGAGTTGCTTTGTCTATTCTTATCCGCATACAGACCCAATGATGCTCCCCGGAATCCCAGTAGCATTCAATGATCTTTCCGGAATAGGAAGAAATGTCTGATGCATCTGAAAATCATTTGGAGCCAAAAATTAAAAACAAATTATGGCTTCACCTTTCCAGATATTAATTTATGTTATAGCTAGCTTAGACGGATTCAATTGTAAACGGAGTCTTGCCAATGGAATGAATACATTTCAATCGCAATTCAAATATGACCAAAATCGGTTAGTTCATGCAAATAACTGTCATCTAGACAAATAATGATGACATTATGATCGTGTAAAGTAATAATGATGGTCTATAAGTTGTACAACCTTTAAAAATAACATTCTCTTCCATGAACTTCTTCCGTCCACGTTCAAACAGAAAAAGCATGGGACGATCACCAGCTCCCACCTGTCAACAAAGGCATCGTCAACAAATTGTCATAATAGAAAAGAATATAACACCAAATAAACTAATTTAAATTTTGAACTTGGGAAGAAGTACTTGTACAACCTCACAGAGGAAATCAACAGAGTTCATCTCAGGGTATTTCCACTTCAGAAGACCTTCATGTGTGCGAGGGACATATGGATCATCCCAACCCTGACAGAACCATCACTATTAACAATGGACAAGTAGATAAACCAAAAAGCCTGTATGCACATTTATGATGATATGTTCTCAGCCAGTTAGTATTCGTTAAAAACCAAAACTTCTTCAGTATTAAAATTTCTCAAAATCCAATATTGACTCATGCGGCAAAAAAAGAACTAAGAAATATGAACTTCCCTAGTACAGCATGTTTTCAGTACATCATCCTTAAACAGATGGTGTTTCCTACAAGCCAAAGTGTTCGTCCAACTATCCTATACATCCAAGCTCAACTTGGGAAGTTCAGTCCTCTAGAGATACTAATTACTACCTGCAATACAAGACCGTCTGATGAATGCGATAGTTGTGGAATGAACTTATGTAGGAGCTTTGATACAGTGGATAGTAACCAAAATCCCTTCCTTCTCACCTAAAACAAAAATACGAAAGTATAAACAAAATAGCTTTTATCCCACTGGAAAATGATTCTGAAAATAGAATACTAAAATAATCATTATACATACACTAAATGGTTCCAAGTCATATCTATAATAAGGATCGGTATTTTTTGAAAGGCCCTCACGCTCCATGTTACGAGGTTCAATCACTTCTTTCTCCAGCAATCTCCACCTTTCATAAAACGGCAGCTGCATGTATTAAGACCAAATGGGCATGTCAAAAGTCAGCCAATCACAACTGTGAACATCAATCCAAGGACTTACAGGGTTCCAGGCGTACGTTATCTAGTATATTATGTCCTTTTTAATGTTTTACTAACTTTTCAAATACCCTCATTGGAATGATTACATAATTCACATTAGCAGCCAGACTTTATTGGAAATTAGAAACCCACTCCCAGAAATATTGAACAGTATCTGATATTTTATTGTACAGTAGTGAATTACAAGTTAATAAAATAGATACTGCTTCTCTGATGATAATGATGATGGCGCCTTATTATTTCACTATTTGCATTGTCTAGGCAGAACCAAAAAATAAGGATTACTGGTGATCAGGTATTTTCAAACTTCCTAAGAAAAGGACACAATTCAGAGGTAGTTTCAAATCCAACTAGAAGCTTACATGTGCTCATTTTACTTCATGATTGTTTGTAGATACTTTAGTTAACTGAAATACAAATACCTTAGGAATACATCTGGTTTTAGTAGAACCCGAATTACAACAACTAAAAATAGCAAGGGTAAACAAGAGTTAACCAGTTTAAATTTCTTTATTTTATATAATATAATAGGAGTAAAACAAGCCATCAAAGAAGTCAACAATATCTCAACACTGTAGTTGTCAATAAATGTGTACCTCTGTCAAAGAGACCTGATTGATTGCCATCAAATCATAGATGAGGTATCTTCTCTCTTGCTTATGTGTGTGTGGATCCCTGTCAATAATCATCTCCCCATCAAGTAATGTGTAGTGGTGATTCCTCTCAGGTGTACCCTTGAAAGCAATTGAGTTATCATTTAGATAACCTAAAAAAAATTTATAAAAGACGAGACACAGCTTCCAAATACCCAAGTCAGATAAAACTCACTTGACAACAAAGTAAATTGAATAAACATATATACCCCATTTGAATATCTGCAAGGAAATCGCATATTGATCCTGTGGAAGAGAAATTTTCTGTCAATCAAATAACATTCATCACAAGTAATCAGCATCATATAGCGTGTCCCATCAGCTTTCCATGTGGCATAGTAATATCGTTGCCTCAAGAGTTGCAGGTTGTCCCTGCAAAAGAAAAAACAATGATCTAAAGTAAGTTGTTAAAACCAAAGAAGATGATTAACAAAAATGAAGACTTAGATTTACAATCAAGTTTTAAAATTAATCTCCTCACTCAAACTCAACTGCATAAAATGAATATTTTGCTCATTTCTCATAAAAACAGAAAAAGGATAGAACTAAGAAATGTCTCACAGAACATCCATTAACTCAGCCAAATTTGTTTGCTAAGCCAAACAGCAATTTGAAGTTAATTTCAGCATTTTTTTTACTGGTAGGAATTGAACACATGTCAAGAAGTTTATAACAACTTAGTCAGGTCGCTTTGACAATTTGTAGAATATTTTGTAAATACAAAATAATATTCAAATAAAATCTTAAATATTCATAAAAGAAATTAAAAATAGATTTTAAATCTAACTCAACTTCACAAAATTAACCTACAAGATAAGATTTACACCTATTTATATACTATAATTTGACTAAATCTCTAGTCGATGTGATAACAAAAACCAAAAACTTGTCTATGTAAATGCAAAATGGATCAAAAAAATTTTCAATTGACAGAAGTTAAATTATAACATATACAGGGTGGAAATCTGGAATTTGAAGTTCCAAAATGTTTGAAAATTAGTCACAGAGGTTTTGACAAATGATCCAACCCAAATTAAACCAACAGAAAGTATGAAATCATGACTTCTCTATTGGCATCTCTGTATAAGAATTAATATATCATAAAGATCCTGTTATGTTGCACTTGGTTATTCTTCTCCATCAGCTCTACTAAACAATAGAAAAGATTTTTTTTAATGTAGTGAAAGAAATGTCAGCCAATTTGAAAATTTCTGAAATAAATAAGTATGTTAAACAAAATTTGCGAAAAGCACAAGATGAAAATGTCAATGAATATTGAAAACTTCCTGTTAAACAGTTGAAAGACGAGTGACGAAAGAGAACACATACTTTAGGTATTGTTAATTCCTAAGACCTAGTAGATTAGAAAAATCGTTAATGTCCATATCAGTAAAACAGAGAAGTCCTTTCTAAAGTTCCGTATAAATCTCAACGTAACAAAAACCAAAACGATCAAATGTATTAAGATTGGACCTGTTCAGAGAAACAGGGTGTGATCCAGGAAACTGCAATCGTCCTCTTCCCTAAAAAGAGATAATATTAAAAATAAAAACCAAAAATAATGCAATTAATTCATGGAATAAGAGTAATCACATGAAACTAATGTTTCCAAATAAAAAATTATTTGGATTCAAAGTTCCCCTGGAATTTTAATGAGATGCGTCATATACAACACATTGCTCTAGATAGCATAACTTTGTGTAAAATTGATAGAGCTATGTTGACTTTAAGGGGGAGATGACAAGAGAAATAGAGAGACAGGGAAATATTGCTAAATTGAAATTTATTTCCTAGACATTACAGTAGTTATATTATATACATTAAGACTCTTCGTAGACAAATATTGTGTAGGAAAAGAGTGAACGGGTGCTACTTCCAAAACACTATTTCCTATGAAAATTAAATCATATACGTGAAGCATGAATTTTGTTAACATGTGATACAAAAAAAAAAGGCATTCTTGATTATCTCAACTACGTTGAGTTTAAGTCATTTTCAAGAATATATATATATATATATATATATATATATATATATAATTCAACAAAAAGCCAATTCAGAAACCCACCCCTGTGTTCAACTTGAGCAGTTGATAACAAACTTCTTGCATCGCTCTTAGCTGATTTGGAGGAATTGGATCTCCCAAAACATCATCGGTTGTCAATACTTCATTTCTGACTATATTCTCCTAGAAGATAGAACCAAACATAAGCAAAATCCACATAAATATATAATTCCCAGAAGAAAAAAATTTGTGAACAGACTTAAGGTTCGTAAAAACACGTCATATTTTCTATTTCAACTGAGCACATAAATGAGAAAAAAAATGGAATTATATAAGGAAAACAATTCAATATTAAAGTGGCCACATATCTATCTAATAGCCACTTATTTAAAAAAAAAAAAGTTTTGTTATAAGCATATACAACTAAGTCTCGACAACGAAAGTAGAAAGATGCAAAAGATGAAGCCAATTCTATTTTTATGCCATATCAGATATTTTTCAACAAAAATAAAACAAATTAAATGGAAGACTCGTGTTCATACAAACTGGTTGGAAATAAGTTACACTTCAAGCCTCCATCGAAGTAAGGTGTTCCTTCAACCCAGTGGAACAACAGTAAATCGTATAACTAAGAAGTTAAGTAAACACAGTCAACAAAGTGGACATACCTGTTCTGGAATGTGCCCATAATTGTCCACAGCCGGGACAGTTGGGCCCCGATAATCAGGATCCGAAGTTCTCTTCCATTCAGGAGTTTGAGGACAAACAAGATCTTCAGGTTTCTTTTCACGATAAAACATGTACAGGGCGTCAATATAGTCCTGCTTGTAAATTCCTGGGTGACGTGCCAAAGCAAATTTATTTATCGCCTGGAAGATAGCAAGCACAAAATTGCATTACACGTTAATTACTCAATTCATGCAGGTATTGAAATCAAACCAATGAATTGTCCAATAAATTTACTCACCTCGGTAACAGACATAGATTTCGTACGCACAAGAAAGTGAACAATCATATAACCTGTGCGATTATGCCCATGGGTACAATGTACAAGTATATATTTCTTTTCATTTGTTCTTTGGGAGCAAAAATCTTGAACCTAAAATGAATATCTAACAAGTATAAATCATAAAACCTCAAGTAAGATATCAAGCACTGTACCACCATTGTTAGGAACACTAACAAGAAGACAATACTTGACTATCAATTTGTGAGCATTAATTAAAAAAAATCAGTAAAAGTAATGCTCGTGAATTCTAACAGTGAACAATACTATCAACACTGAAAAAAGGAGCTACCTCCTCACAGAAATTTTGTACAGATTGATCATCAGGTACAGCATCTCTTCCTTTGCATCTTATCTGCACAAACAAATAGAAAATCTAAAGTCAACTGCAATTAAAATTTCATAAACAATAGAATGAAGATATAGTTACCTTGACATGAGCAATTCCTTCTTTTGTCCAATCTGATAGAGGATAATAACGAGTAGTATTTGTCAGATCAATCACTAAACCAAGCTGCAAAAAACATAAAGTTAAGGACTATGAAGCTGATTGCAACACATTGTATACAACACTACAAAGAAAACAAGCATTCATTCATGGGACACAATGTAAAATCACAACAATGAAAGATACTCATTTTTTTAAGGATACTTTTAAATTGCTTGAAATTCGTTTTTCTTAGTCCCGCAATATTTGGTACAGCTATTCAGGTAACAGAGAACATTTAAAAGACCCCACAATATTTCCAATTTTCCTCTTTCCATGATTACTAATCTTTCTGTTTGCGCAAACAAAATATAAATACTAATATCCTCATTCATCCTGTTTCTACCTCTTTCTCCTCAAATCCTACACCGTAATCTAAGCTGTTTGGTGTCAATTTGCACCAAATCCTTGTAAAGCACATTACATTGAGTTGAAAATAAGACTTATTTTATTATTCTCAAATCATTAAAAATACATTCTCATACCCTCTATTTATAATAATCTAGTTCTCCTGAAAAGGGAAATAGGAAAACTAGGAAAACTAGGAAAAAAAAATAAAATAAAAGATTATGTATCTATTTCCTCTAATTAGGAAGATTCTAAAGATATTATCTCAAATTACAACACATTGTGTCATATATATGTGAACAATAGAAAGTTCCTTTAAATGTTGTGAGCAATAAAATGAAAATTTGCTTAACATGGCAAAATGAAAAGTTCAATCACACTAAAAAAGATGATAAAAAAGTCACATCAATAGATTCAAACAAATCCATCCTATGACTTATCTATTTATATTGGCAACTTGTGCACGTCAATCTACTATTGTCTCCCTTAATATACTTAAAAACATACTTATTTCCAAGCTGAATATATTAATCAGAGGAAATTGTTTATTACTGTGCATTTGATATACTTACTTCCCGACCTAAGACTCTTTGTTGATGAATCGCTTGTTTAGGAGTATATTTTTCACGTGGAATGTTATCATTGAAGGATTCACCAAGTGGAACCTTTGAAGGGATTATGCGTCCTAATTCTTGTCCATGTGCTGGGCAGTCAAACCAACCTGCAATATACAATCAACTAAAAATAAAAATCTATAAAAAATAAAGCACAGGATCATAGAGTAACGACATTACAAGAATGAAGAGCAGTAAAACAGAATTCAATTTTGTAAAGAAAATTGTAGACTAGTGTAATAAGTGGAAATGGGCATGACCATTAATTTTGTAAAGGATTGATGGGTTAGGAAGTTAGTTGTGATTAAAAGTTATATATAAGACCTTGATATGGAAATGGGATATCCATTAATAAAATTGTTGAGGAATGTTTTAATTCCTTGAGTGAGATCCTGGTGAGATATGTGTGTGTAATTTTGTATTCCAGTGTTTTCTAAGTAAAGGTGAGGAAGATAGTAAGACTGATATCCAACTCAATCTTTAACAGTGGTATCAGTTAGTGAACAGGTGGACAGAGATTGTGGTAGGAAAGCACAATCAAAAATTGAAGGTACCTCTAGACATATTAGACCAAAGGTTGATAAAAAAAGGCAATCAAGTTGTTACTGAACTACCAGTCCATTGGAATCATACGAGTCCAAAGGATGCTATTTGGCATGAGTCAATTGAAAAAGCAATTTCCAAATGTAAAATGGCAGGAAGTATTACGGAGCAGGGAGGAGCAAATGTCCTTGGGGCAAGGCCTTCACAAGATGGGGCCATTGTAACGGGTAGAAATAGGCATGATCATTAATTTTGTTAAGAATTGATACGATAGGTAGTTATTTATGATTAAAAGTTATATATAGGACCTCGATGTATGGAAATTGGATATCCATTAATAAAATTGTTGTGTATTCCAAGAGTGAGATCCTGGTGAGATCAGTGTGTAATTTTGAGAGCTAAGGTTATATGAGTAAAGGTGACGAAGAGAGTAAGATTGATGTCAAACTCAATCTTTAACACCTGGAGCCAACTATGACAAAAGAACTTAGTAGAAAACCATTCGTGCATAGTCTATTAGTTGCACACACAAAAAAATGGCAAATTAGTTAAAGAAACAGGTCTTGTTCGTGCAACAGTGACTTGTAATAGTGAGTTCAAACTATGTAATCAACTTTAATTTTCCAAGAAGAATAATGATTAACCAAAAGATAAAGTCTGCGTCTCTAGTAAAGGCCATGAAATATGCCCGTATGTCACAATGCCTACAGCTTATAATTAACACTTCACAAAAATAACAGACATTTAACATAGACAACCATCTTCCATATAGGCCCTCATTTGGTATAACCTTTTTGGAGGATTATAATTGTTCTCTTTAACTCAAAAAATCTCTTTCATGGAGCCGATATGAAGAAAAAACGAGTATCTCGCTATAATAAGTTGATCCAAACACGATAACTCTAGTTGGTGCAGGGAAAAAATAAGCCTCCAAAGCCAAAGGTAACTTATAGCTTCATTTATTTATAGCAACTCCATAATTTGTATAGTTAAGTTCCAAATAGAAAAATAGAAAATACGCTAGAATGAGATCGAAGTAGCGGGCAACATCTTCACAACATAATAGTCTATACTTGTCAACCAAATCCGTCTGAATTAAATGTAAGACAAACAAATACAAGAACCTACCATCAGGAACCATGTTCCTATCATAAGGTCTAGAATTCATATTGTACGGTCCCCGTTCATGCCCTTGATCCATGTATGGGGGCTTTCTTTTCAAACCTCTGCGTGTATCTTCATTATTCTGTTGCATAAAGAACTCACAATAAGAAATAGAATGGGAGGTATCTGAACAGAAATAAACGACAAAAGATAAACAAGTCAACACTAATCTAAGAAAATGCAGAACATAAAATTGCAAGTAGTAGAATCAGTTGAACAAATACAACTAAAGAGCAATAGCTACACTTCCACGCACACGTATATACCAGAACAACCAAAAGGTCGTTGTGCACGCAGTTTGCACAGTGAAATTCATTGGCACAAGACAAAACAGAAAAAACGTCACCTTAAAATACTTCCATAGGTACCATAATACTTTAAGACAAACGCTCACAAAGCAAAATTCAGAAAAGCATGATGAAGGTGGATACAGTTACTCATGCGTCACTGAATTTGGAAAACTGCTTATTTTAAATTGTGAAAACGTGACATTAGACGACGCATTACATCTACCGGTAGTATTAATCCACGAACAAAGAAAAAACAGATACAAAACATGTGCCTTGTATTCTTGAAAATGAAGACCGATGTTAAGCAGAAAAGAAATAAGTTGAATTGTTCTGGAGCGTTGGTTTTTGGTCCTAGTCGCAATCGTGGTGCTGGGTAAACCTAGATTATGTAGCGAGTAACTAATAAAGGGATGAAGTAGAGGAGTAGAAACAGAAAACATATGCAGAGAGTGAAGATTATGGTTGCGGAAAGGATGAATCGAATCTACCATGTGATAGCTCATGGGAGTAACAGATTGAGAAGAGTACGAGAGTGAGGTGAGAGAGAATGTGGTTAGGGTTTTTGATGGATGAAGAAACGGAAAATTGATCTTCGAAGGAGAAGAATTTAAAGATCTGCTGTGGTGTGCGCCACCATACATATCCGGGTCTTCGCCCCGTAGAGAACCGACATAACCACCTCTTTTTTCTCTCTTCTTTTTCTCACTTTATTTATTTATTTATTTATTTACACTTACCTCTCCTGCGTTCTTTTCAAACTTTATCCGACACCCCTGTATTTTTTTAAAAATAATAACTGAAATCATTTACTAAATGATGAAATTATTTAATTTAATAAAATTTAAAAATAACACCCAAAAGAAAACTTTACTAAGTTAAAATCGTAGAGATATTGCGTCGTGTTTGAGAAAAACTAAAACATATGGCTTAATAGTGTTTAGTGTATACATTGAAAAGATATAAGGAAAAAAAACATATCAATATATATAATTGCACGAGTGGTGAATGTTGACTAACAATTTTGGAAGTATTAAAATAATATATATGTAAAATTTATGTATTTGATTATTGTTATTAATATAAAAAAAAACTATAATTTGGTATTAATTTTTTTTTTATGTTTCTCTTCATAAAAGTGATAATTTTGAAGTTGAATTAATATAGATTTTATTTTTATATTTCATTTATTGAATATTTTTATATTTAAGTATATTTTTTATATTATATTTAAAAGAATTAATATATAATTTCTTGTTTATTATTTTTTTAATGTTAAGAAAATATTTTTTTAATTAAACAATTATATGATTAGTATTATATCTCAAAATAGAAGAACTTCAATCTGTATTACTTTCATATGTACACATAAAAAAAAACTGTACTATGAAAATAATATTTCATTATCAAAGCAGAATTACCTCAATATAACAAATGAGAAATAAAAAGAGAATAATGAATTTATATTTAACTCTCTCTTTTTTCCTCTAAGTAAAAAAAGAGCATAGGAAAGGGTGGAAATCATCACCACAAAATTTAGAAGTTGTCTGATCTAGTAAATTAAGAAAAATATATATACTTCTTTGGTAAAAAAAATTGACATAAACTAAGTTGTAATCATAATTACTTAATTTTAGTTCTAAAACACTTCTCATTTTTAATCAAATCAAATATACAAGTAAATTAATTCAAATGAACATTAAAAATTTAGGAAAATACAAATATTAAAACATAAAGATGAATAACTTAGAACACATGTACACAAGAATTTATTGAATTGCATCTAACACAAGAAATTAGCTCTTCGTAAATATATGAATAGCCAAAAGACCCAAAAAAGATGATTCAATAAGTCATGAGAAGAGTTTTAAATACTACAATCTATGTTTTAGGTTAAAGGGAAATTTTACGTATAAACCTTTCAGTTTTTCCCCAGTCTTTCAAAACTTAATGAAAATTTAATATTTTTACTTCTTTTATTAATTTATTCTAAATTATTGTATAGTTTAAAATAAAAATATTATTTTATTAATGTTGGATAAAAATAAAATAAAAAATATGATATTTTTGTATCGTTACACTAAGACAAAATAGTCTTCAAAAATGATATGATTGATAAAAGTCCCAAAATTTCCTTTTATCTCTAATTTTATTTGTTTATGTGGTGATACCAAAACTTAACATAAGTAATTTATTTTAATAAATGATGACACGTTTTAAAAGCCAATTTATTTTTATATTATAGTTTGAAACGTACAACTAAGGCTAAGTTCGTTGATCATTAGTTGAATAAGTGAATCTATAATTGCAAAAAAAAAAAGTAATCTCTCAACTCACTTATTATAAACTTTTTCATCTTTATATCAATATGCTCATTGTTCTTTTTCATTTTTAAGTGAAATTATTTCAAGAATTAATATTTATATGATCTTGTTTCGGAAAAAGTAAGATAGTTTATAAATTTAAATTTTTTTAGAGACATAATAAAAATAAATCAGAAAATAATACAAAATAAAATCATGATGAGACACCATAATTTAACATATTGATAAGTTAAGTGAAGATTCATTACAAAATCTTAATATTTGATAAAAATAAAAGTTCAAAACCAAAAGAATCTTCTATCAAATAATATAAATGCATATAATATGACCCAAAGTGTTTACATCGTTTTGATACATGTACAGGTACATAAGTTTAAGAAAACATTGAAACCCTAAAATAAAGACCAACACATAAAAATAACAAAAAACGAAAATTATATATGTAAATAATCACCCCACAAAACACAAACTAGCTCGCCTACAAATTTAACATCATGTAAAATTAAAATAAAATTACAATTTATTTAATTTTCTAAATTATTCTTCAATTGTATTCATGATTGTTCCTTCCTTTCATAAAAACTATAAGATTTAGGGAGACGTGTTTTGATCTTTGACATTTTCATATATCATTTGAATTGCAAATACTCTTCTTCAAGTTCTTCTCATACATGTTCGAGATAGTCCTCTATTATATCCTATTTTTTGAAAAAAAAAATGTTTTCAAATTCGTATCACTTGAAGATTCCTTATCGTTTCCCTTAGGCCTTGTTCACTTGAGTGGATTTGAGGGAGAGTAATTGAGGGGATTTGAGAGGATTTGAAAATAAATTTTTTTGTTGTTTATTTGAGTCAATTTGGAGATAAGTGAGAATGAATTTGGAAGTAAAGATTGTGACAATTAGTGTAGGATTAGATTGACGTGATAGATTAAAAAAATTTACTTCCAAATCCAATCTCATTTACCTCCAAATTCATTCAAATAATCAACAAAAAAATTATTTTCAAATCCTCTCAAATCTCCTCAATTACTCTCCCTCAAATCCACTCAAGTGAACAAGGCCTTAGAGAAAATTCAACCTGAATTCTAGAATTTGAAAATTCTCCTTATGTTTGGTAGTGTTAGAAGTAACTCCCTCCTTCTTAAATTTCTCCTTATCCCTCCATGATGTGGATGATTTATTCAGTAGCTCCTTATAGATGATTTTTGGAGTAGCTCCCCCCTTCTTAAATTTTTTTCTTACCATGTCCTTTTTGGAGAAAATTCAACCATGAATTCTAGAAGATCCTACACATAAAACAAACATGAATAAAAAAACACAAATCTAAAATAATCTAAAAGAAAAATTATACTAAAATGATATTTGGATCTTGTAAGGTCAATATCTTATTATCAAAGATTTTGAAGGTATGGTCAATTGTTTTTGGCCATATATTCTTGAAGGATTAACCTCAGAGTGTGGTAATTGATGTGGAAGAGTTATTGTTGTGCCACCTCCAGGGTAAGAGTCCTTATAGTTCGATATTAATACATGTATTTGGATGGTCATTCTAGAGTTAAATAGTGAGATGTATATCAACCTTATTAGTTGTTGATAATTAAATTATAAGTTGATGTTTGTAAAAAATTATGTTCATTCTCTGATAACATTAGCTTACCATTTTGTGTTTGATTGTTCTTTTGTTTGCAACGATCATTTGTATGATGTGAGCATATGAAGAACCTTTTTTGGATCAGCTGTTAGGTGGTAAAGATGAAGCAGAGGAATGACTTCTTTTACATTTAGTTATATATATATATATATTCTTTTGACAAACCTCGTCCTGCACTTTAGTTTAAGTATATAAGATTTGTTGGGTTTTTCTTCTCTTGTGTATATCTTACTATTAAAGTTATATTTGGATAATTTTAATAGTTTCATATACGCATTATATTTCTAATTTTATTAAATATGTGGTGAATCCTACAATAATGATAATACTATTAAAAATATGGAATTCTACTGTTCTCATTCAAAATAGTAATTTTAATCTATATACACAGAAATTTTATAACTTATAAAAAACATTATAAGTTAAAACGAAGAATAATATTATAATACAAATTAAATTACTTAAGATGAATTCAAAACATTTATTTATTTATTTATTAAAAGATCTTGATAGATGATGAATTTAGTTCATTTTATTAGGATACAAACAAAGTCATGATAAAACATTACGTGGACATAAGTTTATATACACATAAGATATCTTTTCTATTTGGTAAGAGGTCTTTCAGAGGGGTACTAAAAGCAAATTTGTGAGGGCTTGACTCAAAGTAGACAATATCTTACCTGTAGAGTCCTATGTATATGTCGAATCTCCCTACAATTTGTTTTATATTATTTTTTTTAAAACTTTTTCTTAGTGCATGTCAATGCGAGTCTCAAGTAAGTGCATGTCAATGCGAGTCTCAAGTCAATGTCACGTATTAGTGTCTTATATTTAATTTAGTCACAATTTTCCTTTGTTTTGTTCAATTTAGTCTCAATTTTTGTTAATTTTTTTCAGTTTAGTTCCAACCTTGTTCCTCCCTAAATTAAGACCAAATTTAATTTTTATTAAAATTCACATTTTTGTTAAATATTTCTTTCATTATTTTTAATCCAATCCTAACTATATTATTGCAATATAATTATTAGATTTGTCTTGATTTTTTTTACACGTAAAAAATAGGATTAGAGTTAGTTTATAAATAATGATTTTTTTTTCTAACTTTAAAAATGATAACAAATTTTCCTTATAATTTTAAAAATAAATTAGGATTTTCTACTAATTTTTGAAATTAATGAATTTTTCCCCTTATAATTTTAGAACTAATGAAGATTTCCTTCTAATTTTAAAAATAGTGAAGTATTTTTCTTCTAATTTTAAAACTAATGAACAATTTTTGTTCTAATTTGAAAAATAAAAAAGAATTTTTCTTCTAATTTTAAAAATAATGAAGAATTTTCCTTCTAATTTTAAAAATAATGAAGAATTTTTGTTATAATTTCAAAAATAAAGAAGATTTTTCCTTCTAACTTTAAAATAATGAAGAATTTTTGTTATAATTTCAAAAATAATGAAGATTTTTCCTTCTAATTTTAAAGAAAATGAAGAATTTCCCTTCTAATTAAAAAAAATGAAGAATTTTGTCAGAATCCTTAAATTCTGTAGAGTAGTGGAAGCCAGGAGGAGGGGTGAGAATTTAGAAATTCAGAAAGTGGAAGACAGGTGTGAGCAGCAGAGTGGACCGATCGGTTTTTTACGGTAGTATTTAAGGGAAAATTTCAAATCAGGTGCCACTTTCTACATGCAATTTCTTCCCTAACTTTCTAAAAACTCATTTTTCTCCTCTTCTCTCTAACTTCTCTCTAAAAATATCATACTTTCCTCCACTGATTTCACGTTTTCCTTCATCTGATCATTCATCAGAGGGTGTTTGAGGTTTGCTGGTGGCAAAGGTTCTCTTTTCAATCGGTCAAGTGGTGCTTTGAGCTGGTAGGTCTTTCTACTTTTAAGAAAGTTTAATTTTGGGCACATGCAAACCAAGTTTCTGTTTGCATGTGTTTATCTTCTTCTTCTTCGTCATCTCTGATCAAGTTTATGAACTTGTGGGTGATCCGTTTTCTTCAAAACAGTGAATCTTAGCTTTTGAGAGTTTGGTGTTGGGCAAAGGAATTTTGTGTTGTGAGCGTTCTTCTGTTACGAGGTAAGGGAAGCTATTCAATTTGATTGTTGTTGTGATGATTATGTGTATGTGTGATATTGAATGATTTGATGATTTGTATATGTTGTATGAAGTATTCCATTCATGGGTTTTGGGTGGTTCTGTATAAGTCTGTAGGGATTTTGCAGAATTATGCAAAAAAGCTATGTGTTCGGTCTCGACCGTTCGATCATGGTCAGTTAATAAATTATCAATAGAGTTAGCATTTTAGCCTTACCAGTGCATGACCGCTCGATTTTTAGGGAGTGATTGATATATCAAGTGTTGATGGTTATGTCTTTATGATCAGTCTTATTAGATTAGGTATTTTGGTTAGTGATAGTTCATATATTATTAGTAGATCTTGTAAGATCCTTGAAAATATTTGTATGTTAAAATGTAAGATCCATGAAAAAAAAAATATTTATAATAGTAAATTTTAACATTTTATTAGTAATAATAATTTTAATGGATAGAAAAATGTAAATTTTTGGATATAAAGTTATAGTAATTTTAGAGGGAGAGCTTCAAATTTTTGATAACTTATTTAGGATTTTTTTTTTTTTTTTTTTTTTTAGAAATGTGAATAGTGAATAGTAAATAGTAAATAGTAAATAGTGAATAGTGAATAGTGAATAGTTAAAAAAAAAATATTAAAATAAATTATGGAAGAGAACACTCCACGTAGAAGTAATCATTTAGAGATAAGAATGGTGAATAAAAAATAATTTTTGAATAGTAAAAATGAATAGTAAAAGTGAATAGTAAAAATGAATAGTAAAAATGAATAGTAAAATTTTTGGCTATAAATAGCCAAGGGGGGGAGGCTGAAGATTTACACCAAAATTCTAGAGAAATTGTGAGAGAAGAGAGTTAGAGGAAATTCTAGTTAAAGAGGGGAAATTCTGGAAGTTTCCGGAGAACGGTTTGAGAAGAGGAAACTAAGTCTGGAATAGAGGTAAGGGAAGCTAAGTTTGAGTATTTCTTTTTGTATTATCTTGAGTCTTGAATATGCTATATTTTTCTTTTGTCTGATTTTAAATCTTAAATATGGAGTATTTTGTTTCTGTATGATTTTGAATTTTAAATGAGAATATGTTTTTTTGTGTGTTAATATCCAAGTGTGAAAATTTTAAAATGTGATATTGATTATGTTATGTCAATTGTATGTTATTAGTGGTTTATTTTTTTTTTGGAAGGATTAGAAATTGTCTAACCGGCTCTGCCAGATTCAATTTCTTGTTTCCCCAAACATTTTATTGTTTTCCTTATTTATTTTTATTGTATTTTGGAAGGATTAGAAATTGTCTAACCGGCTCTGCCAGATTCAATTTCTTGATTCCCCAAATTTTTTTTATTTCCTTCCGTATTTATTTTATTACATTTTTGGAAGGATTAGAAGTTGTCTAACCGGCTCTGCCAGATTCAACTTCTTGTTTCCCCAAACTATTTATTTCTTTACTTATTTATTTTATTGCATTTTTGGAAGGATTAGAAGTTGTCTAACCGGCTCTGCCAGATTCAACTTCTTATTTCCCCAGACATGTATTGTTCTTGTTATTTAATTATATTGTATTGATGGATGGATTAGAAGTTGTCTAACCGACTCTGCCAGATTCAACTTCTTGTTTCCCCATGAATTTTTATATTAAGATTATTGTTATGATTGTCAAATATTGTATTCTTCTATGACCATTTATAGTAATGTTTTATTATTGTTAATTGTTTATAATTATCTTGTATGAATTCTATTATGGATGTTTATTGTAATGATTTTATTGAATGAGTTTGTTGGCTGAAATTAATCTTGTTGGAAGGTTTGGAATAAGGGTTCTGTAATAGCTTGTATATTGGTATTAAATATATATACAGTGTTTGAGGTTGTTGTGAGAGGAAGTAAAATTAGGCATTTTAAGATTTAGAGCATAAGAAAACAAGGTAGATAAATTAAATAAATAAATTGTTAATTATTGAAGGCCTCCCTTTGTTGGTAGGATAGAGGAACCTTAAAAACCTGAGTTGGCACATCCCTGATCATAGAGCAGCCCTGGCCTGGTCCAGTCAGTTGTGACTAGTCATATGTGCTGGCGTCGAAGGTGAGTTTGATGCGTTCAGACATCTGGGTCCTCTCCGGTGACCAATTGGGGTAAAGAAAAATCTCTACTAGTATGAAAATAAAATAAAACAAGTTGATTGTAGATGCATAATATTATCATGATAAAAATTTCATATATATTTTATTTATCATTACATTGAGCCCAGACTTTAATATGTAGTTCCTAAGATATGTTGATGTATTTTGGTTGATCCATGATCTTTGTTCGGTGAAAATATGTTGAGTTATACTCGTTATGGGCAAAATGAGTTTATAATATGAAGCATGATATCTGGCAATGTGTTTAATTTATCGATACCAAAACGGGTTATTATGAATTCATGATTAAAGAATGAACATGATTGAGTTAGGTGGATAAGAGGGTATGAATTGTTGGTTTTTATGAAATGTTGGAGTGGATATGAGAAATCATTACTTATAAAATGATGTTTACTACCGGGAGTAGTATGTTCGAGTTATACCATGAGAGTTTGGTATGAGCAAAGTAACACCTGAGATTTTTGGAAGCAGGCAGAGAGGGGTCTGACCATAAGGCTTCAGAAAGTAAGACATAGTATGTAAGTGAGGCTTAAGGAAGCAGGCAGAGAGCGGTCTGACCATAAGGCTTCATGAGTAAGCATGGTACACTTGTAAGATTTATGGAAATGAGAAAGATGATTTTGATAATGATGAATTAATGACATCGGAATAATGATATTTTATCAATTGCAGAAATACCTGATTTTAATATTTTTGTTACAAGTTTAATGATTTTATGATATGGTTGGCTTACCCTTATTTGTTTGTACTATGATCATATAACTCATGTTATATGTGATTAGATAATGTTGCAGATGCGGTTGAAAAAGCTTAGAGATGAGAGAGATGCGGGGAAAAACTTTCAGGGATTTTTGTAAAAAGAATAAATTTGTATTGGGAAGATTATGTTGTGTAAAATTTATAAGTTGAAATTTCAATGGTGAAGACTATATTGTTTAAAGTTTGTAAGTTTGGTATTGTACTTTGAAGTAATTGAAATAAGGTTTGATTGTTTATATGAGATATCAAATTAATTTAGTCTCTACTATCAGTAATACCCTTTAAAATATTCGGGTGTTACATTATGGTATCAGAGCAATGGTTTTCGAAAGTATTTTGGGACTATGGGGAGTGAAATTATTATTCTTAGTAAAACTATTAATGGTTATGATGAAAATGACTATTTGGAGGAAATTGATATCATATGCTAAATTGTATTGTTATCTTTTTGAAGAAATCATTTAAACTCGACAAAGATGCAGCAACAACAAGTTGATCAAGTACCTCAAAATCATTCTAGCTTGAATGACTTCTTAAGGCATGATCCAACTAAATTTAATGGGGAGGCTACTCCTGATGAGGCTGACTCTTGGCTAAGGCAGAACGAGAAGATTTTTCGGGTAATAACTTGCTCAGAAGAACAAAAATTAACTTATGCATCATTTCTTTTGGTGGGTGAGGCTGAATATTGGTGGGAAAGTATGCAACAGTTGATGACGGTTCGTGGTAAGACTGTGAATTGGGAGAACTTTAAGATAAGGTTCTTGGAAAAATATTTTCCAAACAGTGCAAAATTTGCAAGGGAGGCGGAGTTTCTGACCTTACAACAAAGAAGGTTATCAGTACAAGAGTACGTAGTAAAATTTAACTATCTCTCGAGGTTTTATACTCAGAATATCACAGAAGAATGGAGATGTCGAAAATTCGAGGGAGGACTAAGGCATGAACTGAAGAAGGTACTTATGCCATTGGAAATACAAGAGTTTCCAGCATTGGTAGAGAAAGCCAGAATGATAGAATTGTTGGAGTTTGATCCAAGTAGAGTTTCCAGACTTGCAAAGGGAGAATCTTCAATGAAATTCAACAAGAAACCTTATGAAAAACCACAATTATCATATCGAGGAACAGTGAAGTGTTTTGAGTGTGGAGGGGCACATTTCAGACGTGACTGCCCTAAACTTACTGGGGAAAGAATTGAAGGGAAGAGATGTTTCATCTGCAATGATCCGGGACACTTTGCTAATGTCTGTCCAAAGAAAAAGAAGGTGGGAGAACCACAACAACAAGATTCTGCTGAAGTAAAGCCCCGGGCAACAGGAAGAGTATTCGCAATGTCTGCAGAAGAGGCTACTAAGCCAGGTACATTAATCTTACACACCTGTATGCTGTTAGGAGAATGCGTATATGTTTTGTTTGACTCTGGAGCCACACACTCCTTTATATCCCTAGCATGTCTAGAAAGACTCGGATTACCGATGCTTGATCTAGGGTGTGAATTAGTAGTTTCTACACCAGCATCGGGACCAGTTACGACCAGTTCAGTCTGTGTCGGATGCCCGATCCAAATTGCAGGACGCAAGTTCAAAGTGAACTTGATCTGCTTACCCCTTCAAAATCTAGACATTATTTTAGGAATGGATTGGTTGACTGCCAATCACGTTCTTATTGATTGTGGGAAACAAAAGATAGAGTTTCTAAATTTGAACAATTTAGAACTAAGCTCAACTCGAGTCGCTGCGAAGGATATCAAAGATGGAGCTACCTGCTATGTGGTGTTAGCTCAGGAGAAAAGAGAGAATACTGAAGAACAAATCATCGGAATACCTGTGGTAGAAGAATATGTTGATGTTTTTCCAGAAGAAGTGCCAGGTTTACCACCTAGTCGAGAGATCGATTTCACAATAGATCTAGTGCCCGGAGCTGGCCCGGTTTCTATGGCTCCATACAGAATGGCTCCTGCCGAACTAGCAGAGTTGAAAAAGCAAATCGAAGATCTGTTGGAGAAGAAGTTTATCCGTCCAAGTGTGTCTCCATGGGGAGCTCCTGTATTGATGGTGAAGAAGAAGGATGGAAGTTCAAGGTTGTGCGTGGATTATCGACAGTTGAACAAGGTTACAATAAAGAACAAGTATCCTTTGCCAAGAATCGATGATCTATTAGATCAGTTGAGAGGAGCAGAGGTGTTTTCAAAAATTGATCTCAGATCTGGTTACCATCAGATTCTTGTCAAGACGGAAGATGTACAAAAGACGGCTTTCAGATCTCGCTATGGACACTTTGAGTACGTGGTAATGCCGTTTGGTGTGACGAATGCCCCAGCGATTTTTATGGACTACATGAACAGAATATTTCGGTCATGTTTAGATAAGTTCGTGGTAGTATTTATCGACGATATTCTTATCTATTCAGAGAATAAGGAAAAGCATGCAGAACACTTGAGGGTGGCGTTGGAAATTTTAAGAAAACATCAACTGTATGGGAAACTATCAAAGTGTGAGTTCTGGATAGAGAAAGTACAATTTTTGGGTCATGTGATTTCTGCTCAAGGAATCTCAGTGGATCCAGCAAAAGTGGAAGCTGTGCTAAAGTGGGAGCGGCCGAAAACTGTAACTGAAGTACGAAGTTTTGTAGGATTAGCCGGTTATTACCGACGTTTTGTCGAAGGGTTTTCCAAGATTGTAGGTCCTCTAACTCAGTTAACTCGTAAAGATCAACCATTTCTGTGGACTGACAAGTGCGAAGCCAGTTTTGAAAATATGAAGCAACGACTAACGTCAGCACCAGTATTAATCATTCCAGACTCTAGCAAATCTTTTGAGGTGTACTGCGATGCATCATATCAAGGATTGGGGTGCGTTCTAATGCAAGGAAGGAGACCTGTAGCTTATGCATCTAGGCAGTTAAAAGCGCATGAGAAGAACTACCCAACGCATGACATCGAACTTGCAGCAGTAGTATTTGCATTAAAGACATGGAGACACTACCTCTATGGGGCAAGTTTCCAAGTTTTTAGTGACCATAAGAGTCTAAAGTATTTGTTCGATCAAAAGGAATTGAACATGCGACAAAGAAGATGGATGGAATATATGAAGGACTATGACTTCGAGCTTTTATATCACCCAGGAAAAGCCAATGTGGTGGCAGATGCATTGAGTAGGAGACAAGCTCAGATAACAACGATGATGGTGAAGGAATTAGAACTGTTAGAAAAGTTACGTGATATGAACTTGGGGTTGCAGTTAAACCCAGATCACATATGGTGTAGTCATTTAGTAATCACTAGTGACTTCTTAGAACAAGTGAAGGTTGAGCAGTCGATGGATCAAGAGTTGCAGCAAAAGATCAGGTTGTTGGACACCGATCAAGCTAAGGAGTTCGTTCTAAGTAAAGATGGCATACTTCGATTTAAAAACAGAGTGTGTATCCCTGCAAAGAGTGAATTAAAACATTTAATTTTAGACGAAGGCCATAAAAGTCGTCTTAGCATACATCCAGGTATGACTAAGATGTATAAGGACCTGAAAGAGTCATTTTGGTGGAATGGAATGAAGAGGGATGTGGCCGAGTTTGTAGCAGCCTGCTTGGTGTGTCAAAAAGCAAAAGTGGAGCATCAAAAACCGGGAGGGATGTTACGACAGTTAGACATTCCTCAATGGAAGTGGGACAGTATCTCGATGGACTTTGTAACACATTTACCAAAATCATCAAAAGGTCACGATTCTATCTGGGTTATCGTTGATAGACTAACCAAGAGCGCTCACTTTTTGCCTATTAATCAACGTATGTCACTAGAAAAGCTGACGGAGTTATACATCGGGGAAGTAGTGAGGTTGCATGGCATACCTACAAGCATTGTGTCAGACAGAGATCCAAGGTTTACTTCAAGGTTTTGGCAGACGCTACAGAAGGCTCTGGGAACACAGTTGAAGATGAGTTCGGCTTATCACCCTCAGACTGATGGTCAAACAGAAAGGACTATTCAATCTTTGGAGGATTTGCTGAGAACTTGTGTATTAGATCATCTTGGAAGTTGGAATGAGATACTACCATTAGTAGAATTTACTTACAACAACAGTTATCATTCCAGTATTGGTATGCCACCATATGAAGCTTTATATGGAAGAAGATGTAGAACACCGTTGTGTTGGTTTCAAGATGGGGAAGCACTGACAGTGGGACCCGAGCTATTACAACAAACCACAGAAAAAATAAAATTAGTCCAAGATCGGATGAAAGCAACTCAAAGTAGACAAAAGTCATATGCCGACAAAAGAAGAAGACCGTTAGAATTTGAAGAAGGAGATCATGTATTCTTACGAGTAACGCCAACTACAGGAGTCGGGAGAGCTATCAAGATGAGGAAACTGACACCAAAATTTCTCGGACCGTATCAAATTCTCAAAAAGATTGGGCCAGTGGCTTATGAGATAGCACTACCACCTCGATTGACATATTTGCATAACGTTTTTCATGTATCCCAACTGAGGAAGTATATTCCAGATCCAAAGCATGTGTTAGAAGTTGATGAAATTCAGGTCAAGGAAAATTTAACAATGGAAGTTGGCCCAGTGCGTATACTAGATGTTCAAATGAAAAAGTTAAGAGGGAAGGATATTCGCACGGTAAAGGTACTTTGGAATGAAGACACACAGGAAATGACTTGGGAATTGGAAGAATTTATGATAAAGGAATATCCATATCTCTTTTGTAAGTAATTTTTTTTTTTTGTTAAATAGTCTTTGTTTAAATAAATAATTTTCGAGGGCGAAAATAATTGTTGTTGGGGAGATTGTAAGATCCTTGAAAATATTTGTATGTTAAAATGTAAGATCCATGAAAAAAAAAATATTTATAATAGTAAATTTTAACATTTTATTAGTAATAATAATTTTAATGGATAGAAAAATGTAAATTTTTGGATATAAAGTTATAGTAATTTTAGAGGGAGAGCTTCAAATTTTTGATAACTTATTTAGGATTTTTTTTTTTTTTTTTTTTTTTTTTTTTTAGAAATGTGAATAGTGAATAGTAAATAGTAAATAGTAAATAGTGAATAGTGAATAGTGAATAGTTAAAAAAAAAATATTAAAATAAATTATGGAAGAGAACACTCCACGTAGAAGTAATCATTTAGAGATAAGAATGGTGAATAAAAAATAATTTTTGAATAGTAAAAATGAATAGTAAAAGTGAATAGTAAAAATGAATAGTAAAAATGAATAGTAAAATTTTTGGCTATAAATAGCCAAGGGGGGGAGGCTGAAGATTTACACCAAAATTCTAGAGAAATTGTGAGAGAAGAGAGTTAGAGGAAATTCTAGTTAAAGAGGGGAAATTCTGGAAGTTTCCGGAGAACGGTTTGAGAAGAGGAAACTAAGTCTGGAATAGAGGTAAGGGAAGCTAACTTTGAGTATTTCTTTTTGTATTATCTTGAGTCTTGAATATGCTATATTTTTCTTTTGTCTGATTTTAAATCTTAAATATGGAGTATTTTGTTTCTGTATGATTTTGAATTTTAAATGAGAATATGTTTTTTTGTGTGTTAATATCCAAGTGTGAAAATTTTAAAATGTGATATTGATTATGTTATGTCAATTGTATGTTATTAGTGGTTTATTTTTTTTTTGGAAGGATTAGAAATTGTCTAACCGGCTCTGCCAGATTCAATTTCTTGTTTCCCCAAACATTTTACTGTTTTCCTTATTTATTTTTATTGTATTTTGGAAGGATTAGAAATTGTCTAACCGGCTCTGCCAGATTCAATTTCTTGATTCCCCAAATTTTTTTTATTTCCTTCCGTATTTATTTTATTACATTTTTGGAAGGATTAGAAGTTGTCTAACCGGCTCTGCCAGATTCAACTTCTTGTTTCCCCAAACTATTTATTTCTTTACTTATTTATTTTATTGCATTTTTGGAAGGATTAGAAGTTGTCTAACCGGCTCTGCCAGATTCAACTTCTTATTTCCCCAGACATGTATTGTTCTTGTTATTTAATTATATTGTATTGATGGATGGATTAGAAGTTGTCTAACCGGCTCTGCCAGATTCAACTTCTTGTTTCCCCATGAATTTTTATATTAAGATTATTGTTATGATTGTCAAATATTGTATTCTTCTATGACCATTTATAGTAATGTTTTATTATTGTTAATTGTTTATAATTATCTTGTATGAATTCTATTATGGATGTTTATTGTAATGATTTTATTGAATGAGTTTGTTGGCTGAAATTAATCTTGTTGGAAGGTTTGGAATAAGGGTTCTGTAATAGCTTGTATATTGGTATTAAATATATATACAGTGTTTGAGGTTGTTGTGAGAGGAAGTAAAATTAGGCATTTTAAGATTTAGAGCATAAGAAAACAAGGTAGATAAATTAAATAAATAAATTGTTAATTATTGAAGGCCTCCCTTTGTTGGTAGGATAGAGGAACCTTAAAAACCTGAGTTGGCACATCCCTGATCATAGAGCAGCCCTGGCCTGGTCCAGTCAGTTGTGACTAGTCATATGTGCTGGCGTCGAAGGTGAGTTTGATGCGTTCAGACATTTGGGTCCTCTCCGGTGACCAATTGGGGTAAAGAAAAATCTCTACTAGTATGAAAATAAAATAAAACAAGTTGATTGTAGATGCATAATATTATCATGATAAAAATTTCATATATATTTTATTTATCATTACATTGAGCCCAGACTTTAATATGTAGTTCCTAAGATATGTTGATGTATTTTGGTTGATCCATGATCTTTGTTCGGTGAAAATATGTTGAGTTATACTCGTTATGGGCAAAATGAGTTTATAATATGAAGCATGATATCTGGCAATGTGTTTAATTTATCGATACCAAAACGGGTTATTATGAATTCATGATTAAAGAATGAACATGATTGAGTTAGGTGGATAAGAGGGTATGAATTGTTGGTTTTTATGAAATGTTGGAGTGGATATGAGAAATCATTACTTATAAAATGATGTTTACTACCGGGAGTAGTATGTTCGAGTTATACCATGAGAGTTTGGTATGAGCAAAGTAACACCTGAGATTTTTGGAAGCAGGCAGAGAGGGGTCTGACCATAAGGCTTCAGAAAGTAAGACATAGTATGTAAGTGAGGCTTAAGGAAGCAGGCAGAGAGCGGTCTGACCATAAGGCTTCATGAGTAAGCATGGTACACTTGTAAGATTTATGGAAATGAGAAAGATGATTTTGATAATGATGAATTAATGACATCGGAATAATGATATTTTATCAATTGCAGAAATACCTGATTTTAATATTTTTGTTACAAGTTTAATGATTTTATGATATGGTTGGCTTACCCTTATTTGTTTGTACTATGATCATATAACTCATGTTATATGTGATTAGATAATGTTGCAGATGCGGTTGAAAAAGCTTAGAGATGAGAGAGATGCGGGGAAAAACTTTCAGGGATTTTTGTAAAAAGAATAAATTTGTATTGGGAAGATTATGTTGTGTAAAATTTATAAGTTGAAATTTCAATGGTGAAGACTATATTGTTTAAAGTTTGTAAGTTTGGTATTGTACTTTGAAGTAATTGAAATAAAGTTTGATTGTTTATATGAGATATCAAATTAATTTAGTCTCTACTATCAGTAATACCCTTTAAAATATTCGGGTGTTACAGATCTCGTACTTGTAATAGGCTTAAAATATGTTTGTTTATAATTGGATACAAGTTTATGTATGATTCAGCCATAATGTCTTAACGTTCGGTTTCTTTAAAAGTATTAAGTTTGAGGAATAGTTTGTAGGAGTAATTATAAGTGTTCGGATTAAGTTGTAAGTATTCGTCTTAGGAAATACCGTTCGGTTTTACATCAATAGTTCAGTTAATTATAAAGGTTCGGTCTTAGTTCTAGTGTTTGGTTTCGTAAGTTAGGGAGTTTCCGTTTGGTAGTATTCAGGGATTTTTGTAGTTACCATTTGGTCTTACACCAAGGGTCCAGTAATTATAAGTGTTCGGTATAAGCTCTAGGTGTTCGGTTTTGTCATAGTTAGTGAGTTTTCGTTCGATTGTACTCAAGGGCTGGTTGTTATCGTTCGGTCTTACTTTATGAATGATTATTTGGTCTTTAAATGTTAGTTTTCACTAGTTGATTCTGATTTATTCAAATGGTTGTATTGATCAATTGAGTATGAAAATTATGTTGATATTCAAATAAGGTATGTGTTTCAAGTAACATGGAAGAGAATTCCAAGAAGGAATGTCTCAGTGAAAGGTGTATTGAAGTGGTAAAGTATGAATGTGGATAGTGAAATCCACGGAGTTCATCATGATATTCTAATGATTACCAATTCTCAAGTAGAGATGGGTAATGCATTGTGTGAGAATGGCAGGAGGTCCTAGCTCATAGGTTCTTGGGTGAGTTATAACGAACTAACATCGGGTGACAGCTGATGGTTTTCCAGTTACTACACCACCCGAGTGCATGAACAACCTCAAGCTACATATTCATACAATCTTGATGGTCAAGTCAAGTGTTCGGTTTATGCATGTATTATGGGGTTAAATTTGTATATGTCTATTTGCATTGATTTTGGTATGCTATAGTATTCGGCTTTGTATTGTTTGTACTTGAATGAATTGTATGTATGCATGCCCAATTAAATTGCAGTAGCTTACCCTTATTTCCTGTTTTGTCCATGTTATCGTTCGGTTTATCTTGCGATGATCATCCTTTTTGGATGTGAGCAGAGGGGGAAGATTTTACGTTGGAACAGGAGCTGGATGGCGAGACTCCTGCTGAATAGGTCATGATCGTTCAGTCATAGTTGTGTTAATAGTTTTGGGTGAATCGTTCGGTCACCATTTTCATTCTGTAAATATAATCATTCGATTATGTATATAGTTTTGTAGTAGTATAAGGTGTGTTTATAAAGGTTTAAATTTTATGATTATTTGTAATAATTGAAAGTTTAACTTTATCAATGGAGTATTGTTCTATCATATTGTTAAATGATGACACATATACATAGTTTTGTATGCTATATTTTTGGGATGTTACAATTTTCCTTCTAATTTTAAAAGTTTATGAAAAATTCCTCTTCTAATTTTAGAAATAACGAAGAATTTTTCTTTTAATTTAAAAAATAACGAAGACTTGTTTTTATCTAATTTTAAAAATATTTAAGAATTTTTTTTTAAAATTTAAAGTTGGGATTGAATTAAACAAAACTACCGAAATTTTGGACAAAATTGATGAAAATTGTGATTCAATTAAACATAAGCCAGTAACATGTGATATTGATACTGACACAGTTACTTAACACGTGACATTTACACTGATTTGACACATGACACTAATATTGTCACGTGACACAATGTTGTAGACAATTTTTTTAAATTAAATTTTTTAAAGTATGTTAATAAAAATTTTAAAAAATTACGTGTGATCTACATTGTATTAATAATTTAGGTTAAATATGTTTTTAGTCCCTAAACTATTGACCGTTTCTGGTTTTCGTCCCTCTTCCAAAGTAAGGTACAATTTAGTCCTCAATCTTTAAAAAACGTTCGTTTTAGTCGAAAAAACGAACGTTTTGAGGACTAAAACGAGGACTAAAAACAAAATTTTGAGGACTAAAACGAACGTTTTTCTAAAGAATGAGGACCAAATTGTACCTTACTTTCGAAGAGGGACGAAAACCAGAAACGGCCAATAGTTTAGGGACTAAAAACATATTTAACCCTAATAATTTAGATGAGGTTAAAAATAATCAAATTGAATAAAATTTACTAAAATAAGAATTACATTAAACATCAATAAAAAAAATCTGAAAACAAAATGGACAAAAATAGAATGAAATAGTATTTAAGCCTAATTTATATTTTTAAAAAAATATTTATTTTACATTTTTGTTATTTACCATTTTGTTTGAATAAGGATTGTGGGCAATGCACTAAGCTGTTTGCATCTTCTACTTGTTTGTTTTTTAGAATCTATATCAAAAAGAAACACAGTGCAGCTACGCGCGACTCGTGTTTCAAAACCCTCACTCACTCATCGTCTTTCCTTCCACCATGAAGCTCGTCAGGTCTTACCTCTTCGTTCTCGTTTTCACTTCTCTCTCTCTCTCTCTCTCTTCTCTCTCTCTCTCTCTCTCTCCGTTTCAATTTGATGCTAAAAGGCGTGTGAAACTGGAACAGGTTTCTAATGAAGCTGAACAACGAAACCGTTTCGATTGAGCTTAAGAATGGCACTGTTGTTCACGGCACCATTACAGGTACTCTTCCGCTCTTTTCGATTGGTTTTCCTCTCCACTGCCTGATTTTGCTGCTGCCTTTGTTAAACCCTAGTTTTGCTTCGCTCTTAAACCTGTATATTAAGATTTAGCGTAAAAGCTTTCGATCTTGGATATTTATTGCGAATGGAATTCTGCAGGGATGCTCGCTTGTTTTCTCAATTCATAAATCTAATGTAGATTTCCATTGCACTCTTTAATCGTTGCCCTGATTTTTTTTTTTTTTGTGTATTTTGGGAACTAGTTCTGAGTAGCCTTTAGATGACGAGATTTGACATGTCCAAACCTTGTGCTCAAAGAACTTCACCGATGCCATTCTGTTATTGTGGAAAAAAAGTGAAGCAGAGGCAGTTTGGTTCTCTGTATGTAAATAAGATGCGCATTCTTTTGAGATGTTAGATAGCATGTGTGCATTCCACAGTAAGTGTCTGTAATTATGGTTGCGATGCTACAATTTAACACCCACCCACCCTAGCTCTCTCTCTTTTGTATATAGAAGACCACATTTCCATATAATATATCAATGTAAACTGCAGAGATTCTTATTAGTTATTCTTAGGTTGATCAGTTTGAAGATGCTATGTTATTAATAATTTCATGTACGTATCAAATGGCTATGTTTTATCATAACGGACAATCTCTCATGCCAGGCCAAAAAAATAAAATCATAATCATGTATTACTTGCAAAGCATTACTGGCAATGCTAAACTAAGATCCATTTCTTCACTTATGTTCAACATTTTTTTTTTCAGTCTGAGTTAGATTTTATAATTGGTATATGACTTTTTTAACTTGTGATTCCTTTGTTAACATTTTCATGTCTTGTCAGAGTGAATGGCTATTTTTCTGAGTCAATAAGATGGAAACTCTGTCATCAGCCTGATAGGTTGCAACTTACTGCATAGCTAATATGATCTGGAATTTTTAAGTTTGAAATCTCTCTGTTCTCCTTGCTCCCAAACTTACTGTAAGGCAGACCATTTTTTGGTTGCATGCTGTGGCTTCTTCTGCATTCATGATTTTTCATGTTATACTTTGTTCTTTTTACTGTTACACCTTATGTTATGAATTAAAACTTTTGTTGTCTTTTTCTGTAGTGTAATGTCCTCTAAGAAGCTCAAACACTTATAGATGGTAACCGTGTCATGTAATATTTTTCTATGTTGGGTAAATGCAGACACTTTCAAAACTATTAGTTTTATTTTTATAATTTTTCTACTTTTAAAGTTTTTTTTATACTAATATTGTTTGAAATAATACATTAAGTAAGTAGATAATTTTTAACATCATACTCCATCTATAATAACCCATTCTCATTTTTTAAACATAAATTCCCTTCTTCAATTTAAAATCAATATTAAATTTCAAGTAGTTTTTCTGTTGTATTATATCCATGTTGTGTCCTATAATTTTTAAAATTGGGTGAATCTCTGTCCGTATTACACCTCTATTATATTTCTGTCCTGTATTGTATCCATGATTTCCAGCCTGTCCTCTTATTTTTATTGACACTTTTTGCTCCTTTATAAATTTCATTAAAATGTCTGATGTAAAAGAAGTAATTAATTACTTTTTTATGTTTAAACTCTTAACTTGGAACAGTGGGAAGATATGTGTTGCTTATGAAATTTTTGTAAGAAGCATCGTGAACTATGGACTCCACCTCACTTTTGAGGCAAATCTATTTAAACTTCATTTATTCCATAACAGTAATTATTAACCTTGTAGCCTCTGGAGTAAGTTTGCATAATGCTGTAATTTAGTTAGCTATATTGTATCTGCATTTTAGTTTTGTCCTTTACTATTTTTTGATGGTATGATACGCAACTCCTTTATTGCCTTACCTATACCAAATTTGGCTGACATATACCATTCTCTTCGTTCTTTGAGTTTAATTTAGACCCCCTGCAGTTTGTTGTGTGAATTTTTCTTTTGAACAAGCTTCTCGTGGATTTAGTTTGGCTTAGTCACACGCACACGCATAGAAAACTCTATAAATTATATCACAATTTTTGTCTTTAGGTTCAACTCAATAAGTCAAGACTACCTTCTACACCTGTTTTTATGATGAAACGAGATCAGCCATGTTTCATAAGGATAGTGAATCCTTATATTATAATAGGACAATGCATTAGTACATATTCCCAAACGCAATCAAATTAAGCATCAAGGAATTTCCTTCTCTTTACTTGCAACTAATGAGTACCTATCAGCTCATTTCTAATTTTGAGTTTACCGTTTTGATGCCCTTAATTCTTATTTGGGATTGCATGAGAAGTATTTTGTAGCTTTAGTTGTGCTTACCCATGGGTTTGTCTATATATTACAGGTGTTGATATCAGTATGAATACACATTTAAAAACAGTTAAACTAACTCTGAAAGGGAAAAACCCAGTTACTTTGGATCATCTGAGTGTGAGAGGCAACAACATTCGTTATTATATCCTTCCTGATAGCTTGAATCTTGAGACATTACTGGTTGAAGAGGCTCCTAGGATCAAGCCTAAGAAGCCAACTGCTGGTACTGTATCTTATTTGACTGACTCCAGAAGTAGATTGTTTTTCTCACAGGTCCATTATGTTCAGGTTTACTGTTATCTTTGGATTTCTGGTTTTCAATGTTCTGATTTTATATGCAGGGAAGCCTTTGGGGAGAGGTCGGGGACGAGGGCGTGGACGCGGACGTGGTCGTGGCCGTTAAATTGCAAATTAACTGAATTTGTGGCCTTTGGTTGTACCTTTATTGTAGGAAATTTTTCTAATGAGTTTAAAGACGTTGTAGCAGTGCTGTTGACCAGTTAAGTTAGTCATGCAGACTTTGTTCACGTTGCCATTTTCTTGCATCAATGCTTTGAAGTTCCCTTGTATAATTCTCCCTGTTGGATCATTGTCATATTTCAACTGAGAATCTGCTGCTTACATATGTGTAGTTTTATGGGGCAAGGTGAACCAATAGGAATTCGTAGAGGTGATTTTATGTCAATGGGTGACTTTAGACGTAGTATATTAAAATCGAGTTGTCATGTCAAAACGCACCAAAAACAACTAATGATTACTTATTTGATCCATATTAAAAAGCTAAACAAGATAAATTCTATGTATTACTTACATAGATTTTTATCCAATGAATCTAAAATAGTTTAATTTATAGATTCCTTTACGAAGGTTTTTGTTAACTTGAGTTAATTTGAAATGTGACTTTAAAAGTATTATGAAAATAAACCTTGTTATCATATATGACAGTTTAGGGATGAAATGTGCATTAGTTTTTTTTTAATTGCATGTAACATTTATTAGACGTATCAAAAAGTCTTTGTGAATTTAATTAAATCTAGTAGTAGTGTAAATACGGGTTGTGGAAACACCTACAGGATGCCGAGAGTATATTCCATGATCTTAGATTTTTTTTTTTTAAAAGGAGGCGGATAGGAAATCCAAACATGAGAAAAGAAAAATAATGAGATGTTATAGTAAGTTATTGGCTTAATTAAGCTTTAATTATTTGTAAATATAAATATTTTTAATTGAGTTTTTATTAAACAAAGTTTTTGTTAATTAAATTAAGTGATTGTAAATAAATGAATTGTTATAGTTAATATAAAATGTTATTATAATTAATATAAAATAATAAATTACTATTATTGTTTTTTTGTTAAAATATATTATATTTAATGAAAAACGATAAATAATAATTAAAGATATCTTGATTTTGAAAGGGGTTATTGTTGGCTATATCATAGTGATGATATGAAGATATCTTAGTAATAAATAATAACGTGAATGCTAAAAAGATAACATGACGTTGGTACTCAAAAAATCTTATCTTTTAATACTGAGATAAAATAAAATATTTAGATATATAAAATTTTTAAAAATATAGAAATTTTAATTAAAATTACTCAAATTTATGAAAACTTAAAAGGTTATTTAGTTGAACTCAATCATGAAAATAAAAGTTGTGTGTTTAGTTATATCCCCTAAAATTTTTAATTCCATATTTTATTTATTGATTATCACTTGTTTTCATAATATTTTTTATAAATTTAATCAATAATTAAGTTGCTTTAAAAATATATACTATTAACGCTATCCAGTAAGGAAAAACTTTTATTGTTTATTTAATATTATAAATATTTTTTCTTATGATTATTGTTATTAGTAAAAGTAAAGTTTTTGTCGTATTTTTATGCTGACATTTTTGTTGTGTGAAAACAAATTTTAGATAGATTAATAAAAAAAATTTAATAATTTTTTAACAATAAATGATGTATTATTATTTTATTCGTTCATATATTTAAAACATATATCACATGTTATAAAAAAAGTTAGTGAAAAAAATTAAAAAAAAAACATTTTCTACTGATATTTTTTACATAAAGAAATAGCAATCACTTTGATTAAAAAAAATTTAGAATAATAAAAATATATTAGTATAAATTGGTAAAAAATGGTTGTTAGGTGGGAAAGAAAGATAGAAAGGGGAAGGAGGAGGAGAAGTTGTCTGTAGTGCAGAAGAAGCTAAGGTTTTGAAAATTGTGGTGGTAAGTAAACAGTGTGAGCACGCAACCTTACAATAACAATCGAGAGGAGAGAGAGATAAGAGAATATTGTCAGAATCAGCAACAGTATCATCAGGATGGGGAAGGCCAAAGAAGCGGTGGTGGTTGCTGGAGCCCTAGCATTTGCGTGGCTCGCCATAGAGCTCGCTCTCAAACCCTTCCTCTCCAAGGCACGTGACTCCGTCGATAAGTCCGACCCTGCTCGTGACCCCGACGACGTTTCCGCTGCCGATGTTCCTATACCCACAACCGACGACCTGCCGGATGTCTCTGCTTCTCAAACGGCGGACGCCTGAACTTTTCCTATTCATGTATTTTCAATTTCGTCACATCTCAAAATTCTCCAAATCGAATAACCTCCTTGCTTTCTGTTCAATTTGTATATTGTGTTCTGTCTTGTTGTAGGATCCAAAAAATATCAGGTTCTTTTGTTCCCTTTCTTTTGGGTATAAACAACGGACAACTGGTATTTTCGTATTTTCCGTTTTAGCTTCTCTAATCATGCTGTGCCTGCCTCACTACTGCCTGTAACTATTTTAAGAACACTAGGATGTAGTACAGCACTCAACACCTTAAAGTTTAGGATAAGGGATACTAGATACTGTTTGATGAAATGCTTGAACAAACAAATTTCTCAGTAATAGCATAGGAGAATTAGAAGAAATATAAAATAAAGTTATTCATACAAGAAATTAAAAATCAGAGAAATTCTACACTAAAAAATTCATGAATTAATTTTGGTTTATGAAGAAACTTAGTTTATTTATTTTTATTTATGTGTACTCCTTTATAAATCTTTGTAGAATTTGTCCAAACATTTCATCACTTGGTGAGGCATCATTAGTGGTGTTCTTTATAGTTGTTTTCAAGGACACATCTGCTAGGTTTATATGGGTCCTGCCATGTTCTGAGGATATCGATTTACAAAGAGCCTCGTTTTATCCTCGTGATTTTTGACTTGAGAACTCACAACAGTTGTGTTCAGAGAATTTTGTGAACTCCTTCAGGGGATGTAAGGCTGTCACATATCCAGGGAATGAAACAGATGCACATATCACTTTTTTTTTCTAACTAGTTTAGGTGAATTGAATCTAAAGTCTTCACTAGGGAGAAATTGTCTCCAAACTCTGAGCATATACAGAAGTATTTATAGATTATCTATCTATAAGATCTTCACACTAACAATGAAAATTCAAACTCAAGTCCTTGTCTATATTGCTAGTTAAATATTCTTAATATTCTACTCAGAATTTCTGTATTGAAAATCGATTCTCTTTCTGGTTATACCTGTGATCTTTTATAGACTACTATATTCATACCATAAAAATTACAAAACGGTGTGATGCTGGCTTGGTAGGATTCAATAATATCAATTTTTTTAAGGCTAGACCATCTTGTTCTCGAAGTGAGCAAATATTGTCTGTGTATGTGTTAAAAGATGATTTTTTTTTTCCATCATGCAGAATCCCAGATAAAACTCTGCACAAGTTTTCAATTATCAGTGATACTCAGCAAACATATGGTGGGGTCTCACTATAATTTTATATTGGGGTTTTAGAAAATAGGAAAATAAATTGAGTTGATTGCACTTTTCATTCTTATATTTTATTTCATGATTCTTTTTCCTCTTAGATACAGTATACTAGTGGTCTAAAATGTTGCCTTAAACTAATTTCACTCTATTCAGAAGTGAGTAAAATTTGATTAATCTGTCAATAATCAAAATTGAGCAGTGCTTGAAGAATTTGACTTTTGCCCTAGTATATTAACTAACCACTTTATCAAGTTTCCGGGTTAGACACTTTATTTTCAACACTTAATAAAGAAAATATCATAAAATATTTTTCACAAATTTTACAATATAACTTTATCTTTATCTTTAGAAATTAGAATTTAGTTTTTAATTATACTTAATTTAATATTAAATTGATTTTCTCCTCATAAAAATTTAAAAAACTAAATATATTTTTAGTTTCTAAATTTAGAAGTGAAATTATGAAATTGAAATTCTTCTTTATTGTATATTTTGATATGTTTTTATTTTTAAGCTTTAAAAATAAATAAATATAATATTTTTAATCTATATTTTTTTAAATATTAAATTATGTTAGAGACTTGCATATAAGTTATATATATTATTTGAAACTTTTAACTCGATTTAGAATATTGGTTAGAATAATTTTAAAATAATTTTAAAAGTGAATAAATAAAGTTTTTTTAGTCTGGTTAATTTTTTTTAACTATGTTAATTTTCTTTCAAAAATGTTAAATTATGTTAGAGACTTGTATTTAAGTTATATATATTATTTAACACTTTCAATTCAAATATCAATTTAAAATATTGATTAAAAAGTTAATGCAGTTGGTTAAAAGATTATATATATATATATATATATATATATATATATATATATATCATATTAAAATTTAAAATAAAAATAAATTCTAACTTCACATATAGAGAATTAGATCAATGTGGTGTGGAGGAAAAGGGTGACCTGTTTTAATTATAGAGAATTAGATGAATGGGTGGTGCATGTAGATAGCAACGTTGGTGTCAGATTGTGTCACCTCTCATTTGTCATATAATAAGCATTTGTCTTTCGCAGCTGCAACCTAATAAAGGAAGTAACACGTGAACATGAGATAAGAAAGAAAAAGAGATAATATATGAACTAAAAAATTGACAAAAGAGATTCAGGATATCTCATTTTTTGTTTGCTTAACTCTAGCATTCTTTGAACAAAACTCTTATAATATTATATGTAAATTTTCTTTTACTCTATTGTTTTTCACTGGACACAAAGAAATTTGAAAAAGTATTAATATTTTATATTTTATATTACAAATTAGTTTTCTGAAATTATCACACTACGAATGAGATTTATAAAGTTTTATCTGTATGGTTTAATGGCTCCGAGTAAATTTCACTAACAATGAAAACAAAAAATTTAATGAATACCTTTATTTTAAAACAATAGATTAGGATTAATACATCTTTGCAGTGGTTCTCAATACATTTTCACATTAATTTTAATTAAAAATATATTTATTCATTTTTTAATTAACACCAGAAAAGTCACTAGTGCTGTGCAAATATTTTAAAATAAATATCAATAATTGTGTTCATAATTGTACAAACTAGAATATTTTTAATGAAAGTTTTATCATGAGTTTTTATCAATAAAAAATGTTTTAACATAAATTTTGCAAATTTAAATGGAGATGTTGTTGGCAAAATTTGGGGAAGAGAATATATATTTTATACATTCTTTATAGTAAGACAAGTATTTATCTTTTCAGCTTGTTTGGTTGATGGACCCAAACCACGTGACCAAACACGACTAAAATATGGGTGTCTAGTTGAAAATGTTATATATAATAGGTTGTCTAATTATTCAAGTACGTGAGTAAATTATGGCAAGAGGACTTAAATATGTATTTAAATATTATTACATATTTATATAAATAATTTCATCGTCTTTAATATTTTCGTCTTATTAAAACAATGCTCTTCTATATAGAAAAAGAGAAAATAAAAGAGCCAAGGGATTGTTTGAAAATGGTACAGTAAAATACAATATTATTTTATAAATTAAATTAATCAATAAGCAAATTAAAATAATAATTTATGTGAATAAAATAAATTGTATAAGTAATAACTAGTTTTACTTTGTAAAAAATATTTTCTCCTTTCTGCGGCAAAAAAAGAACCTTGTGATAACATTAGGATATACTATAATATTAAAAGAAGGAAGAAGAGAACATTAAGTTGTTTAAATTAGGAGGAGAAGATAAATTTAAAGTTTTGTTGTTTGGATTAAAATTATTGTAAGATAATATATTTATTTATTCATGATGCATTATTAGGTGGCAAAGTTTGTGTGGTGATGTGATGAGGCAGTTCAGATCCCTTGATGCTGGTGAGGCATAGTAAATTGGTACCCCACCCTCTCTCTCACCTCTTTCTCTGCACAACCCGTGTTTTCAGAATCATTGCAAACGCCCAAATCAAAATCTTCACACAATCTTTCATCTATCTATCTCTCATTTCCTTCAATCTTGCATGTTATTTCCACTTCCTCTTCTTCTTTCATGTCGTTCTTCTCTCTTATCTGAGGTCACAACTCCCTTTTCCTTCTCTCTCTGTTTTTTTTTTCTTTATTACTTTTGGGTTTTTATTTCTTATACATTATATCCATGTTTCTGCTAGAGGGTATTTTTATGCTTTAATTGTGTGAGGCGCTACCAGTTATTTGTGTCATTGGTAACTACTGAAGTCTACATAATAGGATCTTTTAAATTTTCCTTGAAATTAGTGATATGAATTGAAAGCCTTCTATTATTAGAGCTCTGTGACAGTCTTTTTAGGATATTTAAATCATAAGCTGTTGTTGTGAGAGCTTACTCTTGTTTTGTACTATGATTCATGTGTAAGTTATTGATGAAGCAACTTGTGTAGAGAGACTTTCTAAATTGCTTACCTCTTGGGGGTTCTGTACTGCATTGGTCTGCATTACGCAGTTACAGAAATGTTTGCTTAGAGTGAAAGGGCATGTGGTGCCTTGGATGTTTATTGAGACTTTATTGTTGGCTTGCTAACTGCTGGTCTAGTATTGGGTTCCATTTAATTTGACAAGAATATTGGGATTGGGAGAATCACACACCATTGTAACCTCACACCAAAATTCACTTCCAATGTGGAACTCAAGCCTCTATCCTGCAATTGGATGCTAACAATCCACCATGATCCACTGCCATAGTGCCTGTGCTGGTCACCTTTTCCTTGTCACTTTAGCTAATCCTTTGCAAACATTGCAATGCTAAGGTTGCAGCACGTTTGCAACTAAGACTTGGTGATAAACTTCATTATTAATTGATAAGAACCTTTGGAGAATGACACCATTAGAGTTAGCTGTTAGTGATCTGATGGAACTCATTTCTCATTTCTTGCAATTGTATCCCAACATCTCTATGTCCTGTTGCCCATGCCCGCTGGTTCTGCACTAGACCTTTCAGTAGTTTCTAATGAAAATTCTGAGGTCACCCACCCTGTCGTTTGTGGCTGAGAGACATGGTGAAAATTTTGATGCCCATTAGTAGAAAGTGATGGAAGAAATACACCACAAGAGTTAGTTTTAGACCCTTCACTAAAATCCCATATTCTAATGTGGGACTCAGGTCCAATAGCATGCTCCAGTTAGATCCTAACAGAAACAACTGCATGTAATAATTTGATTGTTTCCTGTATGTATAGGATGAAGTTCTAGAAGAGGTCCGTTTATTTATTTGTCTATAATAGGCACTTTTGACTGCAACGTCCACATGTATTATCTGTAATTGCGTTATACGTTACTACTTGCTAACATTTACCTCGTTGCAGCATAGGATTGGAACTGAATTTCAACCTTCTATTTTGCAAATGATCCTTTTAAACTACGTGTGACTTTTTATTGCAACTTAAGAAAGTTCTGTAGATTCAACATTCTGCTTTACAAAATTGTTGAAATCCGAATTAGTGTATTAATTGTTCCATTTGATCATCATCCTATGGCCCATTTCCCTTGCCAGACATTTCTTTATGAGTAGTGATTTACTATATAGGTAGTAGGTCTTAGAAATTACCTAGTAGACATCTACCATAGGTTGTTTTTATACCAGGGCTTTCAATGTGTTAAGCTTGTTATGGAATACCATCTAACTGTTCAGTGTTTTTTGTTCAAATGAGGTTTGCTTCCATGGATAGTCTTAAAATATAGGAAAAAAAATAGTACCATTTGAGATTGAATTCTAATGGGGTCTTGGACTCTGGATTTTATGGAAAACTGATCTCACACACACACACACACTCAGACACAGACTCAAGTCCTAGAGAGCACTATGAGACACTACATATTTTTGTGTTGACCAAATTAGCCAAACATTATATTCATCACTACTACTTTCTGGGAAAAAAAAATTGCTTTCTTGTACTAAAAAAGAATGCAGGTTTCTTCATTTGTTTTTTTATTTGAATTATGTTTGCTTGGCAGTCAAAGGATTCTCGCCATGTCAGTGGCACCAGTTGAAAGTATTCCCGCATTAAGCAGTGATGTCTTCTATGATATATTTCGTCGACTTGATGGTGCAACATTGGCCAGTGCAGCATGTACTTGTGCAACGTTGTGTTCCATCTCTAAAGAAGAGAGTTTATGGGAGAACGTATGTTCATCTATGTGGCCTTCAACCAACAGAGAGGATGTCAAAAGTTTGATATCTTCTATCGGTGGATTCCGGAAATTTTATGCAGACTGTTTCCCGATTGTTGTAAACAAGGAGGTTGTAGAGTATCAACCGAACAACTATCATGAGTACCCGGACAATTGGACCGAAGCTGAGTATTACGGAGACATGAATGAATCGGAAAACATCTGTCCATCAGATTTTGTTTCTATAATAGATATTAGGTTCAAGGGAAAACCGGTCTGTTCCAAAGTTCTTTGGGGAATCCCAAATGCAAATAGCTATGATGGCTGGTTCTATAACTGCCCTTTCCGGATTGATTTTCTCACTTATGCAGATAGAGATGATAACAACGATGGATCTGTTCATCTTTCTGTATCTGATGGTCTGCCACGTGTGACATCCATGGAGAGGGAAAGGAAAGATGGGAAGCTGTGGCGGGAGCTCTGCGAAGGGCTCCAGCTCAGTTGGATTATAGTAAACAAGAAAATGAAACAAGCTGCAAATCTTGCTAGCTGGAGCCCTCTTGGTGGGCAACGACACTGGCCAACAGATAGGGATTTTGTCATCCGCTTTGGATCAGTTCTGCCTGCCAAGGACATTCTTCCTTGTCCAGTAGTGGAGTGTATCCTAATTATGAAGTTTAGAGTGGTTCACACCGAAGAAGAAGGTGTCCAAACAAGCCTTAAATTAACAGAGCTGAGCATGCAGTTGGAAGACATGGAAGGTGCTCATGTTAATGGAAGAAACAGTTTGCATATACTTAAGGATGCACTTAGCAGCAGAAGGAGCAAAAACTACGGCGAAGTACTTGAGTCTTGCCACATGTATTCGAAAGTACAGAATGAGTTGAAAGAGGAGAAGATGAGAAACGAAAGTAGGTTGGATAGACTTTGTATTCTGAGTGGCATTGCGGCATTTATGACGTTCTGGTACTGCGTTTTATAAAATGGTAGTGTATAGTCATTTAATGGAATAAGCTAATATAGCTCTAACAAATGTTGGACCTTGGCACTACCATGTAAGATATGATTTTGCTTACCATAATAAAGAGATCATTAAACAGAAACACCCCTGCTTTTAGAGTTATAATTCTCCCTCAATGCAAATTCAGTACAAGGTATAACACAGACGTTTCTGTTAATTCCACTCTGCCTGCAAACTAGGAATATATTTTATATGAAGATATCTTATATTAAGATATGCTAGAACCATTACAAGAGCTCAAAAATTTACTTGAAAGATTCATTTTATTAAATTTATTTAATCTTCCTCTATAATTGTTTGTTTCACTGAAATTATTAATTCTGAATTTGTTTTCCTGCCAAGAGATTCCTTCCTTACTTTTAAGAATGCCTCTAATTGAAGTAAAAGTGTCATATTTTGTGGGTAACCAAATATTCCTAATTAGTTAATTTATATCGGCATTCTAGAAAATGCAAACAATATATCTTAATAATTATAACATATACAACTCAGGCTAACACGTACTCATGCTAATGAAGGGAACACAGTATTTTAAAGTGATAATTCAGCTTTTGGTTTAGCAACTCAGATGTTTATGGAACAGAATACATTGATTTTTTTTTTCGAAATTAGAAACTAAATTAAAACTTTTAATATTGATGAGACAAAATTTTAAAAAAATAAACAAATAATAGGAAAAATCAGTTCTTAAGTCCAAAACTATTATCATATATAATAAAGCATGTTTGTTTATATGATTTAAATGAATCCCAGTCACCATTTGAATATGTTCTCCTCCCATTAACAAACCATGCACCTCTCTCACTTTCTTTCACCCTGTCCTTTAGTATTCAAATTTTTGGTATTTTAAAATCAATGGTAGCATTTTTTTATCTCTCTACATTCAAATCTCCTTTTCATTTTAACACTTCTTATCCTATACAATCAGTTTATAATTAAATCATTCTTCTTATAACTTATTTAAGTATAATATTTAGTGATTAAAAAGAAATTGTCATATATTTCTCTAGAAAAATATATTGGTCAAAATATAATATTATTTCTCGAAATAATATTTACCTTAAATATATAAAAATATAATAATTAAAATTGTCGATTAATTATAATATGTAGTTATTGTGCAATAAATTTGGACTACTCCAAAATAAAAATGTTTAATAAACTTTATCAAAATATTTTTTAATATATTTATTGGACCTTATAAAAATAATTTCTTTAATTTTTCTATTCAATTGTGGGCATATTGATTAATTGGGATATGGGCAGAGAGGGTAGGTTATGATAAGTTAATTGGGATATGGGCAGAGAGATTAGTTTATGATAAGTTGTAAAATGTTTACTTCCTGATTTTGTTATATGGTTTGGAGTTGGAAAAATAATAAATGCTACATGACGAAGAAAATGCGTGGTATCAAAATGAATTAAAATATGAGAATTAATCACTAACTTAGCTCTGGGTTAAAATAAATTATTATTTTAAACATAAGTTAAATTGAATTTAACTTATTTAATCTTTGTAATTATGTCTATGCCACTCAACTTTTTTATTTATAATTAACACAAGATTTTTAATTCATACCTAATTCTCAGTACTTTATCACAATGTAACTATGACTTATGGAAAGAATTTTTGTACGGTAGTACATTTAGCATATATGGGGTTCGTCATGTTACATTTTCTATACCTGTTTTCATGTGTCCTTGATTTATGGGTTTGTGGGGATCGATTATGCCGAATAAAAATTAATAAAAAAACATGAAAATTCAGGTGGAGTTGTAGAATATCATATGTTTCCCACAATATTTTTTATAAAAAACTGAAATTTGGGAAAATCGTGGGCCAACTTTGTACCCTTTTGGTCTGGTTTAATAAATTATTTTAGTGTCATAATTTTCGATTTAAAATTTGTCTTTTACTAAATGTGAAGTGATGGATTTTCCTTCAATAATATTTTTATTGTCCAAAATTTTGATTTAATAAAATAACTATAAAAAAGATATACCACTGTTAAGAAACTGAATTGGGTGGGGTGGTGCCTATTTTCTCTAACCTCATTTAATGGTCAACATTTAATACATTAATGAAATTTCATATAATAAAATTATTATTTTTCCTGTTGAAATCACCCTGCAACTCTTCTCCTGCAAGCATCTTTTGATAGGATATCACGCAATTGAAATATAATGTATAAAAGACAATAATAAAATGTATTTTTTCTTATTTTATATTTGCGTATTAATTCTGTGTAGTAACCGTAAAAGCAAATTGGACGGTGAAATGTGTACTTTTACTAAATTAACTCTCTTCCTTCTCTTATTTCAATGATCTGCCATACACGACTTATGAGAGTGAATTTGGTATTATATATCAACTTTAAATTTTAATTAAAGTATGGTTTATTTTAAAATATAGTGATTAACATAATTTTAAATTAAAATAGTAATTATATGGAAAATATTAAGTTAAAATAAATTAAACTTCTCTCCCAAACAAATTAAAATTTAAATCAACTTATAGAATTTTACTTTCAGAAAGCTATTCATCTATCTTCTCCAAAAGTTGATGTTATAAACTATGGTTTTAACTTATGAGATAAACTTAATTTACTTTTTTCTAACTTTCATCTTATAATTTTCTTAGAGTTCCATATAAAATTTTAATTTTTTTTTGTTTTAATAATATGTTTCTTACAAATATGATTACATTCAATATTTATAAACTGCCATGTAGATTAGTGAATATTCTTTTATTAAATTACCTCTTTCGTCCTTATTTTTATATAAAAATTTTAAATAAGTTTTCTTATTTTTATTTTTTGTGTCTTGATTTTTATTTTAGAAAATTTGATTGAATTAGACTTTTTTTTTGTGAGTATTGTACTACCAGATTAAGTTAAATATGTGTTATGTGTCAATTCATATATTTTTTTATTTTTTTTAAATAAAAAATTTGTTACATGTTAAGCTACTGTTATATGGTCATAATAGTATATGGAATAATGGCATATCAAATGCCACGTGTTAATATTATGTAAAATATTATTGTCTTAATTTAAATTTGATTTCTAAATTTGTTATTATTATTTTTTAAGTCTTTTTATTTTTTAAATTGAGTAATTTAACTTTTTTTTAAAAAAGACTAAATTTAATTTTTATATAAATATCAATATTTTAATTAAATTTTTTTATTAGATATTTTTAAAAATTTTAAATTTGTTTAAGTTTATATTTTATATTGAACTTTATTTAAAATTATTTAAAATTGTTATAAAATTGTTTTAAAACTTTATATTTGAATTTATAAAACTTTTATTAAACCAATTCTAATATTTATATAAAAATTATTAAATTTTACACATTTTAAAATATATAATTATTTAAAATATAAATTTAAATAAAAACAATATTAAAGTATCCCATAATAAAATATTAATACAAATAAAGTTTAATATAAAATAGTAATTTTCAAACCAATTCATACATGACACTCTTTCTTCATTATTTCCTACTCTTAAGAACTTATTTTTAAAAATATTTGATAAAATATAAAGGAAGTCCGAATGTGTATGTAAAAATAACGTGAGTATTTTTCAAACAGAAAAAAATGTATACAAATATGTCAATTTAAGTTATTTTTGTTAAAAAAATGTCTTTTTTTTTATCTTTTCAGGAAATTTATTTAAATTGGGAGCGGGGATGTGAAAATTCAAGAGGAATTAATTTAGGAATTTTTACGTTTCAATTCTTTTAAGATGTTTTTATTTAAAACTATTATAAATTTGGTTTTAGTTTACATTGGAGATAAAATTTAAAATAAATTTAAATTCAATATAAAATATAAATTTAATATATATATAATTTTTTTTAAAATTAACAATTAAAAATTTTAAAAATTACAAATTGACATGTGATATATTAAAAATATTATTAATACAATAATAACTAAATCAATCTGACTATATCAAAATTTTGTCAGTTAAAAATAAAAAAATATTTAAAATTTTCTTTAAAAAATGGAAATGAAAGATATAATATAATTAAATTAAAACTAAGACAATTTGACTATGAGACGTAATTACATGATACTAATTTAACGTGTGATAAAATATTTATTTTTTAAATTAAAAAATAAAATAAAAATTAGAAATTGATATATATATATATATATATATATATATATCTTTAATATTATTAATATAATAATAACTAAAACAACATGACTATATCAAATTTTTTAAAATAAAAACTGTCAGAACCATTTAAAACCACTAAAAACCCCATTTAAGTGAAAGCCAAATGTCAAGAAATAGAGCTGGAAATCAGAGAGTGAAAAACAGGTGGCAGCAGGAGGTTGGCCGTTCAAAAGTTCACGCCACTTCTGCATGCACCCTTCTTCCCCAAAGCTCTGAACTTTCATTTTCTCATCCTTCTCTCTAAGATTTCTTCATCCCCCTCTACAAAATCTTACTCTTTTTTTCCTCTGATCATCAAACAAACCACACTTGAGTACTCCCGGCGTCGATAGCGTTCGTTTGAACCGATCAGTTTTTGATTCCGAGCTGGCAAGTTCATCTCCCCCTCAGCCGTGTGTTTTCTGTCGCATGCAAACCCATATTTTTGGTTGCATGAGTTGATCCTCTCATTCTGAGTATTTCTGGTCTTGTGTTTGATTTAGTTTCTTAAGGCGTGACTGTAGAATGCTAAGGTCTCTGGTAGAGGCGAACCATATTTTGCATTTGTGAACGTTCGGTTACGCTTAGAGGTAAGGGAATCTTATTTAATTTAATTTTATTCTTACTTGGAATGATGACATGTTTGTGTGAATATTGGATGAAATATGAAGTATGATTGTTACTATGTTTTGGTTGTATGTATGTATAGAGATAAATGTTGAGAAATGTATTAATAATAGTATGAATTATGAGTATGTATTTCCGTATGAAAATTGATGTTCGTCACTGAATGTCATTGACCATTCAATTATACAAGCGTTCGTTCTCAGTAGCTTCGTTCTTAATAAGTATTTGGTATTAGACCACTGCTCGTTCGATATAGTGTTCGGTTTTCTTGTGGACTTTGTTGGAACTGGATTCTTTCATTTGGAGAGAATTCTAGTTGAAGGCTAGCGTCTTCGTTTCGTTTTGTAATATTTGTTCTTAAGCGTTCAACCAAGGATATTCATTCCTTGGTATTTGATTATAAACTTCAGTATATCTATATGTATTGGTATATTTTGTTCGTTCTTGAACATTCGTTGAATGATATCTTATATTTATCAAGCCTTTATTCTATAAGTTAAGTAGTGCTCGGTTTTACACCAAGCGCTCGTATTAAGTAGTGCTCGGTCTTACACCAAGCGTTCGTACTAAGTAAGTGCTCGGTCTTACATCAGGCACTCGTTCTCATTTTCGAAATCTATCTTTATAATAAGAGCGTTCGTCCAAACTCAATAGTGTTCGCTCTCTATAGTGCCCATCTTAATTGGGTTCGGCCTAGAGTCTTAGTACTCGGCCTAGGCTTTACCGTGTTCGGTTTGAACTCTCAAGAGTCAGTTCATTAAATTGGCTCACTTGGAAAATAACGTTTGATTCTATTAGTCTCTGAGAAGTATTATTGTATTCGGCCCCTTTCACAACAAGTGAGTAACTTTCTCGATTTGATCTGTTTTGAGTTGGAGACATCTCAGTCTCACTCTAAGTTTTCAGTCTTGTTCTGGGTTAAAAACTAACGTTCGGTATTTGGTATCCTATGGGATCTTTATTCAAATTGGTTAAGTTGAGGTTTTAATAATGAAAGATGATGGAATATGATATGGATGAAATGACTTTGGTTATGAAAGAGTATTCCGGGGAGGAATATCTCATGAATGGATATTGGAATTGGTAAATGAATGTGAATAAAGCTAAGCTGGCGGTTCATCCTGATATTCCGTGATTACTCGTTTCTCACGTAGAGAAGGGTAAGTCATGTGTGGGAATGACAGGTGGTCCTAGTCCTTATGGTTAATTTGGACAGATAGGACTAACCTCGGATGACAGCTGTTGAGGGTATCCTAGTTACTACATCACCCGGGTAGACGAATGTCGTAGCTACACAGAATTCATACAGTTCGGACAGTCAGAGTCTAGTATTAGGCTTTGCATGAAAGAGTTAATGATTTATCTAGTTTAATTGATTGTGTGAAATATATGCTGATACATGAATTAAATTACATAAACTTATTCCATTTCCCGTCTTGTCATGTATTTTTGTTCGTTCGTCCCTCTCGAGACACGTGAATAAAAACTATTTCAAGTTTTCCCAAAAAAACATAAACGAAAGAGCTAATATAACTTCATACGTGACAATCGTCAATACGAAAAGTATCTTCAGAGTAATTTAATTAAATATGATAGTTATTTTTTCTTACGTCAGAGAGAGGAGAAAGAACAATTTCATTTAGGGGAACTTTTTGAGCTTTAATGCCTCCCTTAGTAATCATTAGATTCGGTGGATTTTTAATTTTTAAAATTCGTGTCTATTATTATTATTATTATTATTATTATTATTTTAAAAAATTGTCTGTTTTTCAAACTTAGCAGCAAAATTTGGCTGTTTTAATAATAAAAAGTATTAATCGAAAGAAAAAAAACACGTGGGGAATCCACACACAAGAGATGGAAAAACGTCAACAATTTCCGCAACGTTCATAATCTCTACGAATGTTTAAAATGATCTTTTTTCCCTCACACACTTAAGTGTTCTAACTTAATGTTTATGACACGAAAGTGATCCAATTAAGCCGAACTATTTTGCCTTTGAACTTAATCATCATGCCCAAGAGCTCCATAACTTACTAAAACAAGCTTCATTGTGTTTAAAGTTATTCAAGAAACAAGTAGAATTAAATCATAACATGTTAATTACCTGTTTCTATTGATCATTGGTTTACTTTTTTTCTTCTTCAAAGTTTGATAAAAAAAATAGTATTAAGTAATTCATGTAGTTTTGGTTTGGATAAAATCAAACATTGAAAATATTAGACTCTAGGTTGCATTTTATATCAATATAATTTCCTTTAGGTATGAAAGAGTAATAAAAATTAGATAAAGTATGATGAAGTTAGAAGAAAGTGTCTTAAAAGAAAGAAAGAAAAAAAGAGAAAATTATAAAGTGTATCAACGTAGCTTAAAAGAAAGAATGAAAACAAATATACGTTAAGACAAAATCATCTAATGCATTAAGATAAAATGAATAAATAAACTTTGTTTTGAAATTTAATAAAATGTTTAAACAAAATAGTAATTAATAACATGAGTTGTCTAGGATAAAACCGTAAAGTGCTAAAAGATATACATAAAACTTACACAAATATTGTGTTACTCAAACAGATAATGCTTAAAAAGTTTAGTCAATTAAACTAGTGCATACCAAGAACAAATACTCATTCTAACCAATTTGATTAGTTGTAATACTAGAAATGATTAAATTCGTGTATAATCTTTTGAAATTAATAGAATCTCTTAAAAATGTTTAAGAAAGAAATGAACTTAACTTAATTAGAAATGGACCAATATAAAAATAAGCTTGTTTTAGTATTTTTGTTTTTAAAGGTTTTCCTAAACAATTTCAAATTATTTAAGTGTTTAACCTTGTTGCAGACCATTTAATCCTCCTAAATAAAATTTAAACACTTACTTAGTAAATGTTTTAAAACCTCTATTAAGAACTCCTTTTATATCCTATATTTTAATATGTATGCTTGCAGGTTATAGAGCTGCTTTCAACCAGAAAAAGAAAAGAGCTTTTAAAGTTCCAACATCAGACACTTGGCAAGCCATTGAAGCAACATGTGTAACAACTTTATTAGGGAAAGATAATGGTATTGATACTCATGCAAAGAGTAGAGCAATATAACATAACAATGCATGTTAGTACCATATGAGATATAAATATTTTAACAACATTTTAATATTGTTTATGTGTCATTTCGTGATTGGTCTATATTAGTGTTTATGATTATTATTATTGATTGTGGAATAATTTTGAATCAATCACAGAATGACACGTAAACAGTGTTAAAATATTGTCAAAGTATCATTATCCATAAAACAATACCAGAATTCTACTCCTATATTTTTTTAGGACTTAATGAGTCCAATATTTATGTTTGTTTATTTAATTAATAAGACAAATCAAGTCTCATCTTATATTTTTATTTACATGCATTTTATTTTTTTTCTCTATAGTGTACTTAATTGTTGTGAATTTAATATGATTTTCTACTTTGTGCATTTTAAAATCAATACAAAATGTTAAAAAAAACATTATAAAAATAAGAAATGAAAATTTTTCAATACATATTACTCGAGTATATATAGAAAATAGAAAATTGTCTTTTTTAATATAAACATCATTCATAACAAAATGAGGTTTAAGTTTAAAATCACATTGATGAAGTTTTATAAATGCAAGTTTGAAGTTCGTGTATGAAAAATACAAGAATGGAGTGAACATCTTTTTCTAATTTGCCAAATGAAATTGACATAGTATTGATAAAAAAAAATTTGTCATTTATGTATTACTTGTGTGAATGTGCAAGTAGAAATTGTAAACATAATATGTTACCCTTATTTGTTATGAATTTTTAAATAATTATATGACATGGAAATGACATAATAAAATGATTGATATTTTAAAAGTATCTTAAACTAAAAAAGATAATACTACTATGAAAAAGTTCATAAAGAAGGTTTAGATAACCATACGGGTCTTTGTATCCATTAATGATTTGAAGTTAGTGAAACATATTAAGGGATTTTAATATATTTTCTTTAACTATTACAACTTAATGTTATTTCATACTATTGTTTATACTGATATTCATTATTTATGACAAATTTAGGATCTTCAACAATGAAAGAAATTGACTAAACGTGTTCATGATTAGTCATCAAATTTGGATTTGCAAAAATATAAATTTTTAGTTTTCTCTTGATCTACAAGTTTACATTAGATCTTATCAAATTAATTGAGATCCAAGAACTTTGGGTAGACAATTATAAAACCTTACCTTTTACATTGTAAACATTATTTTCTTATATTGTGTCCGTCTTTATCATCTCGACATAAAACTTAGACATCCAACATGTAATTGATTCTTCCTTGTTCATTGCATTATAAAACCAATACTAACATAAAAAAAAATAATAAATAAGTATATATTTATCATTTATCAATTATATTTTTTAATTATTAGTTTTCGATTATACTAATATTTTGTCGTGTTTTTATTTGTTAACGTTTTCAAAGCTTACAATATATTTGATAAAAAAAATACACAAGGTCATGAATTGTGACATAGGTAGGTAATTTATATTTTTCATGTGTTAATTTTAATAGGCATGTATTTTAAATAACTAATTGACACATATAATACTTGATTTGAGTGTAGCAAACAACTTAGTAGCTATAAACATGATATCATATAAACTTATAGTGTTAGACCATATTAAAATTTACTACAATTAGGTAAAATATATTTTATTACTACTTTAACAACTTACATGTACAATATCACATTATATTCATAATTCAAATCATTTACATATATTTAGAAAATAAATATATGTCTAAATAGACAATTGAAGATTCTAAAAGTAGATACATAGTCAAACTTTGTTTCTTTCGGTTACGGAGTGTGAATGACCTAATCACTTATTTAGGTTTTAATATTTATTTTCCAATTTAAACTATATGATGGTGTGTTTGGGAATGGTTTTTCCATTTTAAAGTTAAGAATTCTCCCAAAATAAACAACATACTAAAATAATACTAACTTTCCACATTAATTATAGTGATAACGGATACGTAATTTTAATATTGATTAAGACTTTATGACCAACAAAGAAGGTGTGTATCATATTCTAAATATACATGATAATTCAATATTTTGAAACATGTTACTTTCAATTATATTTCTATTAAAACTAATGTAGAATCATTTCCGATATATTGTTGAATGATCATGCTAGTAGTAGACAAAGGGTTCTTCATGCAGGAAAATGTATCTAAATTCATAATTTTGTATTTTTAGAAATAAATTTTCTCTCTTTATAAGTTTTCTTAATGAGTTTTAGTCTAATTTCGACATTTTTATGACGTTTTCAATTATTTTAATAGTATTTGGAGCGGTGCAAATTATTTTTATTACTTGGAAATTTAATATAGTTGTGATGTGAAATAACTAAACTGAACTTCCATCTTTTGAAATAAAAATACAACTAAAGTTATGTTTTTAAAAAAACTTTGTTTATAAAGACTTTTTGGAAAATAAATAAAATAATATTTTCTTTATCTTTCATATACTTTAAAAAAAATATCTCTTATTATGTTGTGTTTTAAACTGAATGTTTTGTGTAAAAAGTTTTTAAGCTTTGCTAAAAAGCATGACTTTGTTAACTTTTTTTATTTATGCTATCGAAACATGCAATTTGTCTTGAAATATTGATAAATTTAGTATATATATAAGTTCTTATAAAGTGTAACTTCTTATCCAACATTTATTCTAATTATCATGTTATTTGTTGAATCTCAATCATTTATTAATATTCCATCTCACATTCAATATATATATATATATGAGGTTTGCTAAGCCGCGTAGGCCTGTTTTTCAGTTGATACATTTTAGTAATGTGTACCGGGTTTTAGTAGACAAAAATATCCTTATATACCATGGATTCTAAGTTCTAAGGTTAAGGGTATTTTAATAATTTTCATTCTCAAAACTAAAAAAAAGAAAAAATAAACCCCCAAACCCTTACTCACCTCTCTCGTTACTGTTAACCCTTTCTCTTTCATCTTTCTCACTCCAATCTTTTCTCTGTCATCCTACTGTAGCCCCAATTGAAAAAATCAGAAACACCCTACTGTAGCCCCAATTGAAAAAATCAGAAACACTTGCCGTTAAACAATCTTACAAAAAAATGATTTTATAATGAGTTTTGATCTTATAATTTTTGTCTTATCTAATTTTATCCAATTTTCACAAGCATAAAGGAATTGGTAATTGACCTGGAAAAAATCAGAAATACTTCTTGTTAAACAATTTCTTACAAAAAATGATTTTATAATGAGTTTTTATTTTATAATTTTTGTCTTATCTAATTTTATTTAATTTTCACAAGCATAATGACATTCGAAAGAATTGGTAATTGGCCTGGAAGGTTTTTTTAGAGATGATGATTCAACATATGCAGATGATGAAATTAGAGAAATTAGTGAAGATGGTGAAATTGAAGAGATCTTGAATGAACCTTTGCCTCAAGGTGAATATGTCAATGACTCAACTTAACTCTTTAGAAAGACAAATTGTTTAAAGGCAAGTGTTTCTGATTTTTTCGATTGGGGCTACAGTAGGATGACAGAGAAAAGATTGGAGTGAGAGAGATGAAAGATAAAGGATTGAGAGGAATGAGAGAGGTGAGTAAGGGTTTGGGGGGTTTCTGTTTTTTTTTTTAAGTTTTGAGAATGAAAATTATTAAAATACCCTTAACCTTAAAATTTAGAATCCATGATATATAAGGGTATTTTTGTCTACTAAAATCAGGTACGCTAAAATGTACCAACTGAAAAACAGGCGTACGCGCGTTAGCAAACCCCTATATATATATATATATATATATATATATATATATATCAAAATAATGATGTGTTAAATATATCGAACAAACGGGATAAATTTAAATATATAAATAAATATAAATTTAATCATACAAACTAATTTTATAATGTTATTTTAAAAAAAATATCAAATTAAATTAGCTTGAAGAATAGATGAAAATCTTGAATGAAAACTCATTCTTCTTATTCCTATTGATATCTCACATGTTAGTTATTTTATTCGAAAAGATAATTACATAGTTAGAGACTTTGTAAGTGGAAACATCGTGCGTGTGTGATGACGAGAGATATGAATTGGTCTTATGATTTGTTATTTGCAAAATCTCAAAACTTCACGTTCTTTATGTTATCGACGGAAAGTGGCATCCATGTAATAGTCCCAAAAGATCCAAAGTCAATGAATTTTTCCATAAAATAAATTTCAAAGACTTTCATAATTTCTTTCTTAATTTTTTTATTTTTTAATTCGAAATTTTAAAATATTTGTATCCTGCAGTCAAAAAATTCCAAATCAATACCCACACTAACATTAGATATGTACCCCGATCTTGTATTTTTTTTTTCCTTAAATGACATTAATATAAATTATAGCAATAATAAAACCCCTAATAATGGCATGAAATTCTTTATCCCTCTCAAATTTTAAAATTTTTAAGAGTTTTTTTTTTACTGTTTACTTTCAACACACAATTCAATCTATTTATCACTATTTGCCTTGCTCAAACAAATAATTTCATCTTTCAAGCTCTAATTATATGCTTATTGGGTTTCTCAATCATCGTAACGTTGCTATTTTTGTTTCTAAATTATAATTGTGGAAATGAATTATTCACATATCATAATCTTAAAATTTCTTAAGTATTTGGATTGAAGATTTTCGATGTAATTAACATTAATGATATATTTAAAAATTAAAACGACATCATTGCAATGTCTAAGAGACACAATTGCATATTGAAAATATAAAATACGATATTTGTGATATCTAAGGGATGCAATTGAAACCAAAGCATCTAAACTCACAATTCCAAAGAAAGCAAAATTTGCATAATTAAGGAATGTTGTTAGGCTTTTGGGAAAGTTATCCTATAGTATAAAACAGGTATTTTTATATCGATTCATATACATCATATAAATCTTTGTTCTATGTGCGTGAAATTAAATATAAATAGAGTTATTACAATAAATAAAACAGAGATACACTTTAGATTTCAATTAAAATAATTTGAAACAAACAAAAGCATTGTATTAATTCCCACTGGCGGTTTAAAATTGTATATTTTTTTAATAGTTTTTTTTTACAATTTACATTTTATAAATGCCTTATAACTTACTTTCTAAATTTTTTTACTCGCTGTTACTAAAATAATTAGAAACTCCTATATTTTAAAATATGTATAGAATCTAAATTACAATTTTAAGAAACTTATAAATGTTAATTCATATAGGAAATGTTAGATTCAATTATATAATTAAACCCTATAAACATAATTTTACAAAAAAAAATAAAAAATAAGACATTGTACTTTAAATTTTAAAACCAAATTTTAATATCAATAACATTTATATCAACATCAATCAAATGGAAACATAGATGTATGATAGTTAAAATCTTTTAAATAACCATGATTTTGATAGAAATTTAAATGAAAGTTTAAATCTTACATTTAATAAAGATGAAAAAATCAAACATAAAGAAGAGAACTTAAACATATTATAGATTTTGAGGTATATATGATATCAATTTCTTACATGAGTTAGACTCTTATCGATGTAATGTTCTTTCATAAATTTCTTACAAGAGACCAATTAGTGATATTGAAGTGGATAGTTTGTCGTGATAGGCTAAGATGAATACAATATGATTCTCCTTTTGGAAGCCTTAGTGATAAAAGTTCAGATAAGACAAGTGTGTCCCATTATAATAAACAACTATATAAGTGAAGGTCATCAATGAAGTAATGATTATATGCTTCTGCTTGAAGGGCACTAGTGCAATAAGGGACTTTGATATATGTTATTTTTGACCTTTAATGTTAACAAAAACACAAACGTCATAGTGGGAGACATTATTTCCCAACGTCAACTATCGTTTGAAAATGACCATTTCTAACATCAAATGACGTCTATACTTTGTTTTTTTAATAAATGAATCATTTTTAAAGTTTTATCAAACTTAAAAAGCAGAAAACTAGAAAATGTAGTCTAGTTTTAACATTTCATATATCAAAAACTCATTTTCAAATTTGTGTGAATAATATGAACTAAAGTTATGACAAGTAAAAACCTGAAAAACTATGGGAATGTGACTAGCACAAATTTGTATCCACCATCATCATCACTTATAGAATGATGTTAATCCTTACTTTGTATGTTAGTAGTGTTATAGTAGTAGTAATGATAAAAAATCTCATTTTCTATTTTTTGCAAATTTATTTTGTTTTTTTTCTTCAAACTTGGAAAATTATTTCTCATGCTTAGACTTTGAATTTTGATCTTGATCTAAAAATTTTTGTGGAGACTTATCATGATTTTTTTTTGCTTTGAACAAATTTTCGGTCATTTGAAATTCTTTTGAATAATTCTCACTTTTATCTGAAGTTTGGATGTATACGGTGTATAAATAACAAACAAGTTTTTATGAATACATTTTTACGTAAAGATAAAGTGAATAATTTTTCACTCTTTCACCCATATTTTTAATGATTTCACTAATATATAACGTGTGAGAAGTTATATTCTAATGTCTTATAGCTCTTTGACATTTAAAACTAGGACATTTAGCGTCATACGTGAGTACATTTTATTTTTGCGCAAAACAATTCCCACTATGACATCGCAAAATTGAGAATTCTGACGTCTAAAGACCATATAATGTCGAAAAGTATACATTTTGACATCAAAATTCAACATTTATTTACAAAAATTTCATCGATCATTTTTATACGTTGACTTTTTCATATTACGACGTTGAATGCGAAATGTCAAAGCCTTTTTTTAGTAGTAGAAGTGTTCTAATGTGAAAGAACTCAACTTACACTTGAAAAAAAAATTGATAGAAATTTAAGTTTGAACCTAAATCCTACGTTGGATAAAGATGAAAAAATTAAATATTTTATGAGAAATGATACCAATAAATATTTTGTTTTAAGATTTTGGATAAATTTGTTATAAATCCAAGTATATACTAAATCTCAACTAAAAATAAAAAATATCTTAAGGTTTTTATTGAAGTGATGTAAGTCACTTATATAAGAATCATCTTTTTATATAATTAGACTAATATCTCTTTAGTATAATATCTTTCCGATGAATCTTTCCATATAAAAAGACAAATGAAGTTTCAATTTAAAATATAAATTATAGATTAAAGATACAAAATATCACATCTGGAACATAGATCCACCAAAATGGACAGGAGATGTGTAATCATAAAGAAAGCCCCACTCCACAAAATGGACAATTATAATTCAACATCTAACTTAAGGTTATAATTATTTAGAAAAGAAATGTCAGATATATTATTTAATATATATGTATTGAAGTTATATTGTAATAATATAAATTTAATTATATAACAAAATTTACCCGTTTTCTTATTTTATTCTTTTATATTTTATTTTATTTATTTATAATAAATTTTGTATTATAACTTAAAAAAATATTATCAAGGATAAAATAAAAAATAATTTGTATAAAGTGACATATATATATATATATATATATGTGTGTGTGTGTGTGTGTGTGTATAGGTATAGGTATAAATATAGATAGATAGGTATATAGATAACTAGATAGATAACTAATTATAAGAGATATAATTAATTAGCATTAATTAAATTAGTTAGGAATTTATTAGCGGAGTAATTAATTTATGGACGGTATAAAAGGGTTTTTAAATCCTTTTTGGAGTTACCTTTTACCAACCAATAATTCACATCTTATTTTTAAGATTATCGTTTATTTTTTCTTCTCTCGCTGCCTGGGTTTGATACGTCCTATATTGTCGAACGATATTTAGAAATGATATTTTTCTTAAAAAGTATTATTATTTTTCACAGTTGTTTAATAATAATAACAATAAATGTAATTTAATCTATTGTATATCTGTATTAAAACGCAAAAATAGCTGTATAATAGATGAAAAAGTTCCCTTATTTTTAGCAGAGATGAAAAAGTTCGTAGCTGGCTAAAGTTGAAGGAGAATGATGAAGAAAGAAAGTAGTATTTAAAATAGTAGTGATGGGAAAGAGGAGCACCTTTACACAATACAAAACCTAATCTAAATTGCAATATGCAATAATGGAAGTGATAGAATCATAGCTAAAACTACTTCTTACCCACTCAGTTGTGCCATCAAACCTCATCTATCGTTTTAAAAATAAAAATGTCAATCAACCAAGAAAAATAATGCATTATTCTCCAGGAAAATAAATTCAATAAGCAACTTCAAAAGGTTCACATGTCTATTAGAACAAGTGCTTAATGGCTTGCTTTCTTAATCAAAACATCATGTGAAAGTTTAATGTTGTTTTCTACTTTTTCACTTACCTTATCTCAACTCATGGATAAGTTTTTTATTGGAAATTAGAGATATTGAAGATAACTGTGTGCTTTTCTTCCTTTTATTTAATTTTGGATTTTATAAAAGTCTTAAGTTAGATTTTACAAACTTTCTATATTATAAGACATATGTCAAAACTAAAAATCACTCATACATTATTCATCAATAATTTTGGATCAAGTTTCAAAATTATTCATCTTGTAGAACTAAAAAAATTAGAATGAATAAAAACTTCAATAAAAATGAATTTATGATGAAAATTACATAAATATCACTTTACTAATTAATTTTACGAAAATTACTTTTATTTTATAATATGTAGGTGGATATAAATTTTATTTTATTAATTAATTTTATGATATAAATCTTATTTTACAAACAAATTTTATAAAATAAATTAGATTTAAAGTTTACTTTCTTAACCATTTTTAAATTTAAAATGTTTTAGAAAAATTAGATTTTTTTTATGCAAAAAGTTACATCTACAACCTGCCAAATTTTCATTTAGAAAAAAAGCTAGTTTCTATTTGAAAACGTGACGTTTTACATCTTGTGAGAAAGTCCAACAATCTTCTTCTATAAATCTCAATTAAGTTGAATTAACAGATAATTAAAGGAGTTGTACACTCAAAATATATCTCTATTTTTAATCTCTTAAAAACATTTTTTGTAACCTTTTATTTGGAGCCTGAAAAAAGGTTGGTGATTTTTTCTGTTCCTTTTCTCAATTTAGTCGTATATGATTTATAAAATATTTCATTGCTGTGAAAAAAAAAACAATAAATGAAAGAATATAAAAAGGAAGGGGAAACAGCCATAGGTTTTTGAGTATGTGATAATTATGGTGGCACAATTGGAGGGGTTCGATTGGTGTTGTTTGTATGACTGACCTATCACAAAGCTATTTTAATATATTTTAGATAAATTATAACACACACACACATACATACATATATATATATATATATATATATATATATATATATATATATATATATATATATATATATATATATATATATATATATATATATATATATTACAATCTTGTTAAAATGTAGGTGAACAAATTATCATATATGATAAAGTTATTAATTGTTCCTATACTCGTATTAATTGAATTACCATTTTAATTCCATTGTTTGTTTATTTTGTTGACTTTTTTCTAGAGTTATATGAAAATAATACTATTATCTGTAACTAAACAATTTTACGTTTTATTAAATTTGAATTAAAATAATGTCATTATTTAGTATAATGCATAATCATAGAATTTCTTTAACCAAACATGGTTATATAACTCCTCAACTAAAAATAATCATATAATTCATCTGCTCTTATTGTTACAACATTATTTGTATTCTATTTTTAAAATTATACGTTTTACATATATAAATGGATACTTTATAAAAATTAAACAAAAAAGCCGAAAACCCTATCAAAACCAAATTTTATTTAAACTTTTTGGATTTATTTTTCAACGGAGTGGTTTAATTGAATATAATAAAAATAAACAAAACTATTATTATATTTGAATATATATATATATATATATATATATATATATATATATATATATATAATCAAAGTTAACTGATTGTATTTGAATGTTATTATATTTGAATGTCTTTTTTAAAAGTTATTTTACATTATGATTGTATTGTAATTACAATATATTTATAATTAATAAAATATAATATTAAATTTGTATTGTAGTTTTTAATTATAAGATTAACTAGTTTACATAGGAATAAAATTAGCAATAAAATTGTTAAAAAATATTAATAATTTTAACATCCAATCTCAATTGACTAAAAAGCCAAATTCTTGTATTTCTAAACACTAAATAATTCAATTGAATACGGAAAGTGAGTGACATTAATGTATATTTAAAATTAAGGGATTTGGTAAACCTTTAACTGATATTGCGACCAAATAAAACAAAAATGAATAAAAGTTAATTATAACTAACATACATGGAGATTTTATTTCTATGTACATCTTCAATTAATTAAATTATACATCTTCAATTAATTTTTCAATAAAAAGACTTAAGTATTTGTTCCCTCAAATTTAAATAAAATACTCTTTTACAATTAAAAAGTAAATTTGTAGTCTCATCATTTCTAATTATCTAACATTGATCCTTAATTTGTTTATTTTTTTGGCTCTTGAGGATTAAAAATGAGTTACGTTCAAAATAAGAAAATAAAAATTACAAAATAAAGTATAATACAAATCCGAGGCGTTAAAAGAAATTTAAGTGAAAAATTATTTAATTGTATATATTCGTAATTATTATAATTACAATCATGCTTTATATAATTATTTAATCAATGAAGTGTACAAGATAACTTGAAACGGGTGAGAGAAAATTTTTAAATATTAAATGAATAATTTCCTAACAAAATTAAAAATGAAGGATATCTCAATCTAAGACAAAAGAAAGTCACAATTGAAATAGACAAATAAAATCTTTGAATTAATTTTTTTTTAATAAATCTTATATTTATCTTGTTAAAAAATTGGACAAGTAAGACTCATAGATTGCAAACCCTGCCTTATCCTCATCAACCAATCCCATAAAAATCAACATTTATTTCCTTTTCTGTAGTGTAAAATTAAACTTTTCTGAAGAATTCAAAATAATTGCAGCAACCCATTCAAAGTGATTTGGCAACAACAAGAATAGTTGGTTTTGGAGATTAGTTCAAATTATGGTTGATTATTAAAGAATATAATAATATGATATAAAAAATAAAGATCCATTCTTGTAGTTCACACTCCACACACATGATTAGTATTGTAAACAAATTTCCAGCAAAATTCCACCACTACCACTTTGTCCCTCCCCACTACCTTAAACGTTTCAATCACAACCTTTCACATTTCAAACCCCTCATCTGTTCATTCTGTTTCTCACAAATCCCAACTTCATCTCTTACCCTTAACAACTCTCCAAAACACTGCACACTGCTTTGCTTCTCTCTCCATTAATGCCTTTTTGTTTTCCTCTATGGACCCACCTTTCTCCCTTCCTCATCCTCACTGTTCAACACAGCCCCACATCTTTTAAACGTTCACCACCCATGAACGAATGAATGTATGTGTGTGTGCTCTGTTCCTACCAACGAGATGAGCAAGAACGTTTCTCCAAAGGATGCGGGCGACAACTCCGTGACCCACTTTGATTTTCTCAAGAAATTTAAACGCTTTTCCCCTCTTGACTCTTCTCTTGGAGTTCTCGCTTTCTTCTTCGTCGCTTCTCTCTTCATCGCTTGCTTCTTCTACGTGGATTACAAAGGGTTCCGCTCCCGTGCCACCACCATCCTTGACTTCGATTTTTCATCATCTTCAACTTCTTCTGTTACTTCTCCTGTTACTTTTTCTTCTGCTTCGAGCCCGGTTCAGTTTCTCAGCCCGGAGGGTGATGCCTGTGATGTCTTTGATGGGATTTGGGTTTGGGATGAGACTTACCCCCTTTACAATTCCGCAAACTGTTCCTTCATGGATCAAGGTTTTCGCTGCTCCGAGAATGGCAGGCCTGACACCTTCTACACTAAATGGCGATGGCAACCCAAAGATTGCAACTTGCCCAGGTTCTAACCAACCCCGCTTTTTTCCAATTTTTAAATTTGTTATTTTTCGAGTTTAATTTTATATTTTGTGTTGGTTGGTTGGTATTGGATACTGCTGAAAAAATGAGGACAAAAAAGGGAAAGCATGATTTTGGTTTGGTTCGTGTTGTTTCTCTGAACACAAAATGATTTTGGAGTTTTGTCTCGTAGTTGACTGCTCATGGGATCACCACCGTCCACGCGCTATTTTATACCTGCCTTGAATTTGGTTAATTGTTTTTGATGAACTATCCTTTATTTTTATTATCTTTGATTTTTTTGTTGTTTAACTTCGTATGAAGGAAGCGTTTATTCTTTTGCTTTTAACTTTACTAGTTTGAATCGGTATGAAGGAAGTGCTTGTTCCTTTTCTTTTTTTTTTGCTTTTTTGGATTGCTGGATACGAAGTGAAAAAGGTGCTGGCCTGTCGTAAAGTTAGGATGTGAGTTTTGCCAGAGATTATAGAGAAAGAAGAGCGTTTCTGTTATTGGTTTCTTAAATTGTCACTGTCACCTGTTGCTAGTTTCATTTGTCATTAACTGCCTACCCGTATGCTCTGGTGTATTGCTCAAGTTCAAGAATTACTCCGGGTGTGTTTTTCTTTATCGAAAAAGGAGAAAAAAATTATATTTGATTTGGGGGGTAAGCTGTTTTGGTGTTTCCTGCTCTGAATTGAACAACTTGCTGTGTTTGTGTTTGATTCTTCTTCGGTTCTTGCTGGAATGAAATATGATGATGGACTGTGTATTTGTAACAGATTTGACGCAGGGAAGATGTTGGAAAAGCTACGGAACAAGCGACTGGTTTTTGTTGGTGATTCAATTGGAAGGAACCAATGGGAATCGCTTCTTTGTATGCTGTCTTCGGCGATTCCAAATAAGGCTAGGGTCTACGAGGTTAATGGGAACCCAATTACAAAGCACACAGGCTTCTTGGCATTCAAGTTTGAAGATTTCAACTGCACCGTTGAATACTATAGATCACCGTATCTTGTAGTGCAGGGACGACCTCCTTCTGGTGCACCTGATGGGGTAAGAATGACTTTGAGATTGGATCACATGGACTGGATTTCACATAAGTGGAGGGATGCAGATGTGCTGGTTCTCAATGCTGGACATTGGTGGAATTATGAGAAGACTGTCAAAATGTAAGGCCTTTTTTATCTGTTGTTCTGTTGTCATTCTTAATAATTCAATCTTTTAAGTGCCACCTAAATTTGGCCTTTTCACAAGGACCTGCCAAAGAAGGTTTTTAGTGCATTTTTGGATTAGGCTTATGTATGAGAAATAAATAATTGCATTGTTTTCCGGATAAATTATTTGACTGACACGGTGAGAGTTTCTTGTGGGTAGATTGATATTCTTTCCTCTTAATACTGCATACGAGAGACCCTTTAGCAAGAAGAAAGAATGAATTTATGTGAATGATGTGATATTACTGGCTGTGGCAAATATTGTCATTGCAGTAAGAGTGAGGAATTTGTAGCATAGTTCAATGCAAAAGCTGATTATTTATGCTCTGTTTATCTCCATGATATGGCAAAGCTTGAGCGTATTCCAAATCCCTTTGATGATAGTTTGCGACAATATTTTATACTCTTCATGTGATCAATCTATCAATGTTGGCGTAATTATCACTTTGATTTTTGGATCATTTCTTTATTTAGGGGCTGTTACTTCCAAATAGGGGAGAAAGTGAAGATGAATATGACTACAGAAGACGCATTCAGGAAATCAATAGAGACAGTAGTTCATTGGATTGCTAATGAAGTAAACATAAACAAAACTTACGTCCTTTTCCGAACTTACGCACCCGTCCATTTCAGGTTTGCCCAAACTTTCAAATTTACTGAACTATATGCAGTATTTTTTTTTGCTCAATTTGTTTGAGTAATTTTGTAATTGTGAACTTTCCTATCCTATAAATTTATTTGGGTCGATGAATTGACAACGTTTTTAGCAACCACATTGGGTATGACTAATCTGGAAGAGACTCATAAAAAATACAGAAACCTGTTAACTCAAGATTTTGGGTTAAAGGCAGTGTCATGTTCTTTATATGGGTTTTCCCATGGCTTATATGTCACAATTTCCATAGGGTCTCCTCTGGAAAAAATCCAACAGTCTTCTGCAGGGTTTTCCTCTCTCACTACAACTTTTGAGGAGCATTTTTTTTAACTGTATTTTTGGTATTTACGTGTGACTAAACTTTTAAGACTCAAGGACATGATTCGCTGCCTCTTTAAGGGACCGTCCTTTTAACAGATGCATATACTTTACTGACTAACAACATTAACTGCTGGTAGGTGGCATTGATGAAGTTTTCCAACTCTTCCTCATCTAATATGTTTACTGGCATGTATCCATTGAATGCTGAAACAAAATTTTAAACACATCATGAGTCTGTGTACGTTAGTTGTGTCTTATTATTTCTAAGGTATATTGCTGCTTCCATACCTTTGTGTCTTGGTTCATACCTACCTGATCCGATTTTTTTGCCGTACTATTAATTTCTGTACGGCTCCTTTCTTGAACAAACTTTCAAAACCTTTTGTTTTTTAACACTTTCGACATCTATGAATATATGACTGCTAACATGTGGAAGAAGATAAGGGAGTTGTTAACACATTCATTGGATGTAGCAGGGGTGGTGACTGGAATACTGGCGGTGGTTGTCACTTGGAAACATTACCTGATTTAGGTTCCTTGCCAGCAGCATCCGACATCCATTTCAGAACCGTTGTCGATGTCTTGTCAGAACTCAAAAATAAATCAAATTTCTTGAATCCGGATTTGCTTAATGTGACACAAATGTCAATTCGCCGGAGAGACGGCCATGCATCCATTTACTATCTCGGACCAGATGGTACGGCCCCAATGCAGCGGCAAGATTGTAGCCATTGGTGCCTACCTGGTGTTCCCGATTCATGGAATGAGCTTCTTTATGCTCTTCTTCTCAAGAGGGAAGAATTTCGGGAACAGAGACAGAACACAACAAATGTTTCTCAAGTTCCACTATAATTGACATATACAGTTTACAGAGAATGTTATGAGTTATACAAATCAGTGACAACCCTTTTTGAGCGAGGTGAAGCTGCAAGTTGGATTTGGCGTTGGTGCACCTAACTTTTTGTTAGTTCGCTTGATGTCAGAATTTCATTCTTAGCGACCAAAGAAATTTTTAAATGTTTTAATTTCCTGCAAAGTGATTGTTTGACCCTCTTTCTAGTGGTCTGCCATTGTAGGTGAACATATCTAGATGGGATGGGAACTGAATTTTGGATGGTGAGTTTCAGGGATATCTTGTACAAAAAAGAAAAAATAACAGCTGAGATTAAAACCTGATTGATTAGAAGGCATACAGATTTTGTTTTTGTAAATTTCATATGATCCATGATGTTGCTGGTTGTACATTGTATATAACAAGATTTTCAAACCTTTTATTGTTTGTTGTTATTTATATAGGCAAATACTTCAGAGTAATTTATATAGATTCAACAACTATTAAAATTATTAAAATGTTAAGTGTTTAATTTAAAGGGTTCTGCAGAACATTATTACCGCTCAATCCTAGATTCATGCATGCAATTTGGTTCAAGTTTCAAGATTTATTTGTATTTTAATTTTCTTTGAATAATACACATGAATCATACAAATTAGACTAGTTTTTCTTGAAATTGGCATTCTGCACTTAACGTGAATTATACTCGGCTATTCATTTGGTTAATCGCGTTTGATTCTAACACAACGGGGATCTTATGTCATTTCGTGTTGAAGTGTTTGGACCAGTAAATACAGAAAGTGAATTAGTTTTAAAATTATACTTAAAAAGTGATTACATTCGATGATACTAGGTTTTGAAAACAAAGGAGAGTTTTGTTGTCAATAAATCTTATTCAATTTCATCTGGACTGGTTCGATTCGTAAGATTAATACCAGAACATTGGTGTTCCCAGAAAGAAAAACCATTTTCCTTTCGAAATACCACGTAAACAGTTAGGAAAATATTACTTTTTTAAATTCCCAACAATTTATGGAGGAAAACGAGGCATCTTATATATTTTTGTACCTTTTCCCCTTTTTTTAATGCATCATCTTTCCCTTAAGTTTTAATGTCACGCAACTGATTTCTTACTCAACATGCAGAAGAATCGCGTACATGTTATGTACCATGAAAAAGGGGAACAAAATTATAAAAACGTGAAAAGAATCAAACCTCAAATCTAAACTTTTTTTTCTTTCTATACAAACAAAAGAAGAAAGAAATCAGACTAGAAATGAAAGACTATTTCTCCACAGAAAAATAATCATAGTTGGTAGAAAAAAGAAGATAGTTTCTCAGTGGGATACACATAACATCAACAAGAAATATCTTGGATTACTTCGAGAAAAAAGGTGTAGAAACGTGAACAAAGTATATGGTATACATTTGCATTACAATTACAAACTGTCTAAAAACTTTGCAATGCTATGTTGGAAATGATGATGGAAAGTTGAACAGCGAAACTCCAATTTTCTATCTCTAATCGTCAAATGGGTATTGCTCGTACCTGATTGTACAATCATGGAGCACTGAACGAGCCCCTATCCGTGGTGCCTGGCATGTGGTAAACAAGGCCATTTTAGCAGCACCAAGACATGTTTTACAATCAGAGGATGTCAGATTAATGTTACAAGTAGCATGCCCATAGGCATAGACATTAGGATATGGTGAAATGTTGTGGTACTCATAATTCCTTTTCTTTGCTGTTTCCTTCTCTAAGTCTTCCAACACATAACTTAAACTGATTGCAAAAGGGTCCCCTGAGGTGTACACACCACTGTTGCAGAGAACGTTGATGATGCTCGTGTTGGGAATACTCTCAGCAACACTCAACAGCCACAACAAACCAATACCAATTATTGCACATTTTGTTGCTACACCCATCTTCTTCTTCTAGTCTTTGATCGAACTCTAGCACACGATGCGTTGTCACCTTCTCAGCCTTTTACTCTAAAAATGCTAACATCACTTTATAAATCAATGAAACTACTCATATCTATAATTTTAAAAATGAAGTTTCCATAAAAGAAGGAAATGGAAGGTGATTGAATGATGGGAATTAGTGATATGACAGAGGTGTAGCGGAGGTTTCAAGTGGATACGTGCTGTGCATTGCCGGCCATTTAATTTTTGTTCTTTTGCGTTGATGAACGGACTTGTGACGTATCATTCAACAAATTTGCTTAATTAAATTTGAAAGAAGCTTAGTTTCCTCAACCCCCTCCATTCATTTTGCTAATTTTTTTTTCAGATATTTTTCAAGAACTATTGCGCCAGTGATAGCGTAAGCATGATGAAATACAAGAACCTGTTTGATGAACTATTTAGTATTGGAAAATGACACTTGAACAACCATTTTTGACAACATTTAGACACGCGCACACGTGTCAAAATCTGAGTGGTCCAGTTGGAAAAATTAAATGAAAATGGACCACTCAGATTTTGACATGTGTGCGCGTGTCTAAATGTTGTCAAAAATGGTTGTTCAAGTATCATTTTCCTTTAGTATTCTTACAAATAAAGTACCTGTTTTTACTTTTAACTTATTTTAGGTCAAGGCCCACAATGAATATTCATAATCTGTTTCGTTATCTAACTTGATGAGTACTGTTCATACCAATTTTCTTTTCTGGGTTTATTCATAAGAGATGAAAGCTATTAAGATTAACCAACGGAAAAATTTTAGAAGATATGTGTTTGAAAAAGGGTTATTAATCATTATTAATTAGCATATCTTCTAACTTCAATTATTGGATGTTACACTCAAATACATATATTCATGTGTTTCTTTGGCACCAAGAGAACACATATTTGTAATAATAATCTATGACCTAAAATCGGGAATGGTTTATATACATACATAGATAGATAAATCACTGTTAAAATATGGGGTCTACGAAGACAATGCAGTTATTGGGGTGCGAAAACCTGCGATTTCTCCAAGTTCTTCCACCTCTTTCACCAGTTCCTCAACCTTCCGCATCACTTCCATGTGCAAGAAGACGAAGCTAGCAATGGCTAGCACTTGATCATCCTCAAGTTGTGCCATTTTGAACGTGGAAATTATGAAGCTTAAATCTTCTCTGGCGGCTTTCAACTGCTCCGAAACACAACCCTTTGCATTACATTTCATCATTTGCTTCATGCTGTCTCCTAGTTCTTGCAGAACGCATGCAACCTTTGACTCAAGTGCTTCGCATGTTTCTAAATAGACCCATTGTGATTCTCTCAATGTGGCCATGGGCTGACATAAAAGGTTCATTTCATTCAGCCTATCGAAAATCTGGTTTTGTCGTTTTGCAAACCGTATAATATAAGAACCTTAAAAAAGAAAGAAAATATGCACCTACCTCTTTTGATGCTTCGAGGCAACGACGCATTGCAAGAATAAATGCAGCCAGTTCGCGAAGAATCTCCCCAATCTTTAAGTACCTTTCCCAAGGGTAGGAAAATCCAAATTTTCCATGCCAGGGTTCCCAGTTTGCGAAATTTGCCTGAAAAATAAAACACAAACTTATTCCCCACACTTAGTTATGTACACTTTTTCATTCAATTTCAAGAAACACAAGAATCTACCTTACCAGTGATTCATCCTTTGATTTGGAGTTCAATACTGACTTGCAAACGTTGAAGCAAGAACAGGGTTGATTTTCCTTTTCGTTAATCATTTTGGTACATTTGCCTAAACAACCTACAATCACAGAGGATTAATAAATTATAATTGAATCCCTGTCACACTTGGGTCTTAATCTACTGTCATGAGCCTAATATAGTTATTTAAATACACATTTATAATTGAATCTTGTTTGTTAACATTTAATAAAAAAATACAATAAACAGTGTAAAAACACTAATTCAAGTGTAAACTTCGGTCTCTCTTTATATATTCACGAAAAATATTTTTGTGCGTTGTTCACTGTTACTGTAAGGAAAAAAACACTTTTTATCTGAAGTGATACCACCAAGCTTTTAATTGCTTTTCTGGAAACCAAGTTATCAGTAAAAACACAACCACATCTCAGGAATAAACAAGTTGAAATCAAACAACGTTCTTTCATTCGTGTTTCTGTTCAAGAAATGATTAAGATGAGATCGTAAATGGCATTGCCTTATATAGATAGATACCTTGAATTGTATTGGCATGGTCAAGGAATCTGGAGACGATGGAATCGTGAAGTTCATCACTGGCCCACAAAGGAAAGACGAGCAAGTTCACACAGACGCATACAATGAAGCCCATCAGTATATTCAAGAGACGTTCGCCGGCTAATTCCCACACTTTCACATTCACTCGTGTGACAGAAACCACAACTAGATTGAAAGTCAGCAAGAATATCATCACTCCATAATCGTATCTTTTCTTTATGCTTGGAATCAGTCGAAGATATGTGGCAAATGATCCTGAAATCAACACCAAAAGTTTATTAAGTTATGCATAATGTTGAGAGCACCCAGTAGCCGGAAGCCATGAGCATTAGTAATGTTTGTTAGAGAATATAACTATGAGAAACTTACCAAGTATAAATACAGAAGCAGCGATTATGATGGAGTTGCCAACCCTGCCAATCCCAATGCTTTGTGCAAAAAGTGCTGCTAAGCAACCTAGTCCTCCTCCTATAATAGTTCCTAGTCCACGGTTGAAGCCCTTTCCTAGTGTGGCCCCTGACATGTTTATCAAATATGCATACGTAAATTAGATATTCATATTTGCAATGAGTTATGTTAGAGTTGAATGGTGATGAAAGTACCTGCAGAGAATTCAAACATGACCACAACTGTCATGATAGCCCACATTGCATTTTCTCCAATTTGCTTAAAGACAGGGTTCAAGAGGTACAGAAGTGAAACCAAAACCAAGGAGATTCCTACTTTGATGCAGTGAATCATCTTCCTGGTGTCTTGGTCTCTCTGCATCTGCTTGTGTCTGGCACTGAAAGTAATGGAAACACAGTGGACTTCATTTTTCCCAAGATGGGAAAATTGGAATGTTTTGTTCTCCTTGGTTGTATGTGGTAAATTATCTTCTTCTCTATTTGTAATGGCTATTACGTGAGTTGATTCCATTTTGTCTTCACTCTCTCGATTCCTTTCCCTTTTCTCTCTACGAATTTTATAACTTATTCTCTTGGGAAGTTCAATTTGGACACCGATCCAATTTATACTAAGGCATGTAAGTGGGGACTGATGGTGATGGAAGATCAAATTCTAAAGAGTACATGAAATGTCAACACTATACTTTATTAGTTTACCTGAAATAGTTAAATGATATAAATTGCTTTTGTTCTTGACCCATCCAAAAATTTAAGAGTCGCCTTCAAAATAAAACTAACTCGTTAACTTAATATTATATTATCACCTTATGTATACAAAGTCAGTCTCTCAGAATATGAAGTTTGGAAGTTATTTAAATTAATTTCAACTTAAATGTAAATTTACAGTTTACGTTTCATTTGATCTCACTTCAAACAAAACATGTATTACGAGCCAATATATTAATTATTCTCTATCTTGGTATTGATCCGAGTATAGTCTTATATCTTTAATGGTATTTGTGAGTTACTTTTAAGATTAAAACTGAGTCTTGTGAAACTATTTTAGTGTTATGGAATAATAGTCTTCTAATTGATACTAATTTGTAAACTTGATTGTTGTTAGGCTCTTTTTTTTTCTGTAATGGTTATTTTGTAAATTTTTTGAATTATTAAAATTAAGTGATGATTCATCAAGTGATTGTGAATATTCAAAATTTGGTAGAAAAAATATATCTGGACACACATCTACGTTCATTTGACATATTATTTCTTACTCTCTTATTATAAAAATTATGTCAAATGAGTGTAGGTTGTCAACCTACCATTACCTAATTTGATAAGATAAATTCAAGTTTTTAATTCGGAGTAATGGTACCATGATATACTTTACATTCATTTGACACAGATTATAAGGGTAAAATTGTCATAAAAGTGTAAACTTATGTATTATTTCAAAAAAGAAGAGAGTAAAAAGTAAGTAAGGGTAGTGTCAAATGAATGTAAAAAATTTAGATGTGTCAAAGAATCATTATTCTTTTAATCCATTTGTTTGTTTTGGCTTGTTTCATATTAGATTTCTTTTAAAATTAAAATGTTAAAATAAAGAATAATTTTGTAAGTTTATGATTGAATAACATGGAACTAAGCAAAATTGATGAGTATTATTAGTAAGAAACAGTGAATTATTTATCTAGGGCCTCAAAGTTTGACTAAACTTGGTTGATTTTATGGCTAAAAGGTATGTGAGGAAATGAATGAGTATTGGTGTTGAATTGTGTGTAGTAGAAAGTTAGTGGACGTCCAACCCGAACTGAAGACGTGACTATAAGAGAATGAAATGAAACAAGGACTGTCATATCTTCTATGCACATTGCCTTCCTTTGGAATTCGTATAGGACGTCCTTTTTTAGTGACCTTATAGTGGAACACGTTTGCAAACAAACACCACTCACTTCTAATCTTTCTCCACCAAATTACTCTTATTTAATTTCCTATTTCTACAACACTTTCATAATTATTAATTAAGAAAAAAAAGTACCATGACCAAACATTTTTTTTCCAATTAATTAGATGAAAACAAAAACAGAAGGCATGAAAATCTTTGTTGAGGACCCTTATCTTTTGATGGTGGGGAATTCCGTATGGTAGATATATACTTATCCAATGACCTAATAGCAAAAGATGTAGCCCTAAAATGATCCCCACTAAGACATGCAGTGTAATAGATGTTGCTGATAGAAAGAGCATGACCCGACACAACAAGTTTCAATATATGTATTGCATGTTTTTTGTGAACATGGTGGTTCTGTAAGATATTTGTCACATGTACGTACCAAGTTAAAAATATTATCATAGTTTAGGTGATCTTCGTGGAGGTCAAGAATGTCTATCATGAGGAATTTGCAAAGATGCAATGAACTACGTGACACGAAGGTCTACTTTGCTCACACGTTAATTCTATATATTTTGAGTAAGTTAATAAAAGTTATCTTACTATATTGATTAACAATTTTTGGTTAGTTGACTGTAAAGTTAGCAGCTATAGTTGTAAAGAGGAATCATTATCAAACCATTCCACTTCCACTTAATTCATTTTGGGTTGACCTGTCATCACACTACCTACAAATTAAACTTAGGGTGGGAGCTTATCACATTTTGTGCAACTTTTCCATCGTCAAAATGGTTTATCATTCCATTATATATATATATATATATATATATATATATATATATATATATATATATATATATACATATATATATATATATATATATATATATATACATACACACATATATATATATATATATATATATATATATATATATATATACATACACACATATATATATATACATACACACACACATATATATATATATATATATATATATATATATATATATATATATATATATAAACAAATTATATATTATATTGTATAATTATCTGATCAACGCACTCCCCTGTCTACCGAACGACAACTCTCTTAAGAGAATGAACATTTATCCAAATCAAGAACAATTGACTAACATATCCATAGATAATCGATGAGTAATACATATTAAAATCATTATCATAAATCCAATATATTTAAAAAAGGTAAAATATGTTTATGGACTTTTGGCCCATAATTGGTCAAATCCTAATTGAAAGTTCACTTAAAAACCTATGAATACAAAAATAAGGTAAAGAGATAGGTGATTACATTTATTGTGTAATTAAAACTTTAGTGATAATCAATAAGATATATTAAGAAATACATCTAATGAAAATTATTATATAATTTCAAATTAAGAGTAATTATGTTATAAAATTTATGCTTGTATAATGACTTTAGTTATAAAATATATGCTTGAATCTTGGTTTGTGTATCTTTTTGTAATAATTTTTTTTCCTCAAAAGAGCTAGAATATTCTAAGAATTCCTAATAATATATTTTTTTATTGTTTTATAAAAAAAATTGAATGACATTTAAAGATTATGGATGATTTAGGAGTGCTTTTTTTTCTTTTATTAAAACGAGAGATCAATTTGATACAAGTACGTCAAATCTCAGCAAAGATAATTAATACAAAAATTAATCAACGAGAAAAAAAAGAGGAAATCATACAGTGAATTTTAGTATAACAATAAAATAAATCTTAATCACAATTAATTAAACATAAGTAATATATTCTCAAAACATAAAAAAAGATGGTAAACAATGTAAGCACAATTATTTAAGAGTGAAATTTTACAATAACTTTTTTAATTAATATTTTTATTGATTATTGATTTTATAATTAAATAAAGGGCAGATATGTGTGGGCTAAAATAGGAGTTGTTAGTAGCTTATTTTTTAATTGTAATGTAGCTGGACGTGTGATGAATTAATCGGTGCGAGTATAAATAACACATTATTATCTAGTCAAATACTTTTTTAAGTAGTTTAATTAGAATCGTAACTCTTCCTAATTAAAGAAATATTCTGTTGCATTACTAATTTATGTCTCATAAGCGATCACAATAGTTTGGGATTGGTCTAAAAATATTTACCCCATAACCTATCTTAATATCTAGGAAAAGCTTTTGCGAATTTTTTTCCGCCTACGTCAACATTTTTTTTTTAAATTTTAAATATTTAAAAAAAAAAAAGTATAAATTTAAGTAAATATATAAGTATTTAAAGTAGAATTTAATAAAATAATTCACTAAAATATTGATATATATAAATCTTATATTTCCAAAATGCAAATTTTACTAAAATATAAGTTTTACAAAATTAATCCGTTCAAAAATAATTTTAATTTCAATAGTTTAAATGGAAAATATAAATATATAAAATTAAATTCTAAACAATTTATCAATAGTTAATATTTTTATTATTAATTTTACTTTAATTACTTAACTTTTGGAAAAATATTTAAATATAATTCATTAACAATTTATAGATTGAATATCATTAAATTCATATAATCCTATCAATAAGTAAGTAAATTGTAACATCTAGAAATACAGGATTAAAATTATAAATAGAACTATCACATAATTAATAAAATAGATCAATTAATAAAATATATTAGTTAATAAAATAGATCAGCATGCAAGATTATGAAGTTAATTTATAATTATTTAATATAATTATAAAACAAATTTTATATAGAAGGAGTTAAGATCAAAACTATAAACAAGAATTGTCATCTAAACCACCAAAAGAAAACAATATCATTGTCGATATAACTACTAAAATCGCTAAGCATCCGAGATGTCTCCACCTAACGCCTGCTCTACGGTCACCTCATAACCCTCTGCTCACACCCACTAGATGATCATAGCTAAGACAACCAAGCATAAAAACATACCAACAAGACATAAACAAAAGGGTAAGCTAGTGATACAAAATAATTTATATTATACATTACCATTTCACACATGAATCACATTTCATATAAAGCAATCCAAGCATCTTAAACATGAAAGACCTAAACTAGACTATCCAAATTTAATATATGAATGTTGACCTATGGCGGGTTGTGCATTTGTGGTAGTCTCTACTGTTTTGCAAAGTCATTGCCAATGAGTTTCACCCTACCATACTCACAAGGTTAGTCTGTACTGCGTCTTAGGTCACACTAGAAGCACCTAAATCAAGACTTTTTGCTACTCTCACCACAAGTATCAATCTTCTCTACTTGATAATGAATCAGGATAACTCCCAAGACTAAGCTCCCTACATTCATACTAACAACACTTTGATATAACCATTAAGAATCCTCCTTAAAACTCTTACACACCTGATAACGGTTGATTTTACGTGTTTTTGTGTGTATATTTTGTGAATAAATCAACTCCTTCATAGCTTTTAACTTTTTTTATCCTCAAGTTTAATGTGTTTTCTCGTTTTCTTGTGTTTTAGTTAGTATATACTTGTTTTTACCTCTAATCTCTTTGTTTGAGTGTGTGAAATAAATGAATAGGAAATAATTCTAGTGGAGGAAAACAAGCAATAACTCAAGGAAACATGTTTCGGGACAATAAAATATCAATTTGAAGTAAATACCCATGTTGGACGCCTTTGGAATTGCACAAGAACTTCAATTTTAGAATGTTGTCAAAACTGCCTGGGGCTGAGAGCCACTTTCCAGCGCTGAGCGCCACACTTACAGAGAGCTCCCAGTGGTTCTGGCGCTGAGCGCCACTCTTCACCATTGAGCGACACATTTCTAAAGAGCTGCCACGGAGGTTGGCGCTGAGCAACGGGTTCTACCGCTGAGTGTTGGCGACACTGACATGTAAAAATGAGTTATTTAAGCATGGTTCTCGCGAGTTTTGGGCATTCTTCTCGTCCTACACTTCATTCTTCACCTAGAAAGATTGGGAGAGGCCCTTGGAGACTGTTTGGGGGTGTTGGGAAGCTCTCTCACTCCTCCTTGGGTCTTCAAGATTCATCAATGGTGATTTTGCCCCTTTTGGGTTGAGGAAGAAGATGGGTCACGGATTGGAGATGGAATTGGGAAGGGGAGGCGCAAATGAAGCATGGAGCAATTGCTGAGAACCTTGGGAAAGGTTGTACATCTTCTCTTTGGTTCCAATTTCTTTCCTATCTCTTCAATTTTGTAGAACCCTAAGTTCTCCACTATGGAGGATTTTTCTTATTTGTTGAGATTAGTTGTAAAACAAAGAATTCTTATGTATTTTGTGATGTTAATGATATATGCTTTTCCAATTCATGTTAGTGTTCAATTTCTATGCTTAATGCTTGCTTTGGATTGATCGCCCATGCATGAATTTTGGTTCTTGATGTATTAAGAAATATGACTTAAACCTAGAATTGAAATTGAATACCTATTGGATGAAATTGAGATGTTTGTGAATGCATAAAATGGATGAATTCTAGTCTTGACAAATTATAATTACACTATGTTAAATTCCTTGCACACGAACTGTTTGATAAAATACCAAAAAGAGTTTATTGTATTGTTTTGTGCACTTTAATGTCTAATTGAGTTATAAAAGGAAGAATTATCATATGTTGCACAAGTCCCTTAGGAGATAAAGATATTTATTACTTGCTACGCTGAGACCGGTGCATTTGTCGTTGGTTTTGCAGCCAACAACACCTCATTCCATTCAAACTTATGTTCCAAACCTTATCACAGATGATACAATAAATCATTATAACTTTTAATGCCATACACCTCAAAAGAAAATATTCAAAAACACTTAAGAGCACAGACCCACTCGCCCAACATAGAACCTTTGCTAGCCCAATGAGGCAAAACAACAAGCCTCCCAAGCTAAGCTAGCTAGCTCGCTTAGCCTCTACAACTCTCTGCCATAAACCTAAAATACTCGCCTAGCGAGCTTCTCCACTCGTCTAGCGAGTCCCAAAACAACAAGCTCTACAAGCTAAGCGAGCTGGCTTGCTCAATCTCTAGAACTCACTGCCATAACTCCCCTTAAACTTGCCCATCGAGCCCATTTTGTTTGCCTAGCCTGACTGCATAATTCTGCAACACTAAAATTGTATAATTAACATTCCTAAACCACCCATGACCTATTATAATCATTTTTACCAAAGTACTTCTAACACTTCTTGGATTATAAACTATTTTATACTTAAATAAAAGTGTATAACCTATCTTAAACTAATGATCAACTATTTACAATAAGGTATCAACTAAAAAACAACTAAATCCTCAACTTAGAGACCAAAACTCAAGTCTACAAGTTCTAGCTCATTTTTTTTTTATCAAATTAGGACATCTAACAAGTCAGAAATGACTTATCAATACTCTTAAAAACTTCCATTTGACACATAATCTCTAATTCAAAATCTCACTAGTTCAAACCCCCAAAAATGCACTTAAAACCACTACATTCTCTTTTCTAAAATAGATTTCAACCACTTCACAACTCAAACAACCCTCAAATCACACTCAAACAAACTCTAAAACTTCATTTCCTCTTTTTAACCCTTAACTCAAAAATTCATATATAAAAACTCCTTATTTGACTAAGAACAGTTACAACTCAACCTAATTCAATTATCTTCCACATTAAATCAAATTCAACACCACCAAACATCTCAATAACATAATTCATCATACAAATAGAGTTTCACCTAGAATCATTTATCATCAACAATCATGATGTGATCAAATTCACTTACTCAACAACAACAATTCACATTAACTTGCATTTCAATCATAAACATCCAATATCTACAAACTGCAGATCCTAAATATTATCAATTCATACTTTATAAATTAACATATGAACTAGCTTTCCTTCCCTAACATCGAAGCCACTCAACTCTAAGAACGCACACTCGCTGCTTCAAGCACAAGAAACTCTAAAAACACCTACAAATCACCGAATCACAAAAGTGAATCCTTAGAACCTCAGATTAACAAAGAACTAGGAAAAGAGGTCATGAAACACATGCAACAAGAGATCACTATGCATGATCTTAAACTAAGAACAAAAAGAAAAAATGTGTTGTTTCGGTGTACATTTGTCCGGTGTGTCTTTATTGCTCCTGGCTGTCTGGGACGCTGTCTGGGACGCTGTCTGGGACGCTTGCTCTTCTCCAATTGTTGCTCTTCATACTTGCCAAAGGAGGGGGAGGTACCTGCAAAGATACTCCGACGCTCAAGTCAGATGTGAATTATGGACGCTCAAGTCAGATGTGAATTATGGAGCCTCAGCTCTCCAGAGAGTAATTATGGTACTGCTCTGAAATATTATTCTAGAGTCTCTAGAGCATAAAGAGAACGTACCTGGACTTTGGTCCTGTCACTGTATTTATAAGCAAAATAAAAATAACCACCTTACCTAAAAATGTGGTTAGTGGCTTTGATAAATATCTTAACTGTCTAAAATATCTAAGATATTTATGTTATTACATAAATATCCTTACTACATAACATGTGTCAAAACTTACTTACTCTAAACTAGAAATTTATCGGTAGAAGTTGGAGAACGTACTGTTGTGATCTTCTAGGAACTTCCTAATCGTCAAACAGATTATCAATGAGTTAGATTTTTTAGCAAGAAGGGAGAGAACTTGGAGGAAGAGTTTTAGAGAGATGATTTGTGTTTTAAGTAATGAGACCAATTTAAGAAATTCTATTTATATTAATGAATTATTTTAACTTTAAAACACTTGGTCTCATTATTTTAAAATATTTATAAACTATAATACTCTATTTTCTAGGTTCTTACGTCGTTATCATTCAAAATGTTATTGCAAATAGCGATTGTAGAAAATTTTTTGTCTTCCCTAAATATGAGGTACTAGCATCATATTACACTTTCTTCTTGCTTAGTGATGGAACATCTTTGTTTTGAAATTTAGTGGATGTATAATTTTATTACAGTTACTTAATCAATAAATTCATTTATAAGTGATAGTGGCACAAACTCTTTTGCTATTTTATTTTGAAGGGCTATTGGTTGATGATGTTAGTTAATAGTTCTCTTCTTATAATTGTAACTTGCTAAGAATAATCATCTTTTGGTATTTAAAGGGTTCTTTCAATCCTCGGTTGTACATATATTTACAATAATATATATACAAGTAAAATAATCTGAGTCATATAATTTGTTTACCGATTAAACAGGAATTGAATATGATTTTAGTTTCTAAATTTTAACACAAAATTGAATTTTATTTTTGTTTGATATAATTTAGTTTTCAAATTTTAAAAATAACAGATATAATCATTTTTATCTAACTGTGTTAAATATTTTGGATGTATGAAATTAAATTTTAAACTAACATTTTACAACGCATACTAAAAACAACTGCATGCTAAAATACTAGTTTGGAATATTGATTAATATGTAAAAGATTTTATCATAGTTGAATTAAGAGATTTATATTAATTTATTTGTCAAATTTAAAGATTAAAACATATATCAAAGTTTGAAAGAGTGTTAAATTACAATTCCATATAATGTAAGTATAAAAATTACAAACATATTTAAAACAAGGTACTAAAAAAGGAAGGTCCTGAATTGTTGTATTGTATTGATTGTCTCCTAAAAGCTAAAGTGAAAAGGGAAAAGATAAAGAAAATGGAGAGGAAGTTGGAGTAAGAAGAAGAAAAAACCTTACCTCTAATTGACAGAAAGGTTATCATGTTTCTCAAAGTTCCTTACAACATTTTACTCTCTCCATTAGGATTTATCCAGTGTTTTTGCACTACCAAAAGGTGGTCTTTGTTTTCTTCTTAAAGACACACAAAAACTACTTGCAGCATGAATTAACATATTTTTTATCTACATGTGTAAAAGTATTGGAATAGTTTAATTACTCTAAAATTAATATATTTTTTAATGCTTATTAAAGAAAAAACAGTGAGATGTGTGTTGTGTTGGTGGTGTGGTTTATAATTAGATGGAGAAAAGCATTGAGTGTATGTTAAGTGTGGTAATGTGTACGACAAATGTACGAGCATGCTGGGGTGGACAGAGAATGAGATTCGTGCACGCGTTAGCCTTGTTGGCCGCAAACTTTTTGAAAAAATAAGAAATAAAAAAGAGAAAGATCGATTCAGTGGTTTAATTGATGTGATGTTATACGCTTCAGCTCTGTGTGTTAGTGTTTGACCCAATTAAATTGCCATTCCTCTGTCTTCAAATTCCACCCACCCACAAAACATAACTCAAAAATCTTTAAGACATGCAACTTTTTTTAATATTCTTTATCCATAATTACTCATAAAATAAATGTTAAAGACATGAGTTTTATTTTAATTTATTATATTTTTAAAAAAATTTATAAACTTTAATTAAAAAATAAATAAATTTATAGTATATAAAAAGATAAATATATATTTTATTTTGTAAGTTATTATTTTAAAATTGAGTTAAGTTTGAAGTTAATTTTTAAGATTAAAGTTATTTGAAAATTTTTTTAAAAAAAAACGAAACTTATATTAAAATTTAAAATCAATTTTATAGAATTGACTTTAAACTTAAAATTAATTTTTTAGAAAAAAATATTTTATCTTAATCTAAATCATTTTAATATCAACATTTCCTCCATAAATTTGATACAAAACCATCCTCCTCTCACTAATATAAGTTTAAAGACAATTTTTTCAAATTACAAAATAATTTAAGGGAAAATTTGTTGTCTTAGAATCTGATTGGACGTATTATGCTATGAATATTTCAGAAAGAAAAACAAAAACAAAAAACTATGGAATGTTTTTTTTTATGTGTAATTAATTTCAAAATAAAATTTATTAGAATTTAGAATATTTGTGCAAATTAATTTGAATATATGACCATGCTAGTTTTTTTTTTATTTGTAGAAATATTATCATCAGCTATCAGTTTTAAAAGGTAAGATTACTTTTTAAGTGATTATATATTCGAGAGATATTTATTGGACTCAAACTAGAAAGCCATTATCATTATTACTTAATAATATTGACTTAGGAACCGTTGTTTCAAACTCAAAGACTTTATTTGCTAATTACTAAACGCAAATCGTTTTAAGATAAACAGTCTAAACATAATCAATATGTTAAGTCAATACGCCGTGATTAGACATGCTAATTAAGCTAGAACATATACAAAGCGACTAATGTAAAGTTATTTTCCAAATAGGTTTTCCAAAATTTTCAGTATATAATTTCCAGAACAGAATTTCCAGAATCAGATTTTAGGAATACAAGTTTAGAAATTAGGCTTCCAGAACACATGAAATACATTCTGAGCCTCAAATAAAGGTGTTTATTTATTTTTTATTATTATGAAATGCAATTAGTAATTATGGTGGTGCAGGAAGCAATATCTCATCGTCTCTGCAGTGAGTTGATACTTTGTTTTCTACCGGGCTTTCCCTAGCGATCCATGATGAGTTAGCCATACTCAACTGGCTATTGCTTTCTACACTCACACAATTACTAACTACATTTCACAATAGAAAAAAAGACTCAAGCACACCTTATTTCAGGCTATTACTTCCAGAATATGTTTCATGTGTACTGAAAATCTAATTTTTGAATTTTTGTTCCTGAAATTTTATTTAAAAATTTCTTTTCAGAAGTTTTATTTTGAAAGTTTCAGAAAATTTATTTCGGACAATTTTCAGAATATATTTTAAAAATTTGTACGGTGTACAAAGAAATCGTGGGGTGCAGAAAGTAAAAACTAGGATTTGTTTGTCGTTAACTCTAATTTTAGACATAATCATTTATCTGTGGGGTCTGTTTTGTATAATCCGTTACCTTTAAGGACGTTTCTTTTTCGTTTTCAATGTTTTATTTATTTATTTATTTATTTATTTATCTCTTTTTTCAATTTCTTAATCTTATTCGGTAACTATAATTAATATTCTTTCTCATTTCTATTCTTTTTACTTTCTTAGTTATTGTCTAATCTACCCAGGTAATTTATCACTTTTGCTTTTGCTTTATAACTTTGATACGTTTTTTTATTCTTTTTGTGGCTGCTTTATGTATTTATTTCATCAAACTTAATATTTTCGGTTATGACTTAGAATAAATGCTTTAATTGTTTTTCATTCCAAATTTATAATTCTCCATTTAAATTATCTTAAGTGTATTTTTTTGGACGTTAAGACTCAAATGACCAGTATTAAATTAAAGCATAATGAAAAAAAAAAGAGAATTTGATTTCAGGTCAGCCCTTAAATAAATAAAAATTTAAGTAATCACTCACTTTTAAAAAGTTTTATTAATATGGCATAGGATTCTATATACGTATCAATAAAAAGAAATTAAATCCGTCATAATTTACCTTCAATAAAACAGATCAGAAGCTTGACAACAGTTGTTCTGCATGTGTATATAATTAAGAGCAATAACAAGATTATCCTGAAGGTCAAGTTTGAATTAATAATATGAAATAGATTTAAAATACCATTTCATTGTTAAAGCATAATGATATAACATTTATATGCATGGCTCCATGAATGACAAAAACAGGTTAAACTAGGTTTTTGTTGCAGAAGTAGGGGTAATATTAGGGTTAGGGTTATATATAGCAGGTTGGATTTGGAATAATGGAGTGAAAACACACTTTGAACAATTTAGCTTTATGAAACTTCATAGAAAAGGGAATATAGGATAGGAAAGTCTATATGGAAGGGTGTCATTTGAAGTGTTTGGAAGCAAAGAAATATGATTTTATTTATGGATGAAAGGGTAGACACAAAACAGGTGTTTATTTTAAAATTCCAATGTGAAGTCAAAAGTCATGATCAAAATATATATAAATTATAAGTTCTAAAACTAGTTAATCTAAATGATTACATGAAAGAAAAAGAAAACGGCTGGAAGAAAACTTGAAGAGGCAGTAATGATCTATATGATGAAGAAATAAGGTTATATAATATACGTTTTAGTCTATATTTTACTTACATCATTTGCACCCCAAATAAGATAGTAAAAAAAAAAAATCAAACTTGATAGAATGAGATCTAATAATATATTACCACTATTTTCTTTTATTTTGGCCCTTTTACAAATCCTAACCACCATTATAGAGTCAAATAATATATATATATATATATATATATATATATATATATATATATATATATATATATATATATAGATACCTCGGTCAGGATCAAAACAATTATAAGAATGGTGATATGTTGACATCATTAATTAGATAAAAAAATACATATTCAACAATTCAAAATATAGTAATATTTAATTATATTCATTTTTTTAACTTAAAATTTAATTAAATTATTATATCAGGTTAATATATTAACAATAACATATAAATAACACTCATTTAATAATTTATTTAAATAATATTTATCGATAAATATTTATTAAATATTTTTTTGTCTGTAATTAACTAATAAAATTTACAAACAAAATGATTTATTGGCAAAATTTATCCACAAGATAATGTTTTGTTGATAAGTAATTTTAATTTATCTATATTTTAATTGTTAATAATATCAATTTTTCTATAATACTAAATTAAAATTTATACTAAAAAATAAAATTATAGTTAAAATATATTACTAATTTAAATTGTTAAGTGAAATTTTTTATTTACCAGTGTCCACATATTACCACTTTATAAATTTCATGTGGCTATGTTAAGTCCAAAGGAGACATACAATAGAATTATGCATGCTTTAGGATCTATGACAGAGAAGGTGATTTCTGTGTTATCAGACAAATTAAATCAAATAACCTTTAAATCATTCTTTATTGATTTGAACAGAATCTGGGTCGATATCACATGTCAAATTCTATGTTCTGTCACCTCTCCACACCTAATTGAATAACACCTATAATTAAAAGAATGTTTTGAATACTTTTTAGGCTATAAAGTCATTGGAAAAAAGAGACATTGGATTTACTTTTATTTTATTGAATTTAAAGTAATCGTTAAGCTAACATTATTCCAAAATGTGATAAACATTAAAGTTAAAGTATATACTATTCTTTAAGCCAACAGTAAAATATAAGAAAATGTTGACAATCCGTAATTTATAAAACACATTGTTTTTAACAAAAGAAATATATAATAAAGGTAAATTTGTAATTAAATTTTATACAAAATATTAAAAATAATAATATTGTGGATTGTTAAGTGAGTTAAAAAAGGAGCAGGGTATCAACATATAAAGGTTCAAAATTAAAATACTGGCAAAGAGTATACAACTGAAAATAAAGAGAGAGAAGTACTATTGTTAAAAATATAACAGAATAGATGATCAATATTTTATGAAGGAAAACTCTATTTTATCAATGGAAGGTTAAGGCCTATTTTTTATTTAATCTATATTTACAGAGTGTTTTGATTTTTCACACTACTAATTAAGTACATTTACACCCTTGATTCTAATTTAAGTCTTAAGCGAAAATTTTCAATTAGAATATTCTAATTTTATCTAATTTGTCTTAGCTTTTAGGGACAAGATACTTGATGTAGAAGAAATGTCTTGTTTGAGACTAATAAAAACCTAGGTTTGGATAAGATATAAATATTCACATTTTTTTCATATTTGGATTGATAAATGTAATGGAATGTCAAGGTTAAGATTGTGTTTGTATTAAATGATGATATATACACTCTTAATGCTCTTGTGTAAAGATGAATATGTGAGTTTGTTAGGCATTTATTTGTGTGGATTTTGCAATAATTTCAATGCAGCTTTTAATAAAAAGATATGCGACCATATACTCTATAATTGAATGAAAGACAAAAATAACATTCATTTTACCAAAATACAAAGTTGTTGAAATGAGTAAAAGAAAATGAAGTATTGTTCGTTGACAGGTGTTTAGTTTAAGTAAAATTACATATTATTTAGACATTTTTTCTATATAAATATAAATCATAGTAAAAATAATCTCATTTGCCTTTAATTACAAAATGAGGAGTATAAAAAGTGAAAATTAATATGTTTGTTCTTGCAAGTAAAATGAAGGAAATTAAGAAGTTAGTGTTGAGCTCCAAAGTTATCATTGAGTCACGTAACCACACATGAAGAAACTTTCACTGCAACAAAATCTCAAGCTCCAAAATGGCAGTTGAGCTTCAAGAGAAACTCACCTAGAAAGGAAAACTCCATTGTTGATCACTAAGTTGGAAGCTCAAGAATGGAAGAAAACCCACCTAAGGAAGAAACATCATGGTTGACCAACACTTTGGGAGTTGAACATTATTTCTCTATAAAAAGAGATCATACCTTTGTTATTTGAATGCTAATTTTGTTCATCATTTAGAGAGAATTTCAGTATAGTGTTTAGGCATACATTAGAACATCTTTAAAATGCATGGAGAAAAACTACTCCATGTACTTGTTGTAAACATCATTATGAGCAACTAACTTCTTCCTATAGTTGGGATTGAATGTAACTTCTCTTAAACTATGTACTGCACTTGATTCAATATATATTATGTTCTTGTTTTGTGTTGGATATTTGATTTGCTTTTATTGTTTTGATGACTTAGCCAATCATCATACTTCATTAACCTAAATGGAGTAGGAACTGATTTAATGTTTAGATCCAATCAAATTTCCTAATACTCGATAGATACCAATGATGGATCTACGACTTTAGTTGATTTAAATAATCTTGTTTTTTAATGCAAGAGTCACTTCACCAATGTGAAAAATCATATTATGTCTGATACCCTTAGATTCTAATACTACAAGAATGAGGATAGAATTACATTTAAAGGTGCTTCCAAGGAACACCAAAATAAAAAACAAAATTTATAGAGAATCAAGGTAGTGCAATTAAGTTAAAAGAAACCACATACTACTCTTTTATAATAAGATGGTAAAAAAAGTTATGATTTTTAATAATAATAATAATTATTATTATTATTAATAAATCTAATATTAATACAATAAATAATAATTAGAATAATAAAATAATATTATTGTAAATTTTTATTATAATTTATTTAATATATGTATAAATTGTCAACATAATAATTATTTGATATATTTTTGGTTAACAATAATTTAAATAATAATATATAAATTATTACTTAAGAAAATGTATTTTAAATCTATTTCTACAAATCCTTTTAAAAATTTTAATTTTATTTTTTTCAATTTTTTTTCTTATAAATAAAAAATTCAATTTCATTTTAATATAATTACACTACTTATATTTAAATTTATAGGGTTAAATATGTTTTTAGTCCCTAAACTATTGGCCGTTTCTGGTTTTCGTCCCTCTTCCAAAGTAAGGTACAATTTGGTCCTCATTCTTTAGAAAAACGTTCGTTTTAGTCCTCAAAATTTTGTTTTAAGTCCTCGTTTTAGTCCTCAAAACGTTCGTTTTTTCGACTAAAACGAACGTTTTTTAAAGATTGAGGACTAAATTGTACCTTACTTTGGAAGAGGGACGAAAACCAGAAACGGTCAATAGTTTAGGGACTAAAAACATATTTAACCCAAATTTATATCACATTTCTCCAGAAGGCTAAATTATTTTTCATATATTTTTATCAATTAAAATATTTGTAATATATTATACCCATCACATCATTCACAAATTTTTCCTTCAAATTCCTTCATTTATCCTTTGATCCAAACAACACTACAATCTCATCTCCATCTCCTCAAGTTCATCCATTTACTCTTCATCAAATCATCTCTCTAATCTAAACACTACCTAAAGGTGGTAGAAGCGAAGAGATACTCTAAGTGCAATTACTAGCGAAGAATGCTACTTTGACTATCATATCATTCAAAGAAGAGGTGCCTAATTGTCTCCTTATATTTCCCACACAATACATAACTTTTACATCTCACTTGGACACATCTTTTTAATAAGTTGTCCTTAGTTGTAATTCTCACATTAATTGTTAGTTCTCCATATAAGTAACATTATTTTTGGTATCGCCTTTTTGTACCATATTTATATAAAGAATTCATTTTTACCCATTTAGTAATCTCTCGCCTAGCCACAAGAATCCCTCACCTAGCAAGACATTGAACACCTATCTAGCAAATGAGCCTTATGACCTAGCGAGCATAACAATCCAACGTGTCAGATAAGCTATGTCTTGCCCAACGAGAGGGTATTCTCTCATAGTGGGAAAACACTTTTTGGAGAACAATTACAAGTGTCGAGAGTTGAAGAAAAGAGTAGTTTTTTATGTGGGAATGCAACTCAAACTCAAGACACATGTTGAGGCACTTCTAGGGCTCGGGGACTCCATCTTTCTTCATCTATTTCACCATTTTAATCCCTTCTTGTGTTTTAGATGTATAGGAGTAGCTAAACTTTATTTCATTAGGGTTGAATGTAATGTACGTAAGTTGTTTGTAGCTTTTTTCTATGCAATAGAATATCTTTCAATATTCTTGTGTTCTATCTTTATTATTCACGAAATATCTATGTTATTTGGATGGTGTCTAATCAATGAAAATGTTTTTGAACCTAGACCTAGATAGAACATCCAAGATGTTTGGTTCTAGACATATATCAAAGCTTTTTGTCATTCTAGCATATTTTCTTAATGCAAATCTTATGTTTGAATATTTAAGGGATTAATATTTTCATATAAGGATTTAAAACTTGTCTCTAAGGGATTATTAGGGTTTATATACTTATGATGTGAATGCTTGGGTGTGTTAGAGATATATTGTGTACATGATTGCATAAACTTTGGGTCATGAAGTCCAACTCCAGTGAGTCTTTATTCAGATCATTTTATAACTTTCATATTTAGAACTTTATATGTTTTTAACTTGTTTGAATCAATCAATGTTCATATTCACCGCCTAAATTAGTAAGTAATCATAGTTAGCTAAACAAACACAAATCCCTTAGGAAACAATACTTTGACCTACCATCTTTACTACTTGGTACAATTTTGGTATATTTACCAATGAGTTAACAGAATTTTACTGATGAGATTATAGTTATCAGGAATTTGTCGATAAACTCAAATTATAAATGGATTTTTTCTATTATTGACGAATTGTGTTCATCAATGATACACAATTTTTCTTATAGTGCTTATATAGTGATAGATGCTCTAAAGGACCAGTGGATGAAGTTAGCAAATTGATTTGGTAATTTACTAGTAACTACGTGTTTTGACTATTGAAAAGTTGAGTTAATTCATGCTAAGTTGAATAAATTAGTTGTGTAATCTTTGAAACCAGTAGACATTTAATCGGTAAACTACTAAGGTGTTTACTTTGTAAAGCTATGTGTGGACCACAACCTCGTCCGAGAATTGTACTAGAGACTTGTCTATTGTATGGAACACTAAGGTGTCTATTGTGTGCATGATTAGATCTAGTGCTGTCAAAATGGGTTGTAACCCGCTAGCCAACCCTGTCCACCACGGGTTTGAGCCGGGTTGAGTTGGAAAAAAAATGTAATTTTTTTATACGGGATAGTTTTCAATCCGGCTCACCCGGGTTGAACCCGTGGTGAGCCGGGTTGAACCCGTGGTGAGCCGGGTTGGCTCACCAACTCACCTAATTTAATTTAATTTTTTATTATTTTATGTTTCAATATTATTAGTTAATATTTTTTTATTATATTGTAGATGGGATAAAAAAAAGATGTTTCAAGAGAAAAAAAATATTATAGATTTATCTATTCAAGACTCTAATATTATAGATGGACAAGTGATACAAAATTCATCAATATTAAAAACTTATTTGTTCGCCTTTTGTGCTTGTTTTTGGATTATGCTTAGATTGTATGATACTTTTTTTTTATTTTGAATTGTCTTTGGAGTTTAACATCATTTTAGACTGAAATTTATTTAGATTTGAATTAAAAAAATTATTTAAAAAAAAACTTATAATTAAGTGAGCTAGTGAGTCAACCCGTTTAACCTACTAACTCGTGGTGGGTAGGGTTTAAATTTTTTCAACTCGCTAATAAATGAGTCGAGTTGGGTTGGTTCACTAAATGACCAAGCCGTGGTGGATCGAGTCGAATTATCCGTTTTGACAACTGTAATTGGATCGTTTGATATGATTGGATCTCAATAATAGAATTTACTACCTTGGAGTATCTTCTCCTTTGAATTTACTACAAGAAAGAAATGGACTTTCTAACATGCAAAATTTGTTGATATTAGTGAAATCTTATCAATAAATTTTTTTCTTACGAGAAAATGATAGTATAAAATTTGTTAGTATTTATCGAAAATCATATATTTGTTAATAATTATTTATCAATAATAACCGACAATCATAATATATCAGTAGAAATTTGTTAGTATTTCCCTTCTTTCTCCTCTTTTTTTACTTCTACAATCTCCTCCTCCTTTTTTCTTCTTTTCACATCTCTAATGAATTTAAAAATATATTTTTACATAAAATTTAACATCCAGATTTTAAAAATGATTTAATTAACAACAAATTTTACAAACAAATTTTACTATAAAATGTTGGTTAAAACAAAATGATCGATAAAATTGATAGAAAGGGTACTAAAATATCTAATTACTAACCGATTTTACTGATAGATTCATTGAATTTATGTTCATTAAAATCGATATTAATATTGTTTCTGCACAACCATTTATTAAATTTATCCTTTTACAATAGAAATAATACTAGAACTTCCATAAGTTTACACAAAATTTACATTTAGAATTCTATATTGTGTAAATTATTAGAAAATTAAGGTATAGAATTCAATAATTATGCCATGATCAGTGTTGAAAGAAAAACTTTGATAAATCTCCACTTTATAATCATATGTTGTACTTTGAAATTAACACTGCACTCATCGTGAAGCACAACGCACAACAGAGCCTTCGTAATATAATGGTCAAAAAGATGAGAAAATAATGATTGGAAGCTGAGGCAATGGAATGGGGGAAAAGGGCCCTTCAAAAAGATATTCAACCAAACACTGCAACATCTTTTGCTTTTATTTAGTGTTCAAGAAGACTGTTATAATTTCATACAGATAAAGCATAGAACTCAACAGTCATAATGTTGTTGTCTTCCATTGCCAAAAAGACTGACAAATAGATTTTAATTTTAATTTTTTTAATACTACAGAATAAACTTAATATTTTAATTACATGAACATGCTTATATCAGCGTGATGAGTATAAAGCTTATAGAGCTTCTAGTTAAAATTTAAATACATCCTTAATAATAATAAAAGAATATATTCTTTTATAAATCCTAAAAGTCTATACAAGAAGGTAGCTTTAAAATAAATAAACTAAGCGATAAATATTTCATTGTTTATAAAGAAAAGGTAAACTAAAATAAAATGGTAGTTTTGAAGTAAATAAATATTTAACATTGGATATATGAATAAGTTTATAAGAAAAAAGAGCAATAATAAGTATATGATTCGTACCTTATAATAGAAGATCCACGGTGGTCCACAAAAACAATAATAGATTTACACATTCATTCTGTCGGCTGCGAGAAGAATAAAATTACAATTAAATTTATATTTGTTTTTTCTTTCATCTTATTTTCATTACATTTGTCTATTTTTTTTCTTCTTTTTTATAACATTACTTATTATATATATATATATATATATATATATATATATATTATCTTGTCTTTTTCTTTTCCATATCAATCCACCCATACATGATTATCTCCATTCTGAAAAGAAAGGAGAAAGATCATAAATCCTAAAAGAAAATCGTCAAATTCAACAAAGTGGGAGAGTAGTAAAACAAAACCAAAAAAAACTCCAAACATCTTATTTATAATTTTTGAATATATTTTAAAATATTTAAATTTTAACATATATATATATATATATATATATATACCAAGTTTTTAAAAAATACTCAAATCAATAAAACTAATTAGTATCTCCTGTACTAGATCCAATTTCAATTTTCAATCAAACTAAAAAATAATTAAAAATGTTTAGGATTGTAAAATAAATATTTGATTAATATATAGATGCATAGTTTTAAAGTAAAGATACGTTTAAAAGATATATAACATTGGAATAATCAATTAAAAAATTAATGATTTAATATTTGATGTGAAATATAAGAAGTCATATAACACAAAATGCAAAGAACTAACATGCAATGTATTTCTAATCCAGGAATAGTCAAGTTGCTGCCACCTAATTCTCTTGTTTCTCTGTCAAGCAGTATATTTAATTTTAATTTTTAATCGGTGTAGCAGATTCAGTTTAAATTTATCATATGATATATAGTTCATATTCAAATGAATTAATTAATACATAATTTAATCCATAAAAATAGTTTATATGATTTTTATCATTAGAAGATATAACCTCGCCCTTGACCCTCTGTATTAAATAAAATTATCTACGAGTTTGAAAGAATTTTACCTTTTAATAGATTAATTTATGTAAATAAAACATTTTATAGTTAAACATATGCTTGAACTTAATTTAAAATATACATAACACATGATATGTCATCATTATGTTACGGATGAATTATGGTTATTTTCATTCGAGTAATAAATAATCGAACATGCATAACTTTTTTTTTTATGAAGAATAAATATCTATACATGAACTTGATTTAAACTACACACAATACATGATACGCAATCATTACGTATTGATAAAGTATCGTTATTTTCATTAAATTATCAATGATTTTGAATATAATATATGTACTTCTCAGATAATTACAAGCATTGTTTACACTTGTAATAAAAATATATCATAAAGTCGATTATATCACATCATTACAAACAACCGTATAAAAATACTTTCCACGGGAAATAAATTATGAATAATTAAACATTGATTCACACTCTCCTTTAATTATACGCTATAATATTTTATTATACAGTTTAAAAATGATTCTGATGATAATTTTAAAATACTTTTGCACCTAAAAATACAAATTTATAGAAATAACTGAAGTTTTTAGAATGATAAGCACGATGAAAGCTAGAATTATCTAGAAATAATTGCTTAGAAATTGGTACGTACAATGGATCGGAACTGTCTGGTAGAGCAACCAGTCAACATATATGACCACAAAACTATGGAGCCTTACACACAATATATATTCACTGCCTCATTTACCCATTTACCTCCTTAGAACTAACTTATTCGCCACTTCATCGCTCTATCTATATTCCTTCTCTTAAATTTCTCTTCAGATTTTTTTTTTTAATTTAAGAAAGAGTTTTGGTATTTTATTGCAAAAGGATGCTTAATACAGAAATATATTATTTGTTACATATGTACATACAAAAAAAAAGGGAAAAAAAGTAGAGGCATTTTAATGAAAAAACTCTTATTTAATTAAACAAAGAAGAGAAAATAATGAAATTGAAATACTTTTCTCCAACTTTGTTTACTCTCTTATTTTGTATATTTTGTGTCCCATTTTTCATTATTTAAAGCACCTCATCTTCCGTTTCTCCCTTACATCAAAGATTTCGTTTAAGTGCTCATTAATTGGGAGAACTTGGTGATCAGTTGTCCCAGAAACCTTTAATCTCATTATTAAATGTGTTTGAGATGAACAATAACTAACTCCAAGATTTATTATATATTTGGATGATGGTAATTAACTTTTACATTTTTGTTTTACCTAAAATCAATTTAATTTTATGGAATATTTAATCTTTTAAATTATGAAATTCAGTGGAAAAAACGTACTATCTCATCAGATTCAATGATTGGAGAAAAAAGTTGACTAGTCTCGGTAAACAAAAACTAATTCGTTATAAAAAAAAGAGCAATTACATTGTTATATTTTAATATATATATATATATATATATATATATATATATATATATATATATATATAATATCCCAGTCTCCTTGTAGGTAATAGACTCGAAAGTTATCTTAGGGATGATTAAGATAAAATTCTTTGAAAATCTGTTGGAAGGGAAAAGGAAAAGCTATTTTTGGCACTGTTGAAAAATGTGCATAGGTGTGAATGGAAATTTGCAATTTACATGATAACATAAAAAAATCGCACCGTTAATTTAATCTTTATCTTATATATATATTCTCACCTCAAAGTCATACTTTTCTAAATCCTCTTTTCTTCTTAATGCACGCAGAAGAAACCACCTCATTTATACGAAAGTGTAATTACCATAGCTTTAACCTTGTCCTTAACATAGTTCCCCTTAGTATTATGTTGTTGCTGTTGCTGGTGTAAACATGTTTCGATTTTGAACTCATCAATAACGACAAAGTTCAATGATCCATCATCATCGCCCATTCCCTTATTTCGGAAACCCCATACCAAAACTTTCTGTCATTTGAGATTAGTACGTATAGGAAGATAAAGAATCGAGGGAGTGGTAGCTGCTGGGAAGGAACAATGGCTGCACCGCCAAATAGCATTCAAAACATGTTAAGGGCTGCAGTGCAATCAGTTCAATGGACTTACAGCCTCTTCTGGCAACTTTGTCCCCAACAAGGGTACCTACCTTCCAACCTTCTCCATTTTCTGCTTCTTCAAATCATACTTACACTAACCCTTTTCTTATTTAAGGTTTGATCTGTATTAGAATAACTGTTTACATATCGATTTTCTTGCCACAAAGCAGATCCAATCATCGGGAAAAAAAACAATGCTTTTGATAACCAATCTAAGTATTATGTGTGTTGTTAATTGATGATGATTAAAGAGGTTGAATTGGAGAATTTTGATAGGATTTTGACGTGGGGTGATGGATACTACAACGGAGCAATTAAGACTAGGAAGACGGTTCAAGCAATGGAAGTTAGCACCGAGGAAGCTTCTCTGCAAAGAAGCGAGCAGCTTCGAGAGTTATACGAATCTTTGTCTGCTGGAGAAGCGAACTCGCAAACACGAAGACCATGTGCTGCTTTGTCTCCTGAGGATCTAACGGAATCAGAATGGTTCTATCTGTTGTGTGTCTCTTTCTCCTTTCATCCTGGTGTCGGGTAAGTCATGTCCTTTGATCTCTCAAAACTTTATTACCTTTCTTTTCTTCATCAATCCTTCAACTTTCTGTCGAGTTCGTTCTTCATCTTTTACTTTTTTCTGTTATTTTTACGAGCGTCATTGGTGGTAGATAGATCTAAAGCGCAGTATAAACAGAACAAACAAACTTGCTATAGTTAGCTTTCACTTTTCAGATCAAACTCTCTCTCTCTCTTTCCCACTTGATCGTATAATGCTATCGATAAAGTCCAAAAAGGTTCTAATTGTTACAGATTTGAGTTACTACTTTTGGGAATGAGATTATTTTTCACTCTACTTTCTTTTCACGATATCAAATTTGACCGTTGAAAATTGTTTCATCCTTTTTCTAGTATAATGAAATGCTCAAATTTTGTAGTGAAATGATTTTTGTTGGGTTTATTTTAAGAAAAAAAGAAACAGGATTTGATAATTTTACTAGAGCAAAACTTCTTCTTCACTCATTTTAAAGACTCTCATTAATCAGCTGTAAATTAGAAAGAACTTCTCGCTTTTCAGAATAATCAGTTAATATTTTATTAAATTATGTATCTTTCTTAATGCAGATCAGGCGTGATTTATGGAACACTTTGCTTTCTTCATTTTTGAATAAATTACTAACATAATTACTTTTTAATCCAAATATCATTCACTTCCTTGAAACTCAATTGTATACGTAAATTAGTTACGTACTATCAATATCATACACACATATTAAATATTAATTGTTTTCAAGGGTAGTGGATTGATGTTTTATCCATGTTATAAATCATTCTTTTAATTTTAAATACATTTTGGATATTTTTAAAAGTCGGTCAAGATTTAATGCATGAAAGTCGGTGGAGAAGCAACTTTAGTAAAGCTAATACATAAAGAAAATTGCAATGATTGTTTGAAGCATTCGAAGTAAACGAAAATTTTCTTTCTTCTCGCTTTATTTTCTTTTTCCACAGAAAATAAAGTTATTACCAACGGTGAATTACAAAGGCAGACCAGAAACTGTTGTTTAGCCCTAGCTTTCGTTAAAGCCAATTGAAAAAGGGAATTGCTATAATTTATGCATTCAATCTTTGGAAGAAAATACATATTACTTTTTTTTTTCCCTTTTTTCCAAAGTATGTGAAATTCCCAAAAAGCAAAGGTCAGAAACACAGCTCGAGGCTCCAGCACTTCCCTTAGAAAAGATACGGTTCCTGCCACTGAAACCAAAAGTCTGCAAAACTTTAATATTCAACCAATTGTGATAACATATCATTTCAAAACAACATTCCTTCATTTCTTTTACCATTGAATAAGACTGAAAAATTGTCAAGTTGCAACAATACACTTAATCTAATACACATGTAGTATTAGGTGAAATTGTTGTCTGGAAAATGATGCAACATTGGTGGTATTTTATTGACTATTACATTATATACCTGTCTACATTTTTTCTGAATTTTTCGGTTGGATTATAATCCTGGTTCTGTTTACATAAAGCATTAGTTTGACATAGAAGTGATTGATGATGATGTACAATATAATTAAGGTTGCCGGGAACAGCATATGCCAGGAGGCAGCATATATGGCTAACTGGTGCAAACGAAGTAGAGAGCAAAGCATTTTCCAGAGCTATTCTTGCCAAGGTACGTACAAAATAAAATAGCAACTCACAATCATCGTTTTATTCATCACTTTTGGGCACAATTCCCAGCCACTGCAGACATGTACTCAGAAGAGAAGAAGGAAAAATCAATGTCCTTTTTTTCTAAATAAATCATTGATTTTTCATTACTTAAAACTATGCATTAAAGTTTTTGCGTTTCAAGTTAACGCGTATATATGGTTATGTAATATTTTCCATGCATATAAGAAGCTTCACTTACTAACTATCTTCTTCTCTCTCCTTTTTCAATGATGGCCAAATCTTCCACGACCAGAGTGCTCATATTCAGGTGATTTTTTTTTCCAACAGCTTGTCCATTTCTGGTAGACATAGTTTAAACATGTTTTTTGTTTCTTAAAAAATACATTTTGATCAGTTAACTGGAATTCATTAAACTAAAAGAAAAGAGGTAAACAATTACATGAGAAAGACCATGATTCACAGCGTACACAGTCTGGCATATATAAAGCTTCCACAAAAAAGAAAAACGATAGCAACAAAGAAGCTAAAACCAAAACAATAGCAACACTTTTGTTTCTTGACAATTATTTGTTTATTATGGCCTTTATAATATACATTTGACATACAATTTAATTAAACCACACAAAATAAACTCCATTAAGCAATTAGTTTGACAAATTTATTTCGACATGAAATAACCTAATATCCTCTCACATATACTCACTAGAGCAAATCAAACAATATGGACAAGAAATAGAGTTCACCCGACTTTTAAAATAATTAAACAGATGATTAAATTTTGTTTTCTTATTTAATTATTTCCCTTAAAAATTTAGAGATAGAAAAAAATAAAAAGTGAACAATTCTTAAAACATAGTGAGCATTTGATGATACGTTAAAGTTCGTGCCATGCAAACTGCAGACAGTGGTGTGCATTCCTGTGTTGGAGGGCGTGGTTGAGCTGGGCACAACCGACAAGGTAATGAAGAAACAAAGATTCACGTATTGCACTGCTATTTATTCAACAAAAACATGACCTAAAATTTAATGCATGCATGTTTCATGATATTAACCAATTAGATGGAAGAAGACCTAAATTTCATCCAACACATAAAGAGTTTCTTCATAGATCAGCACCCTCCGACGGCAAACCCTGCACTGTCAGAGCACTCCACCTCCAATCCCACATCTTCTTCATACCCAGTTGTCGTCACTGCCACTACTGCACCACCCAACAATATTCCCAACCAAAACGAGATGAACGTCGTTGATAAAGGAAAAGAAGTTAAGTTGAATTCTGAAGCAGGATTAGCAGTTCGTAACAACAGTTTCATACCGACCGAACTAATGGAGCTGGACACGTTGGAAGGGTTTCGGGTCGGGTCACCCGGAGATGGATCCAACCACTTGGATTCGTTCCCCACTGAGGCGTCCATGGCACTGTGTTCTGCAGGTTTGGAACTTCTTCAACTTCAACTACCACCACAACCTCCAGGTATCTATTCAACTCAAACATTTACTTTCTTTTTGAACTTCTATCATTTCATTCTTCATCATTGCTTTTATCATATTTATTAGTTTTTTTTTCTCTTTATTTCACTTGTATATATGTAGTTTGATATTTTCTTACTAATTTATCAAGATAATTTGTAATTTTTTAAGATCACTAATTTGATAAGTTATATTTTGAGAAAAGGATGTATTTAAATGATTAAACATTTATTTTAGAATAATTATACGGTGACATATATTTATATTTATTTGACATATATTATAAAAATAAAATAATTATAAAAAATAAATTTATTAAAAAGAAAAGCATAAAAAAACAAATATATATATAAAATATCAAATAAATATAAAAAATTGATGTTTATCAAACATTATTTTGCCCTAGTTATCTCAGCTCGTACCATCCTCTCATGTCAATTGTCCTTTTATTCTTCTGAGTTTAAATATTAAGGCTTTTCTTTCCCTACCTACTACGAATTTGGTCTAATAGTCAACACAACTTACACATCAATGATTTAATACTTTATATTAAAAATAACGTGTTAACATCTTTTTAATTTCAAATAACACTTTTAATCAATTTTAATTAATAAATAAATAACTTTTATTTCAATTACATTTTGAATCGATACAAAAAGGAGAAATGTTTTATAATTGATTTTTATTGTTTATATTTATTTTTTTGGCTTCAAATGAGTTTTATAAAAAGTCATCCTATTACATATAATTATAGAAAGTCTTTATAGTTTACATAAGTGGGATTTATATTAAGAGTAACGGTACTATGATGCACTTTTACATTCATTTGACACAGAATACAAGGTAAAATGGTTATAAAAGTGTAAAATTTTGTATTTTTCAATAAAGAAGAAAGTAAAAAGTAAATAAGGGTAGTATCAAATAAATATAAAATATTTAGGTGTGTCAAAAAATCATTTTCTTTATATTAATTGTAAAACCATAAAATGCTGATAAAAAATAATTGTAATATCAAAATAAATATTTCATTTAATTTAAATAAAGGATTTCTTAGAGTAATTTGGAATCTTATCATTGTCCTGTCCTAAATTAGCTTGTCCTTAATAGAAATGAGATATTGACTTCTCACGAAAAGTCATTTTATAATGTTATTTATATAATCCTTTTATATATATATATATATATATTGAATATAATAAGCATTAGTCAATTTTGATTGGTTTTAGTCTAATAATGTCATAAAACAATAATTTAAATAAGCATAAATGTAGAACATTTTTTTATAAATAGCAGTTAAGTAAAGTTACTAGTTGATTAGGTAATGAGTGTATATAAGCGAGTATATGTATACATATAAGAGAAGGAGGAATTTGACAATGATGTGATGTCAAAACTTATGGATGATATGAGTTATTTTCTTATTGTAATATCGATTATAATGTGGAAGTGCCTTGAGAAATCTTCTATAAACATTATTCAAAACTTCATGAGAAAGTCATTGCATAACATTAAATGTCATTTAATGCATTTCATGAACTTATTGATCTTCTAATATAATAAAACATACTAATTATCTTCCCAAGGTTTGTAATATTTGATGTAGATTTAACATGCCATGTAGCGATATAGTAGCTCTTACATGTTTTACTTTGTGTGTATGTCTTTATATGGAACTTTAATAATAATAAAAAAAAACAAAAAACAAGTAGGTTTCTTGTTCCATAAATCCGAAGTTCTTATTTTCAAAACATATATAGGACAAGGTATATAACTGTAGAAAAAAACATACTGCATTTGTCTTTTATAGATGATATATCAATAATCTCTACGTAACATCATGTGAAATATATTAGATGAAACGTTTCATTGATCCATACGAAGTCATTGTCAATTTATTAAAATAATGTTTGTTTGTTAAATATCAAAATTAAGATTCTAACAATGACTCATCATTGATGCCAAGAAAAATCAAGACAACGGATTAGGAAAGAAATAACGTCATGAAAATTAATGAGTGAGACATTTTGACTTATGCCAAAGGATTGTGTCATAGGAGGTAGTGTTAAAAATGAGGGTTGATGTTAAGAGATGAGGTTATTGAACTTAAAATTTTTAAGAAAAGGACTAGTTTTTCTTTTTAATCAAAGATAGTTTTTACAAAATGTTGTTTTAAACACAAAGAAATGCAAGATAATATTTTAACTTTCCATTTTAGCAATTTTAACAAGAAATAATTTTAACTCAAATTTAATATGCAAGTATAATTAGAGAAACAAATTAACACAAATAAATTATACTGGTTCAATCTCACAAGATACTTATATCTACTTTGTCTAATCATCGTGATTAAATAATCTTCTAATAGTTCAAAATTTTACAAGACTCCAAAGAAAATATACACACATAAGATCTTAAATCCTATAGAATGTTTTACTATTTCTTGTGAAACCTAATAATAAGAAACACATCGATGGTTAATAACTTACACACCAAGAACAAAATATTTACAAAAAAGCTAAAAGAGAAAAATTTAGTTCTTTGTATATGGAAAAGCTAAAAGGTGGAGATGAATTTACAAAAACTTGCATTTTTTTAGCTGCAAAGTTCACATAAACTTACTATTCTCTATCATACTTTGAAGGGCTATATAAAATTACCCGCTTTTGTGAGCATTGTTTGAGCTATAAATTTTGGAAGAATTTATTACTGTGCGCAACATTTTATTAAAAGAGAAACTAAAACCATTTCTTTGTTAATAAACTCTTACTTTAACAAATTCGATTGAAATATGTTATATGACATGATTGTTTTTACTCAGAATCATAAATTATCATATAATTAATAACTATTTTAAAAATTATACGGAACCTTATTTCTAAGTGATATTTATAACGTTTTGTTCTTTGTTTTGCAGAACACCCTCCCTCAGAAAACAAAGCACAAGGAGACACAGACACTCACTACTCGCAGACAGTGTCCAGCATCCTCCAAAAGAACTCCGGGTGGTGGCCGGACTCACCCTCCGTCAACCACCTCACCGATTCCTTCCAATCAGCTTTCAACAAATGGAACTCCGGCACCGACGAGTACCGCGGCCACTTCCAGATGACGGTGGCAGACGTAACATCGCAGTGGCTCCTCAAGTACATTCTCTTCAGTGTTCCTTACCTGCACGCCAACCGGATAAAGGGGAAGAGCGCCCCGTCATACGAGACAAGCCATGTGATGGCGGAGCGGCGTCGGAGAGAGAAGCTGAATGAGAGGTTTCTGATTTTGCGTTCAATGGTACCTTTTGTAACGAGAATGGACAAGGCATCGATTCTGGGAGACACCATCGAATACATAAAACAGCTGAGGGAGAAGATTGAGAGCCTGGAGGCACGTGAGCGGCACGCGGGGAAGAGGAGGATAAGGGAGGTGGAGGTTTCGATCATAGAGAGCGATGCACTGTTGGAGTTGGAGTGTGTACATAGGGAAGGGTTGTTGCTGGATGTGATGACATTGTTGAGGGAGTTAGGGGTTGAAGTGATGATGGTGCAATCCTGGGTTAGGGATGATGGAATCTTTGTCGCAGAGATGAGGGCCAAAATCAAGGAAAATGGGAACGGGGAAAAGGCTAGTATTGTGGAAGTCAAGAATGCCCTAAACCAGATTATACCTCGTCATATAACTCACCATGACCCATACACACTGCCTTCCAATGATCATTTTTAACCATGGATTTCGACTTCAATGGGGTGAATAAGTTTGTGTACAAACTTAATTCATTCTATATTTCCTTAACTCAGTACGTGAATTGATCATGTAAAATATCATGGACTTCCATGGGGGTGTGGGATTCTGCCATATCCATCAGTCTCCTCCTTAATTAGCCTCTGCATTTAGTATACTTTCACCACTGGGATGGTCATTTTGTAAGCAAAATTACCATGGACATTGGCTATATATGTGCCATGTTTGTTGCATTGCATATTGATATCATCGTGAGTTCTTATATACTTTTGGACAAATAAATATAATTCAATATATAATCTTCAGTTTACTTAATCTCTTTCGTGATAATTTTAACATGCTTATAGAAACATATATTCATAAACAAGACAAATGTAATGCAACATCCATAAAGTTTGTAAGCAAAAAATTACACTCCACAATAAGTCGAAATTCCTAACATAATACCTAAAAACTAAAATGGTGTCAAACTTAGAATTGAAAAAAAAAAATGGGATGTGCTAACGTTTTAATTACTAAAACTAGTTAAATTGTGATGGTCACAGTCCTAATCCTCCATTCTAGTTGAAGTTGTAGAAAGGAACCCCTTTCGATGAGAATTTCAAAACCCTTTAGGAAAACCAAAACGAGAAAGAACAGCAGAAAATAATTAACTACGGGTGACTATAACATATTGTGAGTCTCAAATTCTCAATTTTAAAGTGTCACAATAAACTCAAAAATGTCTTCTCTCGAACTGCAGACGTCCTAATCTTAACAGATAAAATAATTAAATTGTACCTTCAAACCCTTGAGGATGGTACAGACTGTCCAACCCATTACCAGTTACCGTTGGCTCAAAAATCACTCGTTAGCAATTACCGATGAATGCACCCCTGGCTGCCTGTGCTAAATCTTAGTAAAGCAATGTAGCATTTGATCACAACTTCCATATTCTTGGGGATTAAATGTCAGTGAGTAGTTGCAAAGCAATTATTGTTTTTCCAGACGCTGTTTTCTTTTTTTATACATCAAGAATCCTCAAATGAGTAACATATCTTACCAGGCCAACATCTGTAGTCTTTGTCTAATATGCTGTGTAATAATGACATCCAGATTAACAAGCTAGCAGCGTGTTCATTAAGATCAAGTGTACAACAAGAAAACATTAGCTTCAAGCATGAATCATATATTTACATGTTTTTCCTATCTTACTGTAAAGTGGAGGATTTTATTCTTCTGGCAATGTGTTCATTGCAAGGCCTTTTATCACATGTCGACATTGAAACCTGTAACAAACAGAAGGATGAAAAGTAAGCAACGAAGAAAAATACAAGGGAATACAGAAGACAGAAAAAGACTAGAGTCTGCATCATGAGAGAGGAAACTATATAAATAGTATATGTAAAATGTACTGCTATTTTTGGGAGGCCACAAATATCAATCAGCAATGAAAATTAACAGTCCCCTGACAAACAGTAACGATCAGCTCAGACATAAAAACCCTGACAATACTCCGAATGTAAAAATTAATAAATAAAAAAGCAATGAAAGAATTGACTGCAAAAACTATAATATGTCAAATGAAGAACGGACGGGAGGTGTTTGCTGGATTTTCCCCTTCCAATCAAAAAACCTAAGTTAAGACTAGTGAAAATACAGGAAATTCGGTAAGCAGCACCAAGGCAACTCATCTAAACAGAAAACTTAGTTATATACGAGAATCCCATTCATAAATTGTGAAAGATACCAGATTAAATCTTCTGAAGTAGTAGCGACCACTTCCTGATTCTGATTTCTGCACTTAAACAGTAGCCCGAGAGGCACAACCTATGGTGGAAATGCAATTTTGTTAGCAGAAACTCATCCCATAAAAAAATCATTTTATTGAGATATATAGTGCATGTGATCCTACTAAGCTGCTACTAGATTAAATAATGTAAACAATATTTATAACAACTATAAGCCAATCTAAAATCATTGACATATAGAATTTATGAATTACATTAAACACAAATCATACCGTGAGTTTGGTAGCTTCAAAAGAAAAGAAATATATCCTTGTATGTACTGTGGGGCTGCTTACTAAATATAAAAGTTTTCAAAAGGACTAACTCCAAAACACTTTCCTGGTCCAACCCTTCTTGACTCCCCTCCCCTGACATAATTTATTTTGTTATGGGAACTTAAAAGAAACTTACTATCTCAATTCTGTGAAATCAAAATTATTTTATGTTTTCTAATTTTAAGAGAAACAACATTGTAGTAAAACCAGTTATAAATTGGTGTTCAACCAAATTCAATTTAATTTGAGTATCAGTGGGTTCTTTGTCACAAAAGTTCATATATTTGGTCCTATTTACATCCTCTTGGCTAGATTTGGAAGTTGACAAACACCCCCTAACAAATACTTGAAGATTTAGATTACTGTCTAAAACATATGTGGCCTATCACAGTGCCAGGAAAAAAATTCTCAGTTTCATAGGAAATCAAGCCATGGCAGACCTGCTTGTATGAGGGTGGGTATTTGCACCACCTCTTTTGTCCAAAATTGCAAAAAAATATATTAGTTTTTAATTTTTGTATCCTCTATCAAGTGAAATGCTTGTATATCAATATAAGAGCGTTTAATACTTATCATTTTTATTTTTTAAATCAATTGCTCTCCCTGGTCTTGGGTCTACCATTCAGTGGGTACAACAGCAACAATCATATGAATAGACTGGTAGAAATGAGATAATCTGGTGTTTAGTTTAAATTGAATCACTTTCATTGTATAATGATTACTTTTATGATGAAATGTCATTGATGATCTTTATGATGAAATGACAGCAGTCTTGCAAATAGTTCGAGCAGAAAATTAACATAAGTTTCACAAGGTTCTGATGAAACAGAATGTGCGCCATATTTGAATTCAGGAAGCAACAAATATAAATATCACTTGCTATTTCATTACCAAATAAAGAAATAGTGAGAAACAGAAAGGCTCGACTAACAAATACAGGACACGGTGCCTTATGCAGTCAAAAACAATCACGCATTTACAACATGTAAAAAGGCAACCATAATATGTCCTCGTAGTCTATTTTACCTTTCTGTTATACCTAAAATCGCGTTTAGGCAGAAAATGCAAAGGCTGATTGAAAGAAGAAGGGGCCTTTATTAACATAAACAATCTGATAGGGCCTACAAAATAGAAGAGTGGCATTAAAAGAAAATCTAAAAATGCGATTACATAAAGAAAATTCATTCAAATTAAGAGATAATGCTAAAATTGATCCTTCAAAAATACACAGCACATCAAATTGATCCAACAAAGATTTTGGACATCAATCTGACACCTTATGCTTGAACAAACATCAATTTAGTCCGTCAAATTTCCACTGAACACTAATTTGGTACCTTGATCCTTCTATCACACAATGAAATACCAAAACTTTGAAGGGCCATCTTTAAGACCATGGCTCTTTACAGGAACAATTTGAGTATTTAATCTCCCTAGGCCTTGTTTAGATAATATTTTCGTAAACACTTATAGCAGAAGAAAATAAGAAAAAATGAAATAAACTTTTTCCGTAAGTTAAAATTTAAAGAAGTTCTTCTATTTAGATCCTACAAATAGAAGTTCAATTCACTTTATATTCTTATTTAGTTCACCTAAAATAGCCAACAGAGCAAAATTGACCTTAATATTTATCTACTAGAGAAGTGAATAACTACCGGGATAGGTCACAGAGCCAGCACCTTTCGATATCAGTGTCCGAATCGCCTGTCAAAGAAAAAACGAAACATAATCTCAACACTCCTACCCCGCACAGAGCACATAAAATTTTAACTAGGAACATAAAAGGAATAACAATAAGGAACCTTTCTCGAAAGACTCTCAGCCGCTTTACTCCTAGCAAAATCATCAGCGCCCTTGGATACACCAATCGAATGGGAAAAATTCAACTCATAAATATGTTGAGGTCGAAGTGGGCTAGCTCCAAGCGCCAAAACGACAACGTCTATGGTGGGAACCTCGTCGATCACGATTTTAAACGCGGTTTGCAAATTCAAAAGTGAATTCATCAACTTATCCAATCTCTTAATTCCTACCTTGATATCCCTCATTTTGCTAACATGCTTTCTCCGAAACGATGGCTTCACCTCAGTTCCCAACTCCGTTTCCTGATGTTAACGAATTCGGGGTTCATGAAGTCGATGACACAATAACGACTCAAAATTCAAAATTTCCACTCATAATTATCACATACCAGCTCCTTGTACTCCGAATGCATCGCTTCAAATTCGATGGCCATATCCTGCACCGTGCTGCATAAATTGAATGTCATCAAATCTAGAAATCGAAATTGAAGCAAAATATTCCACGTGTTTGCAATTTTTTAACTAAATAATGAAAAAATGGTTCGGGCGTTTCGTAATGAAGGAAAAGACATACGAGGGGATTTGCTGGTGCATGTAAAGAACAAACCCCACGACGTCGTAGAAGGTGTGAAAGATGGAGGAGGCGTCCAAGGCATCTAATGCTGTATAGATTTCTGCGTGATCCGTCTTCGGTTCTGAGTTCGCCATAGTTTCCGTTCTAAAATCTGTGGTTATTCTCTTGCTCGATTCAAATGTCAAAAATCAAAATCAGAAGACCCGCCAAAAGGTGGGCTCAGCTACCTACTCATACAGGCCCAATATAATTTATGGTCTGGTTGTTTCATGGAAAATAAAGATGGAGAAAAATTTTGAAAATTGGATTTGAAGGAAAGAAAATTTTTCTTTTCACTTTCTTTCCAGCCAATTTTTATAAAATAGACATTGTTTTTCATGTTTTCTTTCATTTCCAAATATTTTTTCAACGAAAAGGAAACACAATGGATCTCAAACTCAAATGCATGGTACTCACTGCTCAGAAGTCTTTCATGGATCATTAAACTTGATGTATGGCACCCTAAGGCTTTTTGAACGGCAAAAAAATATTGTGCTCCTATTGTTTGCTTTTTTCAACACCTCGATTATTTTTTTTCATAAGTCAAGCATTCTTTTTCTGAAATTTTGTATATATCACCTTGCCATAAGCCAAAATTTCGGGCAATCCCTTTTTCACTCCCATTCTCCATTAATTTTCCTAAATCTGCAACGTTTTCCTTACTCCTGTTATGAACGTTTCGATTTTTCCGACTTAAATTCATAACATTCAAGTTCCAAGAGTGTAAATGCATCCATATTATTTTAAAATTCTAAAATTACTTTACGATTCATAACATTGAAATTCTTCCTTGGAGGGAAAAGAAAACAAATCATCAACTTAGGAGTTTTAGAATTACAAAATCGTTCAAATCAGAAATATACTTTTGAAACTACCAAATCCAAGAATTGGTTATTGTTTCTTTTTTGCTTACAAAGTAGTTCCGGAACACGTAAGTATCAATTCTAGATGTCAAATGAACCGTGGGGATGTAGAAAAAAGTAATCTCAAAACACAGAGGTTTGAGTCTCTTGTTACAACATTGTTAGTGCAACAATGCCCACCACTTTGGCCAGTCCTTTGGGATATCAACCCACTAATTTAACTTCCTGTACCCCATAAAAATCTGGGCAATTCTCATATTCTGACATGTACTATTCAGAGTATACATTCTGAAAAAATCAATTCCTGAATAGATGAGAGCTGCTTCAAATATTTTGTGTAGAAAGAAACACTCCAACCCACTATCAAAGGCATTTAACCTCCTACAACCAAACAACACGATAAATTCCTGTACATATTTCATCTCCCACTACAACTATACCCTAACTACATAGTTTCCTAAATTCATAAAAATTCCACCAAAGAATCCAGAAGATGAGGCTTTTGAATCAGCTACTATCATGTATCGACACGCCGAATATAGCATCCCCTTACTACCAACAAAACACTCCAACCTCGATATTCTTAAACCGCCAAACTAAACTCTAAATCTGTGATGTCCCCGGAAAACCAAGCTTTCTCGAAATATTTTCAGCAATTGGTAGACCTGATCAATTATCATCCGTATCGGAATTTGTAAAACCTTACACAGAAAAATTAGGCTACTCATCAAATACAACGGTGGCCAATGTTACCCCAGAGGTCCAAATCAAATTGGCACAGGGGAGTGACAGCATAGCTTTTCCATAAGTTATACACCATATCGTCTCAAGGCATTACTTAAGCTTGGCATCACATTATATGCTTGATATGATCTTCTGAGTTCAATAATGGAACCGACCTGGATCAACAAAACCAAGGACTATTCAGTTAATCTGTACAACAGACAGGGAAGTTGAACAAAGCATTCCATGGTTTATGTATTACGTTTGAAGAAATACTATTTCAGATTTCAATACGGTAATATAAGTATGACATTTGAACCAAATCCATTATCATTTTGTACAAGAAATAGTGTTCGACTAAATCCCCGTATGCACAATACAAATGATTCATTTTTTTTGGGATGTTGAAATTAGTAGAAAGGATAACTTAGCAGGCCAATTTTGTGCTCCAATATTGGAATTGCGTAAAAAGCAATTCAAGTCAGGGAAGTTCAACTGGCATGAATTTCTTGCCTGATAATTTGATATTACCAATGAGTTTGCATGCAGAGTACAATTACAAGAATCTTTCGTGCACTTACAATGATTAGAACTGATGTAAAACCAATGGCAAACCCAGCATTGACACGCCGCAAATAGTGGTCAAGAACACTTGATGTAGTGGCCAGAACACTTAACAGTAGCCCCCCTACAAATTTTCCACAAGGTAGTGAATTAACAATAACTAGAAATATATTTGATAAAGAAATAAAAATATAACTCTAAAATTGCAGCCATTCACCAGTAGCATACCCCAAAATCGTGTGGATGCCTGAACCTTGGTGAGGTATTCTATGGTAGCCTTCCCAGGCTTTATGTTTGGTATTCTCGCACCCATCTTATTTAAATAATCCGCAATTTCCTTTGGCATGTTAGCCTGTGCACAATCCACGTGTAAGACCATTTACAAAATATACATAGGTCATTTCGATATTTTAACCTAGAAAAACTTTTAATGAGCAACAATTCAACTGATTTACAATACATAAATTTCAATGGTGTTGAAAACAATCAAAATAAGCAGCTCGGAATCAGATAATTGTGTAGATTAGTAAGGAACAGCTTTGACACTGTTTCTCTTGTTCCATTCCAAATTCTCAGTTGAAAGCAAATTCGGCCTTAAATTTATCCATCAACTATTTTTTCACATATTCTCGTAAAGTAAATTAACAGCTTATATCAAAATGAAACTCAAAATACAAATTAGAAACTCTTTACATCAAATAGAATATACAGTAACAGTAAAGAAAAACTTACAATGTCAAATATATTGAACAGGAAGACAAAAAAAGCATATATGGAATAGTAAACCCATGGCTCAGCACCGACAGAATTTTCAGGGTTCAATATTTCCTTTACGTGCTCCCAAAAAGGTGAACTCAGCAGACTGCCAATAATACCAATTTAGAATTAAATAAGAAAGGACTTTCTAGACAGCACAAGTGGACAAGAATGGGGCAAATGTGTTACCTAGCAAACGGAGAAAAGAGCATGAAACTTAATATAAGGTTGAACAAAGAATACCAATTGAATATTGAAAAGGACTGTATACAAACCTTGCAAGAATGCTCGGAAGTGCCAAGAGGTAAGAGGTGGTAAGAATAGGCTGCATCCCTGCTGGATTAATATTGAAAGGAATATAGGGCTCCACTTCTGTAATAGGCGATTGCTCTCTGATTCAAATGAATGAAAGTATCAATTGTCAAAAGCATCAGTACACACAAAAATATCATTTAATTCCATCAAGACAGGAAGTATAAATTATCTGGATCTGCATAAAAATAACAAGGGCAATAAAGTCTAATAAACATATAAGCTAGGTCCCATATAAGTCAATATTCAAGGCAGAGGTAGAGCATAGCACAGTCAAATGTACTATTTTCTCAACCAGTGGTACAAACAACTTTCCTCAAAAATCCATAATGGAAAATGTCAAGTACAATGCTTTAGAATATCAAAACTCTATTAACATCTAGATTTTCAAAGAGAACAAGTTTCAAACGACTGAACAAAGACAACGTCATTTACCTTGCTGCAGAAGCAAGTTTAAAACCATAGTACTGCAGCTTTACTTTCCTACAACCTTCTGTTACTACAACTGCCCACATAGTGACAACGGTGAAGATACCCAATACGGCAAGCACATATGGCCACCAGCTCACAGCACTCACTGCAATATTAATAAATACAAATCGCTAAAGTTACAAAGGATTCAATGATATAAATATAATAATATTGCCTTAGTTTTTCACCTTATCAAATTTGTATAATACTCTGATATTATATTCGTAAAAGCACTTTTGTAATATTCATTTTATGTATAATGCTCTTACGAGCAAAACCAATTCAACAGAAGTATATTCTATATTTCAACTGCAAGCTTGCTCATTGATATGCTAATCAAATCAGTGGGCAATATAAAGAATCCTCTGAAACTATCTACTTGTCTTTATGGTCCTCCTTTTCTTTTATTTTTGGGCATGCAAAAGCATGTCTAAGATATACTCGTTATCACTAAAGTAAAATTAAATGAAAATACATTTCAAGAAAGTCAAGTGTGTTTGGCTCAGCATATTTTAGAAGAATTATTGCTTCTTTTTTGCTGCTTCCTGAGAATTTTTTTCAAAAATAATGAATTATTTACAGTGAAGGATTATATACATTGAAGGATTATTTACATTGAGAAAACATTTTAACTTTTAATTGCAAAAATATCACGTTGTTTAATTTTCGTGTATGGTTTTCAAAAAATTTATGTAACAGTGGAAATAACTTATTTTCAAGTTTCATATACAAACTTTTGAAAATGAAAAACAAAATAGAAACAACGTAACAAACATTTTAGCAATTAAAAGTGAAAAAATGAACCAAACAAAAAATAACATTTTCTCAAACAAAACAGTGCCTTATCCCCTTAAACAATGTTACCAAAAATGCTCAGTCAAAACATTAGTAGAGTGGGAAAATCAACTTCCTTGATGTCAGACATGTTAGTTTAATATGTGGAAATAAGCTTGAGAATGAGGAACATAGGGAAGGGAGATGAGGTAAAATTTCAAAAGCCTTCATCCACATCCAGACATGTACCTGAAAGCTGAGTAAGCATCTTGTATAATGTTTCCATATACCCCGTAAGGATTCCCACACATATGATTAAAGACGAGCCTTGACCTGAAGATGGTATTATTAGAAGCACCAGATTGAACAATTACACAGACATTCAATTTCTGGTGAGTCTTTCAAATCACATAACTTTAAGTATAGGGAATAATCAACATCCCAGCTTCTTTCTAGTGTGGCAAAGTGATAACAATGAAGTCAACAATATCAGACGAAATTGACAAAGTAATTATGATTCTTGTGTTCTTTCCAACAGATCTACAATTTTTGAATAAAAACTGACTTTAAAAATGTCATTTGCAAATATAATTAAACAAAAACTTCAAAGTAAGAAGTGAATGAAAGATGCAGATCTAAGCCAACAATTTGGAAAGACAAGTTTCTCCTTCCAAGTAATTATAAAAAACAAAATACTAGGCTTTCAAAAAAGCAGTATTGTATGCCAAGTTAAAGAATCTTACCTCCATTGCAGAGCAGATTACATACTTACGAAGTTACAAAGCAGAGCATGACAAATTCAAAAAAAGAATGGCAAAATCAAAGCCATACCATAAAATGTTGTTCATTGTCATCTTTTATGGTTCAAGGTTACATATGATGCCTAACTAATAAATAAGACAAGTTAATTGAGGATCATTCACTGATTATTTGCATAGTTCTTACAAATACGAAGTTGATATTCATCCATAACATTCCCTACCATATGCTCTGGTTATCTTTTAAATTTTAATTTCCACAGTTCCAATCAAAGGAGATAAATTAATAGCTTTGTAGTAAGAAAAATACCAAATCCAGATTCTGATATAGTATCACATATCCATGTAATAGTCATTGCACCACAAACCAATAAAACTGATGTCAGCATTACATGTTTGACCCTGCAAAAGTACCAACTATTTTATCTAAAATGTAAACAAGGAATTTGAGGCAAGACGTCCCACAATATCTTTAAGTCGGTAGAATTATGATAACAAGAGAATGAGAACCATAGTATAAAGCTTAAGACAAATTTAGAATAGAAATTTTGTAATGTGCTTATAAAAAAGGGCAATGTCATAATGCTAACTTATGAAGGAAAATGGCACTTCTATGTCCACCAATGATTAAGATTATCTACTTCTAAAGACATCAGTTGGAATTACAATATATAAAGAATTGTCTATGTAACCCATATTCATGATATCAATTTGCGAAAAAACATTGGTAGTTCAATTATTTGTTGGATTATTAAAATCTTGGAGGCAAAAAAAAAATGCAGATTACCTGTAACTGGCAGCATAAATTGAATATGGAAGTGAGTAGCAAGAAACTATTAAAGCTTCCAAAATTGCAAAGCCAAATGACATCCACCATCTGCAATGTGCGGAACAAAATGAACAGTTAATCAGTTGAGATTCGTAAAAACACATATCAGACAAAGGAAGATGGAAAAACAATGTGAAACAAGAAATTAGTTCACTTCTCAAGATCGATAAATAGACCCACATATAACTCTTAATCTTTTCATGCCCATCCAGACCTTCTTTTCGTAGCTTTACTAGCGAAGGGACAACATGACAGAGTACCTGCACATAAATATATTGTACAAATGCATTTCATAACAGGCAAAATCACAAAAAAATAAAAATCAACAATACTCAAGAAAAATGGGTATCTGGTTGAGAACCTCAGTGTTCTCGAGTCTTTACAATCATGTACTTCACAGTAAAAGTAATAAGAAAACTCATTCTCCTTGAAAAATATACTTATTTACAAAAGACTTATTTCCTTACAAAATCTGAAGTACAGAGAGCAACTTTTCCAAAGATTTATTTTGTTTTAAAATAGGAACACCACTGGTCCATATATATCACAAACTTCCAAGGACAAAATAGTAAAATACCTAACAAATAAAAGGCATATATAATAGAAGGTAGTTGAACATCCTTTGACAAAGTAACAAAAAGTAAACTTTTGCAACAAAGTGTAACAAACTCAAAAAACAAACGGGGAATACCTGCATAATAATGGACGCTATTATCTGAGGACTAATACCAAGCTGGAAAATAGATAGCTTGAGCTCAGCGGAGAAATCACCAAGTTCATCTGCCAGAAGCTACATGAATGACTGTTCACATGTATAAACTCAGAAAAATACTCAAGCAAAAAATTGCTCTAGAAAATATTGGACTATTGACCCAATTCTGTAATCCAACGGTTTATATCTTATAATAGGATTTATTTCAATTCAACTAGTACATATCTTATCTTATTTTAAGATTTTCATATATATTATCATAGATTTAGATAAAGTCAAATTGTAGATATCTTGGTTTAGGACATTATGTATATCTCATGCACAACTACAATCAATTTTGGAATTAAACTATCACCCTTCCACTACTTTCTAGAGAAAAAGAAAAAAAAGATAAATAAAAAGCACTAACATAATGGTCCAAATTTTATTTACCACTTCACACTCACAAGCTACCTGAGCTAACATTCAATCTGAGATCAAATGTGCCAAATTTGAGTTTTGGGGCCATTAGCAACTTAAACCAAACATTTCTCCTCAATTGATTTTCTTACATTCAACTATAGTCCCTTTACATTCACAGAAGCTTTAAATCCAATCAACATTCACCAATGAGAATCAAAAACGTGTCTTATGTTGTAAGAGGTACAAAGTTAAACTCAATCTCTACATGTGAGCAGCCAACAATGCAACACAATGCAACTTACCAACAGATGATCCTGACACAAAGCTCAGGTAGTCTTCCGGTATCAACCTTCTGTCAAACCCAGGAAGAGGAATAAAATAACCAACGCGACTAATCACAATCAGCACCGCCGTCACGAACAACCTCCTCCTAATCTCGCTCTTGAAAAACGATTCAGCCGCACCGTTTACCACGGAACCCAACCGCACGAAGTTCAGAAACCTGTTTCTGAACATTACAGGTTTCAATTGCGAGGTTACCGACTTATCAAACTCCGGAGACAACGCAACAGCCGTTTCCCCACCGCGAATGGCGGGAACAACCTCCTCGTTCGGAAGCTCATCCTTCGGAGCGTCGACGCGTGCATAATCACTCCGGAGCCTGTCGGAGAAGTTAACAGAAAGAGTCCGGTTCCGCGAAGGAGAAATCCTTGTGCTGAACGCGGGGATTGTGAAAAGCGAAACCCTAGTACCAATTCCGTTGATGCATTTTACGTATCTTCTTTCTGCGAGATAGAAGAGGTTTAACGCAGACTGCGTAATTAGCGTTCAAGAAGAGACTACAGTGCTTTATATAAATAGCATCTTCTTTTTTCCTTTTCATCGTTGACAGAGGGAAACTTACCTCTGGAAGCGTTGTGTTTGGTTTGCAAGGAGTGTGGATGGAAGTGATTAGGGGAGAATCGCGTTGCTTCCATGGTTGGAGTTGGAACAATACTAGTGAGTGTGGAAAAGAGGGAGAGCAAGAGGGGTTTTTGTGGTTTAAAAATACACAATTAAACCCTCACCTTGACATAGATCCTCTGCTTCGCGAACTAATGTAAGACGATATTAAGGATGTTTTCATTGGACCGTGACACAGTGCGTGTGCATTCTCGATACGTGGCGTGCGGTGGATGTTTTAATTAAATCATTCAAAAATGAAGAAATCGTTTAAAGAATACAAAATTCAATTTTTCAAAAATAAAGTTTTTGAAGAGTTATTGAACTTGTAATTTTAACTATTGAAATTCGAAGTGTAAGGTCCTGAAAAACTGTATGGGCTGTGTGACCTTATTTTCTGAGGCAGTCAGGCCCAAAGGGTCAAAGACACTATGATCTTAGAAGGGGTTCCTTCATTCTCCAAAGTTACTTTTTCTCTCTCTAAACTCAGTTCCATTCTCCTCTTCTTGCTCTGATTTCTCTCTACTTTTTCACCACTTTCCACCGTTGAAATTTCAAATAGGTGGTGTGCTCTCGTTCACGGAGTTGAGAGCTTCCCTTTCATCCGATTGAAATTCTGATTTGGACGGGTAAGTCAATTCCTCCCCTTTCAATGAACCTAGGGCATGCAACTCTACTGGTTGCATGCAACTAGTGGTGTCCCATTTCGATTTTCTGTCCATTCTAGTTCTAAGAGTTGTGTTGTTCCCACTTCAGTGGATTGTAGGGTCTTGTTGGGTGCTGGTTGTGTAGCTATCAAAGCCTTGCTATTGTTGTGAGTTGTACTGTACTGTAACCACAAGGTAAGGGGAGCTAGACATTCTTTGATTTTATTGTATGGTATGCATGTGTGATGAAATCTGTAATATTCTGCTGTTTGGACTATATGTTAAGTTTTGAGTGTATGAAATGGTACGTCTTGTTCATATGTTATGAAACTGTGTTGTGATGTTTGGAATTGATTTGGATGGGTTTGGAATGGTTATAGTTGATCAATTGGAAGTGAGTGAAGTGTGAAGTCTGTATAACCTTGGTTGGATAGGAAATTTGGAGCTTATATAGTTCTTAGGTCACTTTGAGAGGAAGTGGGATAGTGAATTTGAGAGTTAAGGGTCTAGGGCTCTTGTAGTCTGTTGGGACAATATAGGGAGGTTATTTGTGACTTGTTAGAGTCATCAAATTGATCAAAACAGGTGCAAAATGGTTGAATCGAATTTGGGTCCCTAAGTGGTGGAAATTATGTTTTAGAGTTGAATTTGAGTTGTAATTACTTTAGAATGGTAGTAGGAAGGTTTTAGATCATCTAGACAAGTTTAATTAAGTATAAAATATAAATTAGAGATGTTAGAAGTTGGGAAAAATGATTAGAAATGTTAAGGGGTGTTTGAGTTGCATAATTTAGCAAAAACTTACGTTCTGCAGATTATGCAGACTCGCTAAGCGAATGTTTTCGCATAGCGAGTCCTCGTAGAGAGGTGCTCTCTATTTGATCATTCGCACCGCGAGTTGGTGCGTTGTGCGAATGGCTAGAGAGGGTTGCTCTATGTTTGGTGATTCGCATAGTGAATCCGGGCGTCGTGCGACTGGGGGTTGCTTGAGAAAGACTAAATTAATTCGAATAGCAAATTTGGGGAGCTATGCGAGGGTTTAGGGTGTGATAATTTGTATTAGAATTTTTAGTTTAGCATAGTGCACAAACTTGGTGCGCTATGCGAATTTTAGCTATCCCCTTGTTAGGAAAATTCGCCCAGCGCATCAAGGGTGGTGCGATATGCGAATTTTAGCTGAAAAACATTCCCTTCGTTAGGAAAATTCGCTCAGCGCACCAAGGGTGGTGCGCTGGGCAAATTTTTGTTGTCTTGCCTTGCATTTTGGTGCGCTGTGCGACTTGGTTCAGTGGGTTTCACAGTTTTCCTCATCTGTTTGAGCTGTTTGATGTTGTTTGACTGCCAGGGTGTATGTATGTCTATATAACTGATTTGGGTGGCTTGATTTTGCAACATGATTGAGGGTATGTGTATTGTATGTGAATTATAGTTTGAAAGTATATATGAAACAAAGTTGTGATTGGCGTAAGTGCAACAAGTATGGTTAATGGACGTAATTCCATGGATCTCAAAGGGAGGTCACATGGTGGTGCCCTATAGTGTTGGACGTAATTCCATGATTTTCAAGGAGAAGATTCATGGTGGTGCCCTTAATGTTTAGAATGATTTGCATGGTAGCTCAGTATTAGGGGTTTTCCTGATGCTCCAATGGTCTTTCATTCTCAAGTAGAGAGGATTGATCCATGTGGTGAGGAGTAGTAGGAGGTCCTAGCCTTGGGTGCTTCCAGTATGACCCAAGGTGAGTGATAACAGACTAACCTCGTGAGTGTGGTAGGGTGAAACCCATTGGCAATGACTTTGCAAAGCAGTAGAGGCTACCACGAGTGCATAACCTGCCATAGCTCGACAATCATTCTAGTCCGGACGAGTCAAGTTTAAGTGTAACAAGTCAAGTTTGTATGGTCTAGTATCTGTATTTAACTGTCTATTGTGTATGATTGTTATAACATGACTTTTATATCTAACTCACCCTTGCTTGTGTTTTGTGTTTGCTTGGGTATGCTTTCTTTTGCAATGATCATCCATTTGGATGTGAGCAGAGGCGGATGAGGTGCCTCTGGAGCAGCCTTTGGAGGAAGACGATGTTGCTGCTTAGTCTCCTTAGGGTTCTATAATTTTTTTTTTTCGGTATTTGGAATTAATATTCAGTTGTTATGAATCCACCTGTGATTCCTACCCTTTTGAAATACTTCATTTGCTTAAGTTTTAAATTCTGCCTCGTTTTGGGATGACTGTAAGCTTAACTTTATTTACAGTCTACTTTAACTATTCTCTCTTATTTAAATGTAGACTTACTATGTTATATGTTCATATATAATCTGGAATGTTACACAGAAGGAAAATGAACAGTATAAAAATAAATAAAAAATAATAAATAATCAATCAAATATGTTACACTGAAGAAAGGACTACAAATAATTAAATTAAAACTTAAAAGAGAAAAATAATCGATTACGAGAATTTGAGAAGTTGATGTAATCTTTTGGACAAGACATCAATATGAGTTTTACATTTGGCATTGCGTAATTGTTATGTTTTATGCCTGTCTTTTAACATAAAAATATATATTATACTTCACTCTTGTTACTAAAATATAACTATTTCTTTATTATGAGATATTTATCATATTCTTATTTTGTCGGAGATTTATTTATCCTTTTTGTAAAAACATTACATAATTGCTGATGTTTTATGCTAATTTTTAACATCTAAAAATTATATGTTCAATTGTTATTTATAAAATATAACTATTTCTTTATAACAATAAGAGATATTTTTATTTTGTAGAAGTTTTTATTTCTTCATAACTCCCTGCGTTCTTTCATATTGGTGTATTAGTAAATTTAACTTCTTTTTTATTATCTTCGGAACAATAGCATGTTCTTATGTCTTTCAATAATAACTTCTTCGTCAATTTTTTATTTTATTTTATGATTATTAGTGAAAAAATATATCTATTACACTTTCATATTTGACTCAATATAAATAGTACAGTCCAATAAAATTTATCAAATATTTTTGTTGTGAAACAGCTCAAACACACGTTTATTGAAATAATATCACATATCAGCTAGAGTAATAAAAGTAGTAATAATGAATAGTAATTGTTTATCTAAAAATTTTTGCTATTTATACTATATGGATTTTACTTGGACGGATATGGTTAATGTGGATAATCATCATAATTAACATGGTTAATGATGTATTAATTCATTTTAATGTTTACTTAATTAATTCTAACCGCCACAATTTGATAAGACCGAAATCATTTCAATTACTGTAAGTGTTTATAACTATCAAGATCCTCCTAAATAAGTACATTTCAATCATATAAAAACAAAAAGCTAAAGGAATCTTCCTCGTATGGATTGATATAAAAAATGTCAAGAAGGTAAAACTGGAAGGAATTAACTCAAGACTAGAGCGGTGCTTTTGCTCTTACAGGGAGGTGTAGTGGTGCCAACTTATCTTTCCATTGATAATCAAACAAGCCGTGGGTGAAGAACATTTCCCACCAATCATGCGACAATTTATTTTTCCTTTTAATATTACAATTTATCACTACAAAAATAATAGATTATAGTAGAGGTTTTATTTCGGCGGTTTATAAAACCTCGAAAAAAATTGCGAATATTTTTATTAAACCTAATTCTCCTCGCCGCACTTTCAATTCACCTTTTCATCTTCTCTAGGTTTTCATTTTCTTCGCTGCCTCTGGACTTCTTTGCGCCTCCATGGCTTCTCTTTGCATCTCAATATGGCTTCTCTTCTACAACGTGCCGGAGCAGGACACCGCAACCACTGTCTCCCTATTTTCCGACGACAACCCCTTTCGAAGAATATATGCTTCTCTTTCCGACACAATCAACCAAGCTCACATCCCTAACAACGGCAACGCTGAGAACGGCGATGTTGGCGATGAGCAGAAACGTCAGAGGAACAAAGAGAAAAATCCAGTCGGAGGAGTAGGAAGCTTTAAGCTTTACCCCTTATCACAAAGTATCGTACACTGCTAGCTTCGACGCGCACTGGTTCAGCTATTGTAATACCTATTTTCCCAAAACCTAAATAAACCTCATGTATTTTTCAATTGAATCATCCAATTTGCCCTAAAGTTTGTATATTTCATGTTTGCAGCGCCGATTCATTAAATACACAGTATTACAGGCTTGGCGATCTTGACAATTGTTCCCTCCAATGGTCAAGACCAAACCCTCATCTAAAGTCCAGGTTTGCCACTATTTTTTATCTATGGTTTTTGTCTTTATTTTTTTTTCTGAAACAGAGAATTCGATTGATTTTATTTTGAAGATTTGCAATTGAAAAGGTCATGATCTTAATTTTTCATTCCAGAATATGAGTTCTTTTATTAAATGTTTGGAAGATTTAATAAAAAGGTTGTAGTTTATTATTATTAGTAGCAGTATTTGAATTGCTACATTGATTAATTTATTAATATCAACTTATCTTCTGCTCCTAAAAAGTGTGTTTGTCTGCTTTCTATTACGGATTGGCTGATGAAGATACAATTTATTTTGCAGAATAACATTCTAACTTTATTTTAGCTTATAGATGTTTTGTTAGTGTACTATAAAGATCAATCTTCAATTTCAACAAGGTTAGTATTATTGTCTATGAGATGAAAGACAATGGATAGATACATAGTATGCCAAGTTTACTACTAATCTAAAAGCTACTAGAGATGACAACTAACAAAACTGGGCAAATAGCACATGTTGAACATTTTCTAGACCATACAAAGAAGGTAGTAACATTAGAAACTTTCTTTTGAAATTTGGGAAGGGTTATGAGTAAAGCAAGTAGATGAGATATGAGATAGCTACTTTAACCTGTTATCTCCCTCCCATTCTTACTAAATGAATATGATTTTTTTGGCTGACTTAGAGTCATCTGATTGAACAATGCAGCCTAAGCTTATGGCAGTATCCAATTCCATATCATTTGTCAATCCTAAGGTGCCTCTATATCCACGACTTGCTCAGGAGAAGTCTTGGGATGAAGTAAGTTTATCTTTCATATGATTTCTCCTATTATGGCTTTGCTTTCAGTATCCTAACGCAACATGTATAGATTTATTAGATTTTGAGCACAACACTCGAATGATGAATGATCGCATTAAAATTGGTAATTTGACATGATATTATGGAAATAGGAATTGATGTTAGTTTCTTTTCTTTCGCACTCTGGAAACACTATTACGATTACGAAGAGATTTCATAATTATTCGACCAGACATTCGAAGTTTATTTGCACTGATCTTCTGCATTGCACTTTGCTGATACGCCAGACAACCATTGCAATTATCAGTATGACAGTAAGTTCATTTCTCATCTTCTGCTCCTAATTTAATATCCATGTTTGTCCTCCTTAGGATTTTGGTGTTTATTTTCTGTTTTTGTGTTAAATAATCTAACACTATTATAGGATACATTATTTGTACAGTTCTGAAAAATTATCAATTGCTGATAGTGCAGAATCTCATAAATCAGATTCGCTTTTGGGATTCTAAAATTTATAGATTAGAAATCCGGTGATGCGGGTGATGTGGGATAGTTTTGATCAGCTGTCTGAAAATTCAGGGGATTGCAAGGATTTGTTGTGAGAGCGATTAAGAATTACACAGACCAGCTCCTGGACTATGGCAAAGACACTCCATGTAAACCATTGCTATGAGCTTACAACCTCTATTTTTTCCCAATTTTTTTGTTTATATCTTATTCTCTCACTGACCAAATTCTTATTGAATTGGTGAAATCATGATATCAGATATCCTCACACAAACTCTTTTGTTCCTCTCTCATTTTATGGGAGATGTACATCAGGTGAGCATGATAAACCACAAAAATCACCATATACTAAGCTAGCATCTGACTTTGCAATTTAGTTATTGTAATGGCTCTTTTGCGTGGTGAATCGGCACCCTCTACATGTGGGATTTACCTCTGACAAAGGAGGCAATTTAATTAACATTCACTGGTATAGAAGGAAGCAAAATCTTCACCATGTAAGTCTAATTCTCAGGTTCATTCACTACTACTGTATGATCTATTTCACCATCTACTCTACTCACCAATTTTTTGCTACACAGGTTTGGGATGTCAACATAATTGAAACAGCCAAAGAAAGATTTTATGACTCAGACATAAATAGCTTCACCAAAGCCATTCAAGAGAATATAACGGTATTTTATCCCAATGTATGATACTTCTTATCAAAGATTGATGCTTACTCCAAATTCTCTGAAACAGAAAACATGGTCTGATCAAGTACGCGGATGGGAAACCTGCAATTCTAAGGAAACTACTTGCCCAGATATGTATGCCTTTAGATCTATCCCAAAGCTACACTTTTTCTCACTCGATAATGTATATATACATTTCATTCTAATCTTCACTACACTTTTTCATAATTTTTAATCAAATTATATACTTACTAATTCTTTATAATCTTTATGTGTGAGATCTCTAGGACATTGTGGGGATATTGGTATTCAAAAAGGGAAATTAAAATTGACTTAGGAGATGTTGTTTATCCTTACTTTTGGTTAATTAAACCATTGAAGCTTCTAATGTCTAAGATCCTGATTCGGATTAACTTTTAGCTTGCAATTGGAAATTTCCATCGAGGTTTCATAAATGCTATCTGATCTTGGGCTACTGAATTTTCAGGCTTTGTCAAAATCCTTTGCAAGTTGATCACTATCCGCAAGTGAAAAAAATAACCAAACCATTTCTGCTTGACAAGCTTTCTCAATCTAGATGTTAATGTAAACTGAGTGGCCTTTGGTAAACAAACTCCAACAGTATTTTTTAGTGTTTTGCATTTGTCTTTTTTCTCCTTCATGTGCGCTAATTGTCTTTATCCAAGTAAAAGTAACCTACAAGTTGACATGCAGGGAAATTAATAACCCAAGCAACATTGAAGTTGGTGCTAAACCTCCTGAGGTGAAGGAAAAATTACGAGTCAAAAGATCAAAAGGAAATGCTAGTGGCTGTAGTTTGAATATGTGGATTACAGTAAAAAGTAGTGAACTTGGTAAAACAAACGGAGAATCTGCTGATGGGATTCATTCCAAGAGGTAAGATTTGGTTATTGATCAATAGTTGTTAAACTAAGCCTATGTTATTTGAATCAAAGTAATTTCATGATTTAGAAAACGTGATTATCTATAATATATGAAACTAATATAAATTTAACATAAAACACATTGAATCCAACGTGATACTCTTATAAAATGAGCATGGGTCATTGTAGACATAATAAAATGTTACAATTTATTTATAGATATCTTTTTGTCTTTACTAATTTAAATATTTTTAAGTTAAAGTAAAATTATCTTAATATGTAACCAGGAGTATTTGAAGTGTCTGTGAAGTATTTTATGATATTTTTCTCATCTAAACAAAGTTACTTTACTTAGGAATGGAGCATTTATTAATCACTTTGTCTTGATAGAGCCAATGCATACCATTAGTATACTAACAAATTATTATTTTATATTGTAGATATATGATAAAAGAAGTGTGCCAAATGATGAAGGCAATGAAGACAATGAAGAACAACAAAATTGATGATTGTAATTTAGAAAATGTTTATTTTAATTTTTAGGGATGAACATATTATTTTTAATTTGAACAATTAATTGTATTTCTAACATTTATGGTTTATTTTTTATAATAATATTTAATTTTGGTTTCACATTTTGGTTTATTATTAAAACATATTTTATGATTATTAAATTCATTTGAATAATGAAAAACAAATTATTTACTGACAGTTCTAGAAATCTTAACTATGAAAATTCAGTAATTACCGGCGGTTTTGGAGAACCCTTGCAAGTACCGGCGGTTTTGCTGAACCTCAGTAAATATCGGCGGTTTTCATAAAACCCCCGCAAATATCGGCGGTTTTTACCAAACTCCCGCAAATACCGGCGGTTTTTACCAAACTCCCGCAAATACCGGCGGTTTTTATCAAACCCCCGCAAATACCGGCGGTTTTTATCAAACCCCCGCAAATACCGGCGGTTTTTATCAAACCCCCGCAAATACCGGCGGTTTTTGTAAAACCCCCGAAAAATATCTGCCGACGGTGCTTTTCCCGACGGTTTTTCCAACCGCGGGAAATGCATTTACAAGGGGTTAAAACCGCCGGAAATATGAAAAAAAACCCCTGGTAAAATTCCAGATTTTTGTAGTGTATAATTGATTATATATATATATATATATATAAGTTTATTCTATTCTTTTATATATACATATGTGTGTTAGACAAAAATAATCAAAGCTCGTATTATACACTAAAAATATAATGTTAAAATCTTCATTTAGGTGAATAATATGTTTCCTGTAACTTAGATGACAACTTTTTATTTTGTAATTTTTACAATCAAACACTTTATTACATATAATATTAATATATATATTATTTCTAAGAAGTATTTGTTTAATTGACCATCTATGTAGGGTTAATATTAAATGAGGGCACTTTTAAAAAAAAAAATCAAACATCATTGATTTGCCATGTTAGGAAAGACTAATCCTCCACATTAAACCTAATTTGTAGGTTAGTTATAATTTATTTATATAGTTTTGGTTTTGCAGAGTTTGGTTGCGATATACCTGCTTTTGTGTAGTGTTGGTGTCAACTCATGATAAGATTAGAATTTTGGTGACCTAAATCACTTGAGTTTGGATAGATGCAATCTAGTTCTCTCCATATGTCTCTAGTTTTCTCAACATTCTTCACCAGAAAAACTAAGAACCTTGCTTCACCAACCATAATCTGCCACATTAAATACAACATGTCTTATAAATTTATAAAACATGTTACACCTTTTTGTTTTTGTTTATTTTCTCTGGTATCTTCTCAACTGCTCATTAATCGCATTCATAACCTGCTTCAAACAACAAATCCTGCACATTAAACGAAGTTGAAATAATAAACAACAAAAACATTAAGATTGACTTTTGTTTGAATAAGTATTGTATGTTAGTTTGTATCAGAAGCATCAGTCCCACATGTATCATCCTCAATCATTGTAATCCATAAATCTTAAAATATGGTTCCCTTA